>NC_140017.1:36882284-36945537 GCF_964263955.1 Coregonus lavaretus | reverse complement strand
TACAGCGGTTAGGGTTACTCAGGCTGTTGTTTATTGTAGCTAACAGAGGAGGAGATGTTACAGCGGTTAGGTTACTCAGGCTGTTGTTATTGTAGCTAACAGAGGAGGAGATGTTACAGCGGTTAGGGTTACTCAGCTGTTTGTTATTGTAGCTAACAGGGAGGAGGATGTTACAGCGGTTAGGGACCTCAGGCTGTTGTTATTGTAGCTAACTGAGGAGGAGATGTTACAGCGGTTAGGGTTACTCAGGCTGTTGTTATTGTAGCTAACAGAGGAGGAGATGTTACAGCGGTTAGGGTTACTCAGGCTGTTGTTATTGTAGCTAACAGAGGAGGAGATGTTACAGCGGTTAGGGTTACTCAGGCTGTTGTTATTGTAGCTAACAGAGGAGATGTTACAGCGGTTAGGGTTCCTCAGGCTGTTGTTATTGTAGCTAACAGAGGAGGAGATGTTACAGCGGTTAGGGTTACTCAGGCTGTTGTTATTGTAGCTAACAGAGGAGGAGATGTTACAGCGGTTAGGGTTCCTCAGGCTGTTGTTATTGTAGCTACAGAGGAGGAGATGTTACAGCGGTTAGGGTTACTCAGGCTGTTGTTATTGTAGCTAACAGAGGAGATGTTACAGCGGTTAGGGTTCCTCAGGCTGTTGTTATTGTAGCTAACAGAGGAGGAGATGTTACAGCGGTTAGGGTTCCTCAGGCTGTTGTTATTGTAGCTAACAGAGGAGGAGATGTTACAGCGGTTAGGGTTACTCAGGCTGTTGTTATTGTAGCTAACAGAGGAGGAGATGTTACAGCGGTTAGGGTTACTCAGGCTGTTGTTATTGTAGCTAACAGAGGAGATGTTACAGCGGTTAGGGTTACTCAGGCTGTTGTTATTGTAGCTAACAGAGGAGGAGATGTTACAGCGGTTAGGGTTACTCAGGCTGTTGTTATTGTAGCTAACAGAGGAGGAGATGTTACAGCGGTTAGGGTTCCTCAGGCTGTTGTTATTGTAGCTAACAGAGGAGGAGATGTTACAGCGGTTAGGGTTACTCAGGCTGTTGTTATTGTAGCTAACAGAGAGGAGATGTTACAGCGGTTAGGGTTACTCAGGCTGTTGTTATTGTAGCTAACAGAGGAGGAGATGTTACAGCGGTTAGGGTTCCTCAGGCTGTTGTTATTGTAGCTAACAGAGGAGGAGATGTTACAGCGGTTAGGGTTCCTCAGGCTGTTGTTATTGTAGCTAACAGAGGAGGAGATGTTACAGCGGTTAGGGTTACTCAGGCTGTTGTTATTGTAGCTAACAGAGGAGGAGATGTTACAGCGGTTAGGGTTACTCAGGCTGTTGTTATTGTAGCTAACAGAGGAGGAGATGTTACAGCGGTTAGGGTTACTCAGGCTGTTGTTATTGTAGCTACAGAGGAGGAGATGTTACAGCGGTTAGGGTTACTCAGGCTGTTGTTATTGTAGCTAACAGAGGAGGAGATGTTACAGCGGTTAGGGTTACTCAGGCTGTTGTTATTGTAGCTAACAGAGGAGGAGATGTTACAGCGGTTAGGGTTACTCAGGCTGTTGTTATTGTAGCTAACAGAGGAGGAGATGTTACAGCGGTTAGGGTTACTCAGGCTGTTGTTATTGTAGCTAACAGAGGAGGAGATGTTACAGCGGTTAGGGTTCCTCAGGCTGTTGTTATTGTAGCTAACAGAGGAGGAGATGTTACAGCGGTTAGGGTTACTCAGGCTGTTGTTATTGTAGCTAACAGAGGAGGAGATGTTACAGCGGTTAGGGTTACTCAGGCTGTTGTTATTGTAGCTAACAGAGGAGGAGATGTTACAGCGGTTAGGGTTACTCAGGCTGTTGTTATTGTAGCTAACAGAGGAGGAGATGTTACAGCGGTTAGGGTTCCTCAGGCTGTTGTTATTGTAGCTAACAGAGGAGATGTTACAGCGGTTAGGGTTCCTCAGGCTGTTGTTATTGTAGCTAACAGAGGAGGAGATGTTACAGCGGTTAGGGTTACTCAGGCTGTTGTTATTGTAGCTAACAGAGGAGATGTTACAGCGGTTAGGGTTACTCAGGCTGTTGTTATTGTAGCTAACAGAGGAGGAGATGTTACAGCGGTTAGGGTTCCTCAGGCTGTTGTTATTGTAGCTAACAGAGGAGGAGATGTTACAGCGGTTAGGGTTCCTCAGGCTGTTGTTATTGTAGCTAACAGAGGAGGAGATGTTACAGCGGTTAGGGTTACTCAGGCTGTTGTTATTGTAGCTAACAGAGGAGATGTTACAGCGGTTAGGGTTACTCAGGCTGTTGTTATTGTAGCTAACAGAGGAGGAGATGTTACAGCGGTTAGGGTTCCTCAGGCTGTTGTTATTGTAGCTAACAGAGGAGGAGATGTTACAGCGGTTAGGGTTCCTCAGGCTGTTGTTATTGTAGCTAACAGAGGAGGAGATGTTACAGCGGTTAGGGTTACTCAGGCTGTTGTTATTGTAGCTAACAGAGGAGGAGATGTTACAGCGGTTAGGGTTACTCAGGCTGTTGTTATTGTAGCTAACAGAGGAGGAGATGTTACAGCGGTTAGGGTTACTCAGGCTGTTGTTATTGTAGCTAACAGAGGAGGAGATGTTACAGCGGTTAGGGTTACTCAGGCTGTTGTTATTGTAGCTAACAGAGGAGGAGATGTTACAGCGGTTAGGGTTCCTCAGGCTGTTGTTATTGTAGCTAACAGAGGAGGAGATGTTACAGCGGTTAGGGTTACTCAGGCTGTTGTTATTGTAGCTAACAGAGGAGGAGATGTTACAGCGGTTAGGGTTACTCAGGCTGTTGTTATTGTAGCTAACAGAGGAGGAGATGTTACAGCGGTTAGGGTTACTCAGGCTGTTGTTATTGTAGCTAACAGAGGAGGAGATGTTACAGCGGTTAGGGTTCCTCAGGCTGTTGTTATTGTAGCTAACAGAGGAGATGTTACAGCGGTTAGGGTTCCTCAGGCTGTTGTTATTGTAGCTAACAGAGGAGGAGATGTTACAGCGGTTAGGGTTACTCAGGCTGTTGTTATTGTAGCTAACAGAGGAGATGTTACAGCGGTTAGGGTTACTCAGGCTGTTGTTATTGTAGCTAACAGAGGAGGAGATGTTACAGCGGTTAGGGTTCCTCAGGCTGTTGTTATTGTAGCTAACAGAGGAGGAGATGTTACAGCGGTTAGGGTTCCTCAGGCTGTTGTTATTGTAGCTAACAGAGGAGGAGATGTTACAGCGGTTAGGGTTACTCAGGCTGTTGTTATTGTAGCTAACAGAGGAGATGTTACAGCGGTTAGGGTTACTCAGGCTGTTGTTATTGTAGCTAACAGAGGAGGAGATGTTACAGCGGTTAGGGTTCCTCAGGCTGTTGTTATTGTAGCTAACAGAGGAGGAGATGTTACAGCGGTTAGGGTTCCTCAGGCTGTTGTTATTGTAGCTAACAGAGGAGGAGATGTTACAGCGGTTAGGGTTACTCAGGCTGTTGTTATTGTAGCTAACATTGTTGTAATATTTGAGTCACTCAGATCACATTAATGTTGGGGTGACACGGGTATCTTAGCAGAACATACTGGCATTAACATTAAGGCTAGCAAGAGTCTGAGGCACCAGGACCAAGACCCTCATTCTTAGGGTAGAGGGTTAAGGTCAAGGGGTAGAGGGTTAAGGTCAAGGGGTAGAGGGTTAAGGTCAAGGGGTAGAGGGGTAGAGGGTTAAGGTCAAGGGGTAGAGGGGTAGAGGGTTAAGGTGTAGAGGGTTAAGGTGTAGAGGGTTAAGGTGAAGGGGTAGAGGGGTAGAGGGTTAAGGTGTAGAGGGTTAAGGTGTAGAGGGTTAAGGTGAAGGGGTAGAGGGTTAAGGTGAAGGGGTAGAGGGTCAAGGTCAAGGTGCAGAGGGTTAAGGTCAAGGGGTAGAGGGTAGAGGGTTAAGGTTAAGGTGTAGAGGGTTAAGGTGTAGAGGGTTAAGGTGTAGAGGGTTAAGGTGAAGAGGGTTAAGGGGTAGAGGGTTAAGGTGAAGAGGGTTAAGGTGAAGAGGGTTAAGGTGTAGAGGGTTAAGGTGTAGAGGGTTAAGGTGAAGAGGGTTAAGGTGAAGAGGGTTAAGGGGTAGAGGGTTAAGGTGTAGAGGGTCAAGGTGTAGAGGGTTAAGGTGTAGAGGGTTAAGGTGTAGAGGGTTAAGGTGTAGAGGGTTAAGGTTAAGGTGTAGAGGGTTAAGGTGTAGAGGGTTAAGGTTAAGGTGTAGAGGGTTAAGGTGTAGAGGGTCAAGGTGTAGAGGGTCAAGGTGTAGAGGGTCAAGGTGTAGAGGGTTAAGGTGTAGAGGGTTAAGGTGTAGAGGGTTAAGGTGTAGAGGGTTAAGGTTAAGGTGTAGAGGGTTAAGGTGTAGAGGGTTAAGGTTAAGGTGTAGAGGGTTAAGGTGTAGAGGGTCAAGGTGTAGAGGGTTAAGGTGTAGAGGGTTAAGGTGTAGAGGGTTAAGGTGTAGAGGGTTAAGGTGTAGAGGGTTAAGGTTAAGGTGTAGAGGGTTAAGGTTAAGGTGCAGAGGGTTAAGGTTAAGGTGCAGAGGGTTAAGGTGTAGAGGGTTAAGGTGTAGAGGGTTAAGGTGTAGAGGGTTAAGGTGTAGAGGGTTAAGGTGTAGAGGGTTAAGGTGTAGAGGGTTAAGGATGCTCTTTACCGGTGTTCCTCCAGTTGGCTTCCCCGGTGTTCCATACGGTCCTCCTCCTCCTCCTCCGTCTCCCCCTCCTCAGTCTCCAGTCTCTCCAGTGTGAGGATAAGTGATCCGGGAGAGGGGGGCATGTGCTTGGACACTATAGGCAGTGTGGAGACGATGGGTGTGGGGCTGAGAGCTGAGGACAGCACAGTGTCTGGGGGAATGCTGAACTGAGCCGCCCCGCTGGACAGAATGTTGGGGATCGTCTCAAAGTAGGCGATGATCTGAGCCCCGCCACCGTGGTAGTCCTGGGAGACAGACAGCTCCTCCATCTCAGGAGAGACGTTCTCGATGAGCAGAGTTGTCGGGGACAACACAAAATGACCGACATCTTCCGTTGTTCCCAGGTCATAACCTTCAGTCAAGATGGCTGCTGTGACCCTACTCACCTCCACCTCTTCCAGCTGTTCCGACACCACCACCTCTCCATCCAGCCCACCATGCTCCCCTCCACCCTCCAGCCCACCCAGATCCTCTACTGTTTGGAACACAGTAACAGGGAAGCCTCCTGCAGCACCGTCATGGCTCCACCCCTCTAATGCTGACGGAGGCAGAGCTGCTGTGTGCAGTAGGTCCACTGTGTGCCCAGTCACGTCCCTCTCCTCCAGCAGCTCTGCCTCCTCAGTCGCTGAGGGGTTAACCGTGTCATAGAGTGTCACTGTGTTCGCACTGTCACTGTCTGTGGAGTCGCTAGCTGGCATCCCAAAGTCAGAAGAGGTGGTCCGTGTTTTCCTGCTGTGTCGCAGCCTTTTGGATTTCCGACTCTCACGGTGTTCCTCACCTTTACGTTTCTGTCCAAAACACAAAGGGAAGAGGAAGAGCGTTGTTCAACTTCTGAATCTAATCATTTAAAAAGCACAAAAATCATCTAACAGACTCAAATACATGCAGAACTTGAAAGAAGGAACATAAACCAACATGGATGGCTTTCCCCTGTTACATTTAGGTTGACTTTATCAGGGATAACATGTCACCACATTTACAGACAATAACCTAGGGTTAGAGTGACCTTAACAGTGCATTCTGAAAGTATTCAGACCCCTTGACTTTTTCCACATTTTGTTACGTTACAACCTTATTCTAAAATGGATTAAGTTGTTTTTCCCCCTCATCAATCTACACACAATATCACATAATGACAAAGCAAAAACAGGTTTTTCAAAATTTTTGCAAATGTATGAAGAATAAACAGAAATACCTTATTTACTTAAGTATTCAGACCCTTTGCTATGAGATTCGAAATTGAGCTCAGGTGCATCCTGTTTCCATTGATCATCCTTGAGATGTTGTTATAACTTGATTGAGTCCACCTGTGGTAAATTCAATTGATTGGACATGATTTGGAAAGGCACACACTTGTCTAGATCAGTTCCCACAGTTGACAGTGCATGTCAGAGCAAAAACTAAGCCATGAGGTCGAAGGAATTGTCTGTGGAGCTCTGAAACAAGATTGTGTCGAGGCACAGATCTGGGAGAACATTCCAGAAGGCCAACCATCTCTGTAGCACTCCACCAACCAGGCCTTTATGGTAGAGTGGCCAGACGGAAGCCACTCCTCAGTAAAAGTCATGACAGCCCGCTTGGAGTTTGCCAAAAGGCACTTAAAGGACTCTCAGACCATGAAGCAAGATTCTCTGGTCTGATGAAACCAAGGTTGAACTCTTTGGCCTGAATGCCAAGCGTCACGTCTGGAGGAAACCAGGCACCATCTCTACGGTGAAGCATGGTGGTGGCAGCCTCATGCTGTGGAGATGTTTTTCAGCGGCAGGGACTGAGAGACTAGTCAGGATCGAGGGAAAGTTGAACGGAGCAAAGTACAGAGAGATCCTTGATGAAAACCTGCTCCAGAGCGCTCAGGACCTCAGATGGGGCGAAGGTTCACCTTCCAACAGGACAACAACTCGAAGCATACAGCCAAGACAACGCAGGAGAGGCTTCGGGACAAGTCTCTGAATGTCCTTGAGTGGCCCAGCCAGAGCCCAGACTTGAACCTGATCTAACATCTCTGGAGAGACCTGAAAATAGCTGTGCAGCGACGCTCCCCATCCAACCTGACAGAGCTAGAGAGGATCTGCAGAGAAGAATGGGAGAAACTCCCAAAATATAGGTACGCCAAGCTTGTAGCATCATACTTGTAGCTTCAACAAAGTACTTAGTAAAGGGTCTGAATACTTATGTAAATGTTATATTTCAGTTTTTTATTTTTAATACATTTGCAAAATTGTCTAAAAACCAGTTTTTGCTTCGTCATTATGTGGTATTGTGTCTAGATTGATGAGGGGGAAAAACGATTTAATCAATTTTAGAATAAGGCTGTAACATAACAAAATGTGGAAAAAGTGAAGGGGTCTGAATACTTTCCAAATGCACTGCACCTCTGTGAGCTGGAAGACAGTGGGCACAGCGTTGTTCTCCAGGTAACGGATCCCCCAGCGCAGCTTGAAGCTGGAGGATGCAAAATGTTCATGACAGATATACTGGTGTCTGGAAGGGGTCCAGTCCTCACGACCCATGTTTTTCAACCACTGCTCTAAGCGGGCTGGGTCCTGCAGCGGAAACCTACAGGAGCAGGAGAACAACAGTATTAGTTTCCAACAGAAACCTGCTTGAGTCAGGTCATGCAACTGTGACCCACATTGCGAAACATTCAATATGAGTGGCTAACACATGGAGGAAAAATAACTGCTAGCTACTGTAGAACATCGACCATATGGCAGATCAGCTTACACATCAAATACATTGTGTTAACTTAGCTAACTATCAATATGGTTTAGCACATATGTAATATTTGTCAAA
Organism: Coregonus lavaretus; assembly: GCF_964263955.1. Classification (NCBI taxonomy): domain Eukaryota; kingdom Metazoa; phylum Chordata; class Actinopteri; order Salmoniformes; family Salmonidae; genus Coregonus; species Coregonus lavaretus. The sequence continues at coordinate 36,938,055 of NC_140017.1, read as the reverse complement.
ATAGTATTAGCCTTTGAGCGACATGATAATGCTTGACACCTTGCCATTCATAGTAGCCAACTAAACTTAACTCCACGTTAGTGTGGGCGGCCTGGAGTTGAAATGACAGATACAATTACGTTTATCCAAAACTATTGTTTTTGGCAGCCAAACACTAGCCCGCAATTATACAAGACAATGTGTTTAAAAAATAATAATATTTTATATTTTAATCATATATATATATAAATGACATTTTATGTCACATAAAATGGCGTTATTGAAAAACTAGTTCGCCCACACTAGTCGCCGCTTAACTCCATCGTAAATTGTTGAGTTTAATCGGCTATCATTAATATCGAAAGTTACTGCTCGCATAGTTATAGTCAAGCTAGCAACAAATACAGCCATGCTTACTTGTAGAAGCTTTTCCTATCAGAATTGTTGTTTCCAGAGTCATTCTTGCAGTTCGGTGCAGAACAATACTTCGGCATCTCGTCGAGCACCTTGAGGGGTTATCTTTAAAACTAGCCTGGCAAGGTGAGTTGTCAGTTTTGTGCCTGGCAAGGTGAGTTGTCAGTTTTGTGCCTGGCAAGGTGAGTTGTCAGTTTTGTGCCTGGCAAGGTGAGTTGTCAGTTTTGTGATCAACTTGTAGCGTGCGTCAGCTGTTAGCTTCTGTGCGTTACGTCAGAATGATGCGACTCGCATATCACGTGTTATGCGGCGTTCATAATAACTGGGAATTCGGAACTGGGAAATCCATTTTCAATTCAATTTAAGGTCTTTATTTGTATGGGAAACATATGTTTACATTGCCAAAGCAAGTGAAATAGATAATAAACAAAAGTGAAATAAACAATACAAAATTAACTGTAAACGTTACACTCACAAAAGTTCCAAAATAATAAAGACATTTCAAACGTCATATTATGTGTATACTGTTTAATAATGATGTGCAAATAGTTAAAGTACAAAAAGGAAAATAAATAAACATAACTATCCGACTTCAGTGCGTTCAAAACTGGGAACTCGGGAAAAAAAAAAACAGCCTCTGACTGGGAAAAATCGATTTGAACGGTCATCCAACTCGGAATTCCAACTCGGGAACCCTGGCCTTTTTCTAGATCTCCGACATTCGAAACTGAAGAACACCGACGTCATGATTTTATCTCGTATTTTTCAGAGTTCCGAGTTTTTTTGAATGCGGCATTAAACTCCCACTTCTGAGATTCTCAACAGCTGTAGCACAGTCAGAACAATGAGCCATCTATTTCACCGGATGTATAAATGTGAAGCATCCGGTTGGCGTTTCCACTTCGGTAAGAAACAGAAGGAAAAAAAACACAGCTCAATCAAAACCAGAGAGCTTTCGACACACCCACTCCTTTCCACACGCCTACTACTTTCCTTTCGACACACCCACTCCTTTCGACACGCCTACTACTTTCCTTTCGACACACCCACTCCTTTCCACACGCCTACTACTTTCCTCTCGACACACCCACTCCTTTCGACACGCCTACTACTTTCCTCTCGACACACCCACTCCTTTCGACACGCCTACTTCTTTCCTTTGGACACACCCACTCCTTTCCACACGCCTACTACTTTCCTTTCGACATATTGAGCGGCAGCTAACTGGAATTTAGACCTTTTTTTTTTTGGTGCTTTCAAGACAGGACTTCCGTCACAGCTTTGCGTTTGAAGTCTGTCTGTCACTGACGTCAGTGCAGGGACGGCGGATGAAAGTTTGTTTCGGGGAATCTTTCATTGAGTTTATCTTTAGCTAGCTACGTTAGCTAGCCAGCCGCCAGGAGAGGGATTTTTGAAATCGTTGAAAAACAAACAAACTTTACTCCGCACGGCCGTGCTGTGAATGGGTGAGAGATGGTAGGAGATAGTGATGGAGAGGAAAGTGAAGCAAGTATGGAACATGGTGGTACAAATAAAGGAGGGAGTGAGAGAGAAAACGAAAGCGGGAGAGAAAGGGAGTAGGGGAATGAAGGGGAGCGAGAGGTCTACGGAGGTAGAGAGGAGGCAGAAAAGGAGGTTTGAGGAGAGCAACCTAGCTTCCGACGCTAGCGGAAGTTCGGAGGTAGAAAGTGCAGAGGAAGGGCAAGATAAGACACGAGAGGAACATGGAGGTGAGGAGGAGCATAAAGTGATTATGAAGTTTAGGGAGGAAGGGAGAGTTGGGGCGATGAGTCCCATAAGGTGGACGGCTGTGATAAACGAGTTGATTGGGGAAGTTGTTAATGCTAAAGTGTTAAGAGATGGGAGCTTGTTGTGCTGTAAGGACATGGTGCAGAGGGAAAAAGCTATCAGAGTGAAGCAAATAGGGAAGTGTAAGGTGGAGTCGAGCAGCTGGACTGATCAAGCAGGGAAGTGTAAGGTGGAGTCGAGCAGCTGGACTGATCAAGCAGGGAAGTGTGAGGTGGAGTCGAGCAGCTGGACTGATCAAGCAGGGAAGTGTGAGGTGGAGTCGAGCAGCTGGACTGATCAAGCAGGGAAGCAGTGGAGTAAAAGGCCCGTGGCCCCGTGTAGCTCGGTTGGTAGAGCATGGCGCTTGCAACGCCAGGGTTGTGGGTTTGATTCCCACGGGGGGCCAGTATGAAAAAAACAAAAACATGTATGCACTCACTAACTGTAAGTCGCTCTGGATAAGAGCGTCTACTAAATGACTAAAATGTTAAAATGTAAGGGGTGGTAACAGGAGTGCCTGTGAGTGTTAGCACTAAAGAGGTAAGGGACAATTTGAAAGGAGGCGTTCTAGTGAATGTACACAGATTGCAAGCAACAAGGGGTGGAGATAGGGTAGATGGCACGTCTATTCTGTTACATTTTAAGGACCGGGTATTGCCAAATAAGGTAACAATAGGATATATGAGTTATTATGCACAGAGGGTAGTGCGTACGGCCCAGTACATCACTGGGGTCAAGCTTCCTGCCATCCAGGACCTCTATACCAGGCGGTGTCAGAGGAAGGCCCTCAAAATAGTCAAAGACTCCAGCCACCCAAGTCATAGACTGTTCTCTCTGCTACCGCACGGCAAGCGGTACCGGAGTGCCAAGTCTAGGTCCAAAAGACTTCTCAACATCTTCTACCCCCAAGTCATAAGACTCCTGAACAGCTAATCATGGCTACCCGGACTATTTGCACTGCCCCCCCACCCCATCTTTTTACGCTGCTGCTACTCTGTTAATTATTTATGCATAGTCACTTTAACTCTACCCACATGTACATATTACTTCAACTACCTCAACTAGCCGGTGCCCCCGCACATTGACTCTGCACCGGTACCCCCCTGTATATATAGCCTCCCTACTGTTATTTTATTTTACTTCTGCTCTTTTTTTCTCAACACTTTTTTGTTTTATTTTACTTTTTTATTAAAAGATAAATGCACTGTTGGTTAAGGGCTGTAAGTAAGCATTTCACTGTAATGTCTGTACCTGTTGTATTCGGCGCGTGTGGCCAATAACGTTTGATTTGATTTGATTTATGTGAGGGCTTATGTACCGAAGCCTTTAAGATGTTATAAATGCCAGAGGTTTGGGCATGTGGCAACAGTCTGTAAAGAGAAAAAGAGGTGTGCCAGGTGTGGAGGAGAGCATGAGTATGGGAAGTGTGGAGATGGTGTACAACCAAAGTGCTGCAACTGTGGTGGTGCTCATAGTGTGACATATAGTGGGTGTGAGGCTATGAAGAAGGCAGTGGAGGTGCAACAAGTGGGAGTGGAGAGAAGGGTGTCATATGCTGAGGCAGGGACATGCCACCTTCATAAAGCAAGGAATTCCCTACAAGATGATAGGCAAAGTATGGATGGATGGAAATGGCCAAGTGATGGAAAATTTGATAGAAAATAAAGATCTGGTGTGCCTGAATGATGGCAGAGGGACCAGGATTGATGTAGCCACAGGGAAAGAGTCTGCCTTGGACCTCACTCCGGTATCTAGTGCGATGGCAGGAATCTGTGAGTGGGAGCGGGTAGCTACTGGTAACTTTTTGCAACTGTGGTTAATTGTTTCCAATGTTATTTCATGCTTAAGAGTACCTGTGATTGAGCCAGCTAGCTGCTACCATTCAGCTGTTTTTCTAACCTCATCCGAGGCATTAACGTTAGGTGGTTGGTAGCTGCTGTACTTAATTACAGCTACTGATAACAGTCTGCTGTAGTTTACAACAATTCTAATTTCTAAAGTGGAAGTTGGGAGAGTTTTACTCGGGTGGTTCAGTGAAACAATTATAGTTTCTGAGGTGGAAGTTGGGAGAGTTATATATATATTTTTTTTTATATATATATTTTTTTTTTGGTGAGGGAGGCCTGCTCTCTCCTTTCCCTGATGTTTAGTTCATTTCATTCCGATCTCCTCTGCATTATTGTAGCCATCTGCTGCAGCCTGTCAACTATGCCTCTGCCTATCCCTGTTCTCTCCTCTCCGCACAGGCTACACAAACGCCTCACACCGCGTGGCTGCTGCCTCTCTAACCTGGTGGTCCCTGCACGCACCACACACCTGGAGTTCCAGGTCTCAGGCAGCCTCTGGAACTGCCGTTCTGCCGCCAACAAGGCTGACTTCATCCTAGCCTATGCTACCCTCCAGTCCCTCGACTTCCTGGCGCTGACGGAAACATGGATTACCACTGAAAACACTGCTACTCCTACTGCTCTCTCCTCGTCTGACCATGTGTTCTCGCATACCCCGAGAGCATCTGGTCAGAGGGGTGGTGGCACAGGAATCCTCATCTCTCCCAAGTGGTCATTCTCAATTTTTCCCCTAACCCATCTGTCTATCTCCTCATTTGAATTCCACGCTGTCACAGTCACTAGCCCATTTAAGCTTAATATCCTTGTCATCTATCGCCCTCCAGGTTCCCTTGGAGAGTTCATCAATGAGCTTGACGCCTTGATAAGTTCCTTTCCTGAGGATGGCTCACCCTTCACAGTTTTGGGGGATTTCAACCTCCCCACGTCTACATTTGACTCATTTCTCTCTGCCTCCTTCTTTCCACTCCTCTCCTCTTTTGACCTCACCCTCTCACCATCCCCCCCCACTCACAAGGCAGGCAATACGCTTGACTTCATCTTTACTAGATGTTGCTCTTCTACTAATCTCACTGCAACTCCCCTCCATGTCTCCGACCACTACTTTGTATCCTTTTCTCTCTCGCTCTCCTCCAACACTACTCACTCTGCCCCTACACAGATGGTAACGCGCCGCCGCAACCTTCGCTCTCTCTCTCCCACTACTCTCTCCTCTTCCATCCTATCATCTCTTCCCTCTGCTCAATCCTTCTCCCTCCAATCTCCTGATTCTGCCTCCTCAACCCTCCTCTCCTCCCTTTCTGCATCCTTTGACTCCCTGTGTCCCCTATCCTCCCGGCCGGCTCGGTCCTCCCCTCCAGCTCTGTGGCTTGATGACTCATTGCGAGCTCACAGAACGGTTGACAACTCCGTTGTGTCCTCCTCCCAGAGTGCGAAGAGCCTTGGCGTGACCCTGGACAACACCCTGTCGTTCTCCGCTAACATCAAGGCGGTGACCCGATCCTGCAGGTTCATGCTCTACAACATTCGGAGAGTACGACCCTGCCTTACACAGGAAGCGGCACAGGTCCTAATCCAGGCACTTGTCATCTCCCGTCTGGATTACTGCAACTCGCTGTTGGCTGGGCTCCCTGCCTGTGCCATTAAACCCCTACAACTCATCCAGAATGCCGCAGCCCGTCTGGTGTTCAACCTTCCCAAGTTCTCTCACGTCACCCCCCTCCTCCGCACACTCCTCTGGCTTCCAGTTGAAGCTCGCATCCGTTACAAGACCATGGTGCTTGCCTATGGAGCAGTGAGGGGAACGGCACCTCCGTACCTTCAGGCTCTGATCAGTCCCTACACCCAGGCGAGGGCATTGCGTTCATCCACCTCTGGCCTGCTGGCTCCCCTTCCTCTGCGGAAGCATAGTTCCCGCTCAGCCCAGTCAAAGCTGTTCGCTGCTCTGGCACCCCAATGGTGGAACAAGCTCCCTCACGACGCCAGGATAGCGGAGTCACTCACCACCTTCCGGAGACATTTGAAACCCCACCTCTTTAAGGAACACCTGGGATAGGATAAAGTAATCCTTCTACCCCCCCCCCCCCCCAAAAAAAAAAGTATAATTGTAAAGTGGTTATCCCACTGGCTATAGGGTGAATGCACCAATTTGTAGTCGCTCTGGATAAGAGCGTCTGCTAAATGACGTAAATGTGCCCTTGAGCAAGGCACTTAACCCTAATTGCTCCTGTAAGTCGCTCTGGATAAGAGCGTCTGCTAAATGACTAAAATGTAAATGTAAATGTAGGTATGGGAGGAGTCGACAGTAGGGAGTGATCATTATCCCATAGTATGCACAGTAGGCCAGAGGGAGGAGGAGGTGTCAGTGGAGGGAGTAGGCAGGTGGGTGTTTGGAAGGGCAAAGTGGGATCAGTTTCAGGAGCTGAGTGAGCAGGTGATGGCTCGGGTGGATATGAGAGGGGATGTGGATAGTATGAATAACTGGGGGAGAACAGCGTTAGTGGGGGCAGCTACTGAGGCTATACCTAAGAGTTCAGGGAGGAGGAGGAGGAAAGCAGTCCCATGGTGGACGGAGGAATGTGGGGCAGCGGTGAGGAGTAGGAACAGGGCATTTAGAGGACTGAAAAGGATGCATAACTTCCAACATCTGATTCAGTATAAGCAGGCCCAGGCCATGGTGAGGAGAACTATCCGTCAGGCAAATAGGTCATGTTGGCATCGGTTCTGTGACACCATTGGAAGGGCGACACCTGTGGGAGAAGTGTGGGGCATGATTAAGAGGATGAGTGGGGTCAGAAGGGAGTGGGATTATCCAGTGTTGACGAGTGGGGAGGATGTGGCAGTAACAGATGAGGAGATAGCAGAGATGATGGGCAAAGCATTTGTCCAAGTGCATAGCTCCGCAAATCTGTCAGAGGAGGGGCAGAGGGGGAGGGAGAACACGAGAGAGGAGCATCCTGGAGTGCTGGAAAGGAGGGAGGATGTAAAGGATGCGTTGAGTGCACCATTTACCAGGGCAGAGGTGAGAAGAGCAATAGGTAAGGCTGGGTTAACTTCACCTGGGAAAGATGAGGTGTGCTATGTTATGTTGGCCCATCTTAGTGATGAGGCGCTGGATAAGGTATTACATTTACATTTTAGACATTTAGCAGACGCTCTTATCCCGAGCGACTTACAGTTAGTGAGTGTATACATAATTGTTTTATTTTTTCATACTGGCCCCCCGTGGGAATCGAACCCACAACCCTGGCGTTGCAAACGCCATGCTCTACCAACTGAGCTACATCCCCCCTGTATTGGTGTTGTACAACAGAGTGTGGGAGGAGGGGAAACTACCAGGCAGTTGGAAGGAGGCAGGAAGGAGCCAACGAAGCCAACAAGGTATCGGCCAATAGTTTTAACATCACATGTATGTAAGATTATGGAACGTATGATTACGGAGAGGCTAACTTACTTCCTGGAGAGCAGAGGGCTAGTATCGCCACATCAGAGTGGGTTCAGGAAGGGTAGGGGAACTATGGATCCAGTGCTCTGCTTAGAAGCAGAGGTCAGGAAGGCTCAGGTGAACAAGGACTGTTGTAGCTGTCTTTTTTGATGTGGAGAAGGCGTATGATATGACGTGGAAGGAGGGGTTGTTAATCAAGCTTGATATTATGGGGGTAGGAGGAAGAATGTACAACTGGATGAAGGACTTCCTGTTAGGAAGGTCTATCCAGGTGAGGGTGGGGAAGTCTTTATCAGGCAGCTACCTGGTGGATAACGGTACACCGCAGGGGAGCGTGATTAGTCCTCTGTTGTTCTCAATCATGATCAATGATGTTTACTCTCAGGTACAGCCGGATATAGGGAGGTCGTTATTTGCAGATGATGGGGCCTTATGGAATTAATTAATTAATTAATTAATTGGTCATTTAGCAGACGCTCTTATCCAGAGCGACTTACAGGAGCAATTAGGGTTAAGTGCCTTGCTCAAGGGCACATCGACAGATTTTTCACCTAGTCGGCTTGGGGATTAGAACCAGCGACCTTTCGGTTACTGGCACAACGCTCTTAACCACTAAGCTACCTGGCTCCCCAGAGAGGGGAAGAAATGTGCCATACATAGTCAGGAAGGTGCAGGAAGCAATTGATGAGGTAGAGCGGTGGGCATTAATGTGGGGATTCAGGTTCTCTGTAGAGAAAACTCAAAGTGTTCTTTACCAGGAGGAAGGTGGGAGATGAGGTATGCTTGAGGTTATATGGGAGAAACTTGGAGAGGGTGGGGGCCTTCAGGTTCCTTGGGGTATACTTTGATACTAGACTGACCTGGGCTGAACACATTGAGAGAGTGGTGGGAAAGTGTAAGAAGGTGCTAAATGTGATGCGTTGTCTGACAGGGAAGGAGTGGGGGGCTGGGCGTTCCTCATTGAAGACCATGTATGTTGCATTGATCCGATCTGTAATAGACTATGGAAGTATAGCATATGGTTCGGCAGCCCGGACCTCACTGGAAAGGCTAGATGTCATACAGGGGCTCGGACCTCCCCAGTGGCTGCATTACAGGTGGAGATGGGGCATATGCCGTTGCAGATTAGGAGACAGCAGCTAGCAATGAGTTACTGGGTCTAACTACAAGGACATGGGGTGTCTCATCCTGCAAAAGGGGTTTTACAGGCATGCTGGGAACATGAGCAAAGACTGAACACGAGCTTTGGGGTGGGTGGGTAATACCCAGGCGAAGGAGATGGGACTGTATGGAAGGGAGTTTAGTCCAACGGTAGTTATTCCTGTAAATCCACCATGGCTACTCCCGCCTCCAGTAGTTGATCTAGAAGTGTTGGAGAGACTACAGAAAGATAGGGAGGGGGTTGATCCAGCTAATTTCTTTAAAGAGACTTCTGGAAACTGTGTATCAGGATTTTGTGGCCATTTACACAGATGGTTCAAAAGATCCAAGGACAGGACGAACTGGGTCAGCATTTGTAGTGTGGGGTGGAAGTCAGGAAACGTAATACAGGTCATCTGGCTGTATATACGGCAGAGCTGATGGCCATACTGTTGGCCTTGCAGTGGGCGGAGCTGATGGCCATACTGTTGGCCTTGCAGTGGGTGGAGCTGATGGCCATACTGTTGGCCTTGCAGTGGGCGGAGCTGATGGCCATACTGTTGGCCTTGCAGTGGGTGGAGCTGATGGCCATACTGTTGGCCTTGCAGTGGGTGGAGCTGATGGCCGTACTGTTGGCCTTGCAGTGGGCGGAGCTGATGGCCATACTGTTGGCCTTGCAGTGGGTGGAGCTGATGGCCATACTGTTGGCCTTGCAGTGGGTGGAGCTGATGGCCATACTGTTGGCCTTGCAGTGGGTGGAGCTGATGGCCATACTGTTGGCCTTGCAGTGGGTGGAGCTGATGGCCATACTGTTGGCCTTGCAGTGGGTGGAGCTGATGGCCATACTGTTGGCCTTGCAGTGGGTGGAGCTGATGGCCATACTGTTGGCCTTGCAGTGGGTGGAGCTGATGGCCATACTGTTGGCCTTGCAGTGGGTGGAGCTGATGGCCATACTGTTGGCCTTGCAGTGGGTGGAGCTGATGGCCATACTGTTGGCCTTGCAGTGGGCGGAGCTGATGGCCATACTGTTGGCCTTGCAGTGGGTGGAGCTGATGGCCATACTGTTGGCCTTGCAGTGGGTGGAGCTGATGGCCATACTGTTGGCCTTGCAGTGGGCGGAGCTGATGGACATACTGTTGGCCTTGCAGTGGGTGGAGCTGATGGCCATACTGTTGGCCTTGCAGTGGGTGGAGCTGATGGCCATACTGTTGGCCTTGCAGTGGGCGGAGCTGATGGACATACTGTTGGCCTTGCAGTGGGTGGAGCTGATGGCCATACTGTTGGCCTTGCAGTGGGTGGAGCTGATGGCCATACTGTTGGCCTTGCAGTGGGTGGAGCTGATGGCCATACTGTTGGCCTTGCAGTGGGCGGAGCTGATGGCCATACTGTTGGCCTTGCAGTGGGCGGAGCTGATGGCCATACTGTTGGCCTTGCAGTGGGTGGAGTTGATGGCCATACTGTTGGCCTTGCAGTGGGTGGAGCTGATGGCCATACTGTTGGCCTTGCAGTGGGCGGAGCTGATGGCCATACTGTTGGCCTTGCAGTGGGCGGAGCTGATGGCCATACTGTTGGCCTTGCAGTGGGCGGAGCTGATGGCCATACTGTTGGCCTTGCAGTGGGTGGAGCTGATGGCCATACTGTTGGCCTTGCAGTGGGTGGAGCTGATGGCCATACTGTTGGCCTTGCAGTGGGTGGAGCTGGTGGCCATACTGTTGGCCTTGCAGTGGGTGGAGCTGATGGCCATACTGTTGGCCTTGCAGTGGGTGGAGCTGATGGCCATACTGTTGGCCTTGCAGTGGGTGGAGCTGGTGGCCATACTGTTGGCCTTGCAGTGGGTGGAGGAAGTTAAGCCAGACAGAGTAGTTATTTGCTCTGATTAATGTGCAGTGTTAATGAGTCTCCAGTCCTTTAGCTCACGTAGCAGACAATACCTGCTTTATGAGGTGCTACAAACCCATGGCAGGATTAGACAGATGGGTATTCAGATAAGATTTACTTGGGTCCCAGCCCATGTGGGGGTGGAGGGGAAAGAGGCGGTAGATGAACAGGCTAAACATCATTACATTTATATTACATTTACATTTTAGTCATTTAGCAGACGCTCTTATCCAGAGCGACTTACATTAAAAAAAAAATCCTACCCCCTGTGGGAATCGAACCCACAACCCTGACATTGCAAACGCCATGCTCTATCAACTGAGCTACATCCCTGCTGGCCATTCCCTCCCCTACCCTGGACGACGCTGGGCCAATTGTGCGCTGCCCCATGGGTCTCCCGGTCACGGCCGGCTACGACAGAGCCTGGATTCGAACCAGGATCTCTAGTGGCACAGCTAGCACTGCAATGCAGTGCCTTAGACCACTGCGCCACTCGGGAGTAACAAGCAATTAGTAGTGGGGATGTTGATGTTGAAGTGTCAATGAGCAAGGCAGAGGCAAAAATACTGATATATACAGTGATGGTGCAGAGATGGCAGGAGCAGTGGAATAGAGATAATAAGGGAAGGCATTTATTTCAAGTACAGAGGAAAGTCGGGGAGGGGAGGGGAGGACGGCAGGAAGGGACAGAAGAGAGGAGGCTATTTTTTACAAGATTAAGGGTGGGACACAGCCAGTTGAATAAGACATTAAACATGATAGGAAAGCATCCATCAGGAAAGTGTGATTATTGTCAGGAAATAGAGACCGTGGAGCATGTATTGCTACAGTGTGGGCAGTATCAGAGGGAAAGGGAGAGGATGAGATTTAGTATGAGGGAGAAGGGGATACAGGAAATTAGTTTAAAGAGTATATTGAGCAGAACGTCATTAGATATAGTCTCAAATATTGTATATTTTTTAAGAGAAACGGGGTTGGCAGGTAGGATTTAGTTTCTCCCTGTCTCTGGCCCACACTCCAGTACGGTAGGTGGCGGTAATGCACCATAATGTTGGATGCCAACCGCCGATAAACCCCACTGAAGAAGAAGGCGTTTCCACTCCCTACCAGATATGGTGACGAGACAAAGCCCAATGGCCGGCAGTGATTCAAGCTGGAGCGAGATGGATTTTTGGCCGAGATTCTGCTAATCGATGAAACATTTGATCTCCGTACAGTTTTCTGTTTCCAAAACTAGAATCTGTAACAAATAGAGTGGACTGTGTTTTGTAAACTTTACCCTTTGCCAAAGTTTTTAAAAAATTGCGTTGTTTAGGAGCGCAAGGGCGAATTGAGTTATTGCACACGCGCGGTTCAGAGTAGGCGGTTCCCTGAAGGTAAAACGTAAATAAATGCTAGAACGCGCCAATAGGATAATAATTATAATAATTGCTCCTGTAAGCAGACTTACAGGAGCAATTAGGGTTAAGTGCCTTGCTCAAGGGCACATCGACAGATTTTTCACCTAGTCGGCTCGGGGATTAGAACCAGCGACCTTTCGGTTACTGGCACAACGCTCTTAACCACTAAACTATCTCACTAGCTCGTGCTTGGCTCTGCCCACTATGACTCTTTTGCTCCCATTGGAAACGACAGGCTCTGGTCTATCTTGGTTACTTATAAAGCATCTTCGGCTGTAGCGTCACAAGAGATCATTATCTCCACATCTGCCTGTTGGTGTCGTTCTTATATTTCCGTTTACATTTTAAGTCATTTAGCAGACGCTCTTATCCAGAGCGACTTACAGTTAGTGAGTGCATAAATTTTTTCATACTGCCCCCCCCCCCCCCCCGTGGGAATCGAACCCACAACTCAATGGTTGGTATATGTCTAAAGACAACATGGTAATAAACTGTACTTGGCTGCAATAGCAAATATATTGGTAATTTCTTTGCAGTGGGTCCGTTTCTTGACTCGATCGATAATCATTGCTGCGCTCTGGTGTCCTGATGCAGACCCTGTGTACTTACATTTCACACAGAAATAATCATTCATTTATAAATCACTGGACTGGATTTTTTTTTATTCAATAACTTTTTTTTTCTCCAAGCATGTACACAGAATTAATTTTAAATGATAGTATATATATATATATACACACACACACATACACTTCAGTGTATATCATTATCTAAAAAGTTTAGGGCCAATATTGGACACTGCAGCTGTGCGCTTGAGAGAGAAGAGGAGGCTTGTTGTCTGGACTTCTGGGCTATACATCCACACAACGGCAAAAGTCACTGGTGGACAAAACTAACGGTGGAGCGGGTTGGAGCGTCACACCAGTGACTTGGAATTGTAGCAAAGCAGGTCGGGAGAGAAGAGCGGTTGTGCTGCCAGGAGACTGAAGAGTTGACGTGGAGAGCGGCAACACTGCCCCCAACAGGTAGAGGAGAGGCGCAGCAGTGCACAACAGCAACGTCACAACGATGAGTTTTGTACATGTTGAATGTGAAGGAACCTACATGCGTGTCTAAAACACCTGACTAGCAGTAATGAACAGCACCATGCAGTGAGACTGTAGACAAAACAACCAGGTTCATCCCAAAACACCTTGTTTTCTCCTGAAGATGGAATCATAGCTACATTTTCTACAACTTACGTTTGCCATACTGTAAAAAATATGTAACTTTAAACTATATTTTACAGGATGTATGAACCAATACTATAGCATAGACATTCTGCTGCCCCCCCCCCCCAAACCAGAGACGCTATAATCTTTGCAGTAGACCAAGAAGAACAACCAACAGTAGCAGAACAGTTTCGCTGCCGTGTGTTCTTGTAAAACCAGACAGTTCTGATCATTCCAGTTCTTATATAACAATACAGTATAATTCATAGTTCTAAATCACTACCGGGAATGAAACGCATCAATAGCCAGAAATGAAACCCATGGTGTGGGACCAATATGGACAGATATTTGGGAGAGATTGAGTTTTCCAGTTTTAGCAATACAAAAAAAAATGAACACACCCAGTTCTTGACTGTGCCGGTCGAATATATCTCTTTCCACCTTAACTACCATTACACCACCATGTTGTCTACTCAGAATGCAACAAGAGGGATTATCGGAACTGGTCGCAATTCGCTCCCCATTCCTTCCGCTTGGCACTAACCCCTTTGATGTTTGCAGATCTGTAAAGTGCTGACCCTTCAGATGTACAAACATCAAAGAAATAAGGCCAAGGGGAGGGGGTAGGGAACTGCTGGGAGAGAGGGATCCCATGGACCAGTGGACCAGGGCATGTTGTTGTCTAAGTGCTGGAAGGACTGGTGGGTGTGGCCGGCCAGGAGGGAGGGGTCAGGCTGAGTGTCGTGGGCGTGGCCTCTACATCATCCCCATCTGCATCAGGGAGTTCGCGTACGCCATCGGCTTCACATTCGGATGAGGCTGTGGAGGAGAGATAGAGAGATAATTTATTGGCCGTGGCTACGAATACGGAGTTTTAGTCTCAAAGCTAAGGGATCCAGATCCGTTCTGCGCATGTGTTATTTTCTGCACACTACGTAGCTATTGCTCACACTCCACCTGCCTTCATGTTTCTCTTTAAATCACACTCTTCTGAACCATGACGACATATAGCCTCTCTCTGCCTCATATTTATGAACAGCTGAAATTAAAAACCCTGTGGCCATTCCCACAAATATTTATTTAAGGCTATAACGACCCCGTCTGTTGTAACCGATATTGCAGTTGCGCAAGCAGGACAGTCCCAACACACTGCATTGTAGCAAAAGCAGTCAGCGTTTTGTGTGGTGTAGCCAAATCTTAATAGTCGCTGCCATATCGTAGCCACTAGTCAGTGCTCCTGGAAAAAAAAGAGTAACTCCCCACTTGAGTTTTGCGTCGGGGCAAAAAAAACTATCTGCGTTTTAACCGCTCACCCCTGGGCAGCCAAACATTCTCGGCAGCCCGAGCATGTGTATCCGGACCGGTAATCAGAGTCTGACAACGGGCGAGTTAGTTTTTTAAAAATCACACTGTTATTCCTTACGTCGTTTGTTAACTACTGCTTTAGACTGTCTCCTATTGGTGATGATAATCTTCATCGTTAACTACTGCTTTAGACTGTCTCCTATTGGTGATGATAATCTTCATCGTTAACTACTGCTTTAGACTGTCTCCTATTGGTGATGATAATCTTCATCGTTAACTACTGCTTTAGACTGTCTCCTATTGGTGATGATAATCTTCATAGTTATGCTGCCTTATCGTAGTGAGAGTTGCTGGAAGAAAAGAACTAGCCAATGTTTGCAATGATGAGAAAATCATGGCTATTTTGACTGCCTGTATGTGTCGTGCTTGTGTTCAATATGCTGGCCTACATATACTGTCAGAACAGACAAAGTGTGCACCAACATGTCTTTTGTGGAGGCTAAAACATGAAAAAATAACACACAAATCGCACTTGAGGGATGGAATGCATATCTGGAACATGTTGACCATATCTTTAGTGTACAACATTACATTTCCTCCTCCATGTCAATGAGGGGGAAGCGGCAGCGGAGCAGTGGGAAGCAGACTCTGCTGCTTCCCACACGGCTTCCTACGTAGCTGCTTCCCACACGGCTTCCTACGTAGCTGCTTCCCACACGGCTTCCTACGTAGCTGCTTCCCACACGGCTTCCTACGTAGCTGCTTCCCACACGGCTTCCTACGTAGCTGCTTCCCACACGGCTTCCTACGTAGCTGCTTCCCACTCGGCTTCCTACGTAGCTGCTTCCCACTCGGCTTCCTACGTAGCTGCTTCCCACTCGGCGGCTGTCTACGTAGCTGCTTCCCACTCGGCGGCTGTCTACGTAGCTGCTTCCCACTCGGCGGCTGTCTACGTAGCTGCTTCCCACTCGGCGGCTGTCTACGTAGCTGCTTCCCACTCGGCGGCTGTCTACGTAGCTGCTTCCCACTCGGCGGCTGTCTACGTAGCTGCTTCCCATTCGGCTGTATACGTAGCTGCTTCCCACTCGGCGGCTGTCTACGTAGCTGCTTCCCACTCGGCTGTCTACGTAGCTGCTTCCCACACGGCTTCCTACGTAGCTGCTTCCCACACGGCTTCCTACGTAGCTGCTTCCCACTCGGCTGTCTACGTAGCTGCTTCCCACTCGGCTTCCTACGTAGCTGCTTCCCACACGGCTTCCTACGTAGCTGCTTCCCACACGGCTTCCTACGTAGCTGCTTCCCACACGGCTTCCTACATAGCTGCTTCCCACACGGCTTCCTACGTAGCTGCTTCCCACTCGGCTTCCTACGTAGCTGCTTCCCACTCGGCTGTCTACGTAGCTGCTTCCCACTCGGCGGCTGTCTACGTAGCTGCTTCCCACTCGGCGGCTGTCTACGTAGCTGCTTCCCACTCGGCGGCTGTCTACGTAGCTGCTTCCCACTCGGCTGTCTACGTAGCTGCTTCCCACTTGGCTGTCTACGTAGCTGCTTCCCATTCGGCTGTCTACGTAGCTGCTTCCCACTCGGCGGCTGTCTACGTAGCTGCTTCCCACTCGGCTGCTGTCTACGTAGCTGCTTCCCATTCGGCTGTCTACGTAGCTGCTTCCCACTCGGCGGCTGTCTACGTAGCTGCTTCCCACTCGGCGGCTGTCTACGTAGCTGCTTCCCACTCGGCTGTCTACGTAGCTGCTTCCCACTCGGCTGTCTACGTAGCTGCTTCCCACTCGGCTGTCTACGTAGCTGCTACCCACTCGGCTGTCTACGTAGCTGCTTCCCACTCGGCGGCTGTCTACGTAGCTGCTTCCCACTCGGCGGCTGTCTACGTAGCTGCTTCCCACTCGGCTTCCTACGTAGCTGCTTCCCACTCGGCTTCCTACGTAGCTGCTTCCCACTCGGCTTCCTACGTAGCTGCTTCCCACTCGGCTGCTGTCTACGTAGCTGCTTCCCACTCGGCGGCTGTCTACGTAGCTGCTTCCCACTCGGCTGTCTACGTAGCTGCTTCCCACTCGGCTGCTGTCTACGTAGCTGCTTCCAACTCGGCTGCTGTCTACGTAGCTGCTACCCACTCGGCTGCTGTCTACGTAGCTGCTTCCCACTCGGCTGTCTACGTAGCTGCTTCCCACTCGGCTGTCTACGTAGCTGCTTCCCACTCGGCTTCCTACGTAGCTGCTTCCCACTCGGCGGCTGTCTACGTAGCTGCTTCCCACTCGGCGGCTGTCTACGTAGCTGCTTCCCACTCGGCGGCTGTCTACGTAGCTGCTTCCCACTCGGCGGCTGTCTACGTAGCTGCTTCCCACTCGGCTGCTGTCTACGTAGCTGCTTCCCACTCGGCGGCTGTCTACGTAGCTGCTTCCCACTCGGCGGCTGTCTACGTAGCTGCTTCCCACTCGGCGGCTGTCTACGTAGCTGCTTCCCACTCGGCTGTCTACGTAGCTGCTTCCCACTCGGCTGTCTACGTAGCTGCTTCCCACTCGGCTTCCTACGTAGCTGCTTCCCACACGGCTTCCTACGTAGCTGCTTCCCACTCGGCTGTCTACGTAGCTGCTTCCCACTCGGCTTCCTACGTAGCTGCTTCCCACTCGGCTTCCTACGTAGCTGCTTCCCACTCGGCTGTCTACGTAGCTGCTTCCCACTCGGCTGTCTACGTAGCTGCTTCCCACTCGGCTTCCTACGTAGCTGCTTCCCACTCGGCTTCCTACGTAGCTGCTTCCCACTCGGCTGTCTACGTAGCTGCTGTTCAGTGCTTCCCACTGCCCCCTCATTGACATGGAGGAGGAATGTAATGTTGTACACTAAAGATATGGTCAACATGTTCCAGATATGCATTCCATCACTCAAGTGCAGTCCGAATTTGATCATGACAAGAAAAATATATTTGATTTAAAGGCCTGAAAGGTACTGTAACTAAAGAGATGTACTGTTATTGTTAAGGTTAATATGTCATAGTTAAAATCAGATGTACTGACCACAGCAGTGAACTGGTGAAACTCTGGTTTGAGGTCTGATCCCCTGAGGTGGATGTACGCTCCTTTATTAGCCATCTGATCACTGGGGGGGAGAGGGGAGAGAGGAGAGAGAGGGAGGGGGGGAGGAGAGAGAGGGAGGGGGAGGGAAGGAGGGAGAGGGAGGGAGAGAGAGGGGGGAAGGAGGGAGAGAGAGGGGGGAAGGAGGGAGAGAGAGGGGGGAAGGAGGGAGAGAGAGGGGGGAAGGAGGGAGGGAGAGAGGGGAGGGAGGGAGAGAGAGGGGGGAAGGAGGGAGGGAGAGAGGGGAGGGAGGGGGGAAGAAGGGAGGGAGACAGGGGGAGGGGGGAGGGAGAGAGAGGGGGGAGAGGGGGGGGGGGAGGGGGAGAGAGAGGGGGGAGAGGGGGAGGGAGAGAGAGAGAGAAGACATTTACTGTGATCTTAAACTCTACGCCTTTAGAGGGGGTGACATTTGACATGTGAGAGTCTTACAATAGATATTGTTTTAGATCTGACAATGCAGAAGCAAATCACTAAAGTGGGATTGAATAGTGAGTCTGTTGCCCTAGTTACCAGTAGTTGGGCGCTGAGAAGACTGTGATGCACTTCCCTGAGTGTGTGACCTCATAACCCTCGGCCTTGACCTCGTGGCTGCGGACGATGTAATCCAGGTTGTTCTGTTCCAGGAACCGCTCTGTGACGTCAGGTCCAAATTGACAGCTCACACCTCGCTTAGAGACAGACCGCCCATTCTGAGGGTCGGGAGGGGGTAGAGAAAATCATTAAATAGACAGATGACATCATGCAGCACAGCTATTTAAACCAGATTATATAATAATTATATATTGTTGATGACAGAGTATATTTCTAGGGCAGTGCCGGGCACCAAACCTGTGGCTGTGGGTCAGACCAGAGAAGATCACACATGGGACCTGAAGAAAACAAACAGTTGATTAAACAACATTTTAAATCCTAGGTCCTAAATGAGACAAAGATATCGATTAATTGATCGCTCTTACCAGAGTCTGGGGGCTGTCTGTTCCTGTCGATCTTCCTCAGATCATCCAGCATCACTCCGTCCTCACTGAACAGCCCTCCGTGCATCACCTGACACAGACACAACACAACTATAGACAATATTCTCAAAATGTCCAGTTCTACCATTGGAAGCCTAAAGGTGTCAGCATGCTTCAGTTGGGCTGGGGCCTAGCAGAACTCGGCTAGCTGAACTGAACGAGAGTGCTTGAATACTCTCTTAAAAGACCCTTGCTTGAAAAACGAGAAAAAAGCAGCAATAGTACAGTTTGTCCATTTTGAGACGCCGTAGCCAGTATACACTTCCTCAAAATAGTCAGAATTAATCTAACTCAAGAAATCTGTCATTAATTTTGACGTTTTTGCCGAAGAGATCTTAGTCACGCAATTTTACATCTAACTAAGAATTTTGGTGCAGTGTTTATCAATGAAAAGATGTGCAGGAAAATGAGTCGTCTCTCACTGAATGACAGACTTTATTGAAGAATCCCTACTGTTGACCAATCACAGACGAAGAGGCGTAGACTTTTCTTGCCTCCAGAAAAATGTGTGCCCGAACAGCCCCCCCCAAAAAACTCACGAAGTCCAAAATGTCGTCATAATATATGCACAAACTCTATCAAACGGTTTCGGCTGGGAAGCATGCGGACGCCTTAACAGAAACCCTACCATGACTTTGCTGTTGATACACTGTGTGAGGGCTATCGGGGGTTAGAGGTCAAAGGTTAGGGATACCTAACAGGACTTTGCCGTTGATGCACTGTGCCAGAGGTTAGGGGTCAGGGTAAAGCGTATGCTGCGTTCACAACAGCTTGTAATTTCGTAAATACCAGCATACAACTGGAAAAAAATGCACTTGGACGCCCCTCCAACTGGTTATTACAAGTGGGAAACTTGTCTATCGTCCAGAGTTTCCCACTTGTGTCTCTGACGTCAGTTGTCAACAAACAAGACAGCAAGCATGGCGACATCTTCAGCAGTTGTTGATTATGGTAAGAACTAAACACAAATTGATAAAAATGTATTCTGTTATTTTTCCTTTTAATTTAGGGTAAAGTATTTGGTCACCTACAAACAAGCAAGATTTCTGGCTCTCACAGACCTGTAACTTCTTCTTTAAGAGGCTCCTCTGTCCTCCACTCGTTACCTGTATTAAATGGCACCTGTTTGAACTTGTTATCAGTATAAAAGACACCTGTCCACAACCTCAAACAGTCACACTCCAAACTCCACTATGGCCAAGACCCAAAGAGCTGTCAAAGGACACCAGAAACAAAATTGTAGACCTGCACCAGGCTGGGAAGACTGAATCTGCAATAGGTAAGCAGCTTGGTTTGAAGAAATCAACTGTGGGAGCAATTATTAGGAAATGGAAGACATACAAGACCACTGATAATCTCCCTCGATCTGGGGCTCCACGCAAGATCTCACCCCGTGGGGTCAAAATGATCACAAGAACGGTGAGCAAAAATCCCAGAACCACACGGGGGGACCTAGTGAATGACCTGCAGAGAGCTGGGACCAAAGTAACAAAGCCTACCATCAGTAACACACTACGCCGCCAGGGACTCAAATCCTGCAGTGCCAGACGTGTCCCCATGCTTAAGCCAGTACATGTCCAGGCCCGTCTGAAGTTTGCTAGAGTGCATTTGGATGATCCAGAAGAGGATTGGGAGAATGTCATATGGTCAGATGAAACCAAAATATAACTTTTTGGTAAAAACTCAACTCGTCGTGTTTGGAGGACAAAGAATGCTGAGTTGCATCCAAAGAACACCATACCTACTGTGAAGCATGGGGGTGGAAACATCATGCTTTGGGGCTGTTTTTCTGCAAAGGGACCAGGACGACTGATCCGTGTAAAGGAAAGAATGAATGGGGCCATGTTTCGTGAGATTTTGAGTGAAAACCTCCTTCCATCAGCAAGGGCATTGAAGATGAAACGTGGCTGGGTCTTTCAGCATGACAATGATCCCAAACACACCGCCCGGGCAGCGAAGGAGTGGCTTCGTAAGAAGCATTTCAAGGTCCTGGAGTGGCCTAGCCAGTCTCCAGATCTCAACCCCATAGAACATCTTTGCAGGGAGTTGAAAGTCTGTGTTGCCCAGCGACAGCCCCAAAACATCTCTCATCTTTTTAAGTGGGAGAACTTGCACAATTGGTGGCTGACTAAATACTTTTTTCCCCCACTGTAACTCCAATCCTGTGTATTGTATTTTATTCCTTGTGTTACTATTTCATTTTTAAACTGCATCGTTGGGAAGGGCTCGTAAGCAAGCATTTCACGGTAAAGTCTACACCAGTTGTATTCGGCTCATGTGACAAATAACATTTGATTTGATGACCTCAATGTTTGATGGTACTCTACATCACCAAAAGTATCTCGTCGAACATCTCATTCCAAAATCATGGGCATTAATATGGAGTTGGTCCCCCACCTTTGCTGCTATAACAGCCTCCACTCTTCTGGGAAGGCTTTCCACTAGATGTTGGAACATTGCTGCAGGGACTTCCATTCAGCCACAAGAGCATTAGTTAGGTCGGGCAATGATGTTGGGCGATTAGGCCTGGCTCGCAGTCGGCGTTCCAATTCATCCTAAAGGTGTTCGATGGGGTTGAGGTCAGGGCTCTGTGCAGGCCAGTCAAGTTCTTTCACACTGATCTCGACCAACCATTTCTATATGGACCTCGCTTTGTGCATGGGGGCATTGTCATGCTGAAACAGAAAAGGGCCTTCCCTAAACTGTTGCCACAAAGTTGGAAGCACAGAATCGTCTAGAATGTCATTGTTTGCTGTAGCGTTAAGATTTCCCTTCACTGGAACTAAGGGGCCTAGCCCGAACCATGAAAAACAACCCCAGACCATTATTCCTCCTCCAAACTTTACAGTTGGCACTATGCATTCGGGCAGGTAGCGTTCTCCTGGCATCCGCCAAACCCAGATTTGTCCATCGGACTCCCAGATGGTGAAGCGTGATTCATCCCGCCGGGGAACGCGTTTCCACTGCTCCAGAGTCCAATAGCGGCGAGCTTTACACCACTCCAGCCGACGCTTGCATTGCACATGGTGATCTTAGGCTTGTGTGCGGCTGCTCGGCCATGGAAACCCATTTCATGAAGCTCCCGACGAACAGTTCTTGCGCTGACGTTGCTTCCAGAGGTAGTTTGGAACTCGATAGTGAGTGTTGCAACCGAGGACAGACGATTTTTACGCATCAGCGTTCCTATTCTGTGAGCTTGTGTGGCCTACCACTTCACGGCTGAGCCGTTGTTGCACCTAGACATTTCCACTTCACAATAACAGCACTTACAGTTGACCGGGGCAGCTCTAGCAGGGCAGAAATGTGACGAACTGACTTGTCGGAAAGGTGGCATCCTATGATGGTGCCACATTGAAAGTCACTGAGATCTTTAGTAAGGCCATTCTCCTGCCAATGTTTGTCTATGGAGATTGCATGGCTGTGTGCTCGATTTTATATACCTGTCAGCAACGGGTGTGGCTGAAATTGCAGAATTCACTAATTTGAATAGTGTATTCCCCAAATTCCAAGTTCAAAACGTGAATGTACTCATCTCGTATTTACGACTATTTACGACGTATTTACCACATAGTTATGAATGCAGAATTACCTACCAGGACCTTGCCGTCGATGCACTGTGCTAGAGGTTAGGGGTCAGAGGTTAAAGGTCAGGGTTACCTACCAGAACTTTTCCGTTGATGCACTGTGCCAGAGGCAGCCACTGGAAGACCTCACTGAAGAGCGTAAACATTGGAGTGGTGTACTTGGCCTTCACCTCCCCCTCAAAACCATACATCTGGTTCATGTTGTCAGTCTCGTGGTTTCCTAGTTACACAGGAACATATGGACATTAGTTACCAACACAATTGACCGACCCTTCGCTAAGCCCCGCCCCAGAATTTTGGGCAACCAATCGCAACGCTTCGATGGATAGCAACTGTAGTTGAGTCCGACACCTCAGACAAGGTCACGTTTCAAACCCTTGGAAGCCAAGGATGGCTATGGCAAAAACTGAGATTTCATTAAAAGAATATATTGTTTAAAGGGCTAAATAATTTAACAGTGCACCAGGGGTACTTGCAACTATGATACATGAAATACAGAGCCTGTTGTGTTTTTAGAATAATAACTTATACTGTTGTTGCATTGTTAGCTAGCTAGCTAGCTGGCTGGTTAGCTAGGTCTCATTGAAAATATTGCTAACGCTAGCTGGTTAGCTAGCTCTCATTGATAACATTGCTAACGCTAACTGGTTAGCTAGCGCTCATCGAAAACATTGCTAAAGCTAGCTGATTAGCTAGCGCTCATCGAAAACATTGCTAACGCTAGCTGGTTAGTGCTCATAAACTCAGCAAAAAAAAGAAACGTCCCTTTTTCAGGACCCTGTCTTTCAAAGATAATTCGTAAAAATCCAAATAACTTCAAAGATCTTCATTGTAAAGGGTTTAAACACTGTTTCCCATGCTTGTTCAATGAACCATAAACAATTAATGAACATGCACCTGTGGAACGGTCATTAAGACACTAACAGCTTACAGACGGTAGGCAATTAAGGTCACAGTTATGAAAACTTGGGACACTAAAGAGGCCTTTCTCCTGACTCTGAAAAACACCAAAAGTAAGATGCCCAGGGTCCCTGCGTGAACGTGCCTTAGGCATGCTTCAAGGAGGCATGAGGACTGCAGATGTGGCCAGGGCAATAAATTGCAATGTCCGTACTGTGAGACGCCTAAGACAGCTCTATAGGGAGACAGGACGGACAGCTGATCGTCCTCACAGTGGCAGACCACGTGTAACAACACCTGCACAGGATCGGTACATCCAAACATCACACCTGAGGGACAGGTACAGGATGGCAACAACAACTACCAGAGTTACACCAGGAACGCACAATCCCTCCATCAGTGCTCAGACTGTCTGCAATAGGCTGAGAGAGGCTGGACTGAGGGCTTGTAGGCCCTGTTGTAAGGCAGGTCCTCACAAGACATTACCGGCAACAACGTCACCTATGGGCAGAAACCCGCCGTCGCTGGACCAGACAGGACTGGCAAAAAGTGCTCTTCACTGACGAGTCGTGGTTTTGTCTCACCAGGGGTGATGGTCGGATTCGCGTTTATCGTCGAAGGAATGAGCGTTACACCGAGGCCTGTACTCTGGCGGGGGATCGATTTCCGTCATGGTCTGGGACAGTGTGTCACAGCATCATCGGATTGAGCTTGTTGTCATTGCAGGCAACCTCAACGCTGTGCGTTACAGGGAAGACATCCTCC
Source organism: Coregonus lavaretus (assembly GCF_964263955.1). Classification (NCBI taxonomy): domain Eukaryota; kingdom Metazoa; phylum Chordata; class Actinopteri; order Salmoniformes; family Salmonidae; genus Coregonus; species Coregonus lavaretus. Next base: position 36,914,306 of record NC_140017.1, on the reverse strand, counting down.
TCCCTCATGTGGTACCCTTCCTGCAGGCTCATCATGACATGACCCTCCAGCATGTCAATGCCACCAGCCATACTGCTCGTTCTGTGCGTGATTTCCTGCAAGACAGGAATGTCAGTGTTCTACCATGGCCAGCGAAGAGCCTGGATCTCAATCCCATTGAGCACGTCTGGGACCTGTTGGATTGGAGGGTCAGTATGTCCGGGAACTTGCAGGTGCCTTGGTGGAAGAGTGGGGTAACATCTCGGCAGGTAGCTTAGTGGTTAAGAGCGTTGTGCCAGTAACCGAAAGGTCGCTGGTTCTAATCCCCGAGCCGACTAGGTGAAAAATCTGTCGATGTGCCCTTGAGCAATGCACTTAACCCTAATTGCTCCTGTAAGTCGCTCTGGATAAGAGCGTCTGCTAAATGACAAATAAATAAATGATAAAAATCTCACAGCAAGAACTGTCAAATCTGGTGCAGTCCATGAGGAGGAGATGCACTGCAGTACTTAATGCAGCTGGTGGCCACACCAGATACTGACTGTTACTTTTGATTTTAACCCCCCCCCTTTGTTCAGGGACACATTATTCAATTTCTGTTAGTCACATGTCTGTGGAACTTGTTCAGTTTATGTCTCAGTTGTTGAATCTTGTTATGTTCATACAAATATTTACACATGTTACGTTTGCTGAAAATAAACGCAGTTGACAGTGAGGACGTTTCTTTTTTTTCTGAGATTAGTTAATATAACTAATTGGAATATAGCAAAATTGGCTATTAGGAATATAACTCTCATAGGCTGTCGACATCAGCAAACCATTTGAGAGCACCAAACGTGGTTAATACCTTTGACTGCCTGCAGAGTGCCTTTAGCGCCATCCAGTGGTTAGCCACACTACAAACTTCATTTGACCAGGTTCCCATAAAGCAATTGTAATGACAGTTCACCACAACATACCCGAGGGTCTCCTGATCAGCAAGGGGTAGTCTGTGTTTCATTTCATTGTGTATTAAAAGCACAGTTTAAGATCATTGTGAGGGTTTTCTCCAGTGGTTTGAATGGGGAATTGGGCTTCCTGGTAAAATGTTGACCAAGGTTGTAACAGTAACCAAGGGTGGCAGGGCTTAGCGAAGGGTCAATTACACACGGGGAATATAAACATTAGCAAAGACGGATGAATGGCCACTGATATACAGTGTTCTTCTCAACTTCCTCTGTGAAGGTGTAGGGAGGAGGATACTGACCTCTGAGCAGGTAGGAGGAGTCAGGGAGGAGCATACTGACCTCTGAGCAGCTAGGAGGAGTCAGGGAGGAGCATACTGACCTCTGAGCAGCTAGGAGGAGTCAGGGAGGAGCATACTGACCTCTGAGCAGCTAGGAGGAGTCAGGGAGGAGCATACTGACCTCTGAGCAGGTAGGAGGAGTCAGGGAGGAGCATACTGACCTCTGAGCAGCTGTAGGGAGGAGCATACTGACCTCTGAGCAGGTAGAAGGAGTCAGGGAGGAGCAGCTTGAAGCCAAACAGAGTCAGGATGACCTCTAGGGAGAACGAACCACGGTCCACAAAGTCTCCATTAAACAGCTGTGTTATATTGTTAAGGGTTATCATGTACATTTATTTGAATACAAACAGTTTTACTGCACATGTGACCGTGGCTATGACTGAGCAGGATACATAGGGGTTGGTCTCGGAGGGTAAGCCGTTCAGCTCAAAGATGTTCAGAAGGTCGTAGAACTGTCCGTGTGTGTCGCCACAAATGGTAATCTTCTCTGTCTGTTGGGGAGGAAACAGAACAGATTTAGGCACAGGGACAGTTCATATATGCTGTAGGGGATAATCAGACCACCAAGTGCTAACAGTCAGTATCTGGCTAACATGTGTGAAATGCTTGATAATGTATGTGATATCAACAGAGAGGTATATTTTCTGGGTGATTTAAATATTGACATTTATGAAATTACTTATTCCAGTTATTAATAAGCATGCACGATTGGCAAGATTAGCAAATTTAGGCATGACATGCCAGCAACAAACGCTGACACTACACATCCAAGTATATCTGCCCAAATTATGAAAGACAAGAATTGTACTTTTGAATTCCGTAAAGTGAGTGTGGAAGAGGTGAAAAAATTATTGTTGTCTATGAACAATGACGTGCCACTTTGGTCTGACAACTTGGAAGGAAAATTACTGGGGATAATAGCGTACGATATTGCCAATCCTATTTGCCATATCTTCAATTTAAGCCTACTAGAAAGTGTGTGCCCTCTGGCCTGGAGGGAAGCAAAAGTCATTCCGCTACCTAAGAATAGTAAAGCCCCCTTTACTGGCTCAAATAGTCAACCAATCAGCCTGAAAAAATTGTTTGACCAGATACAATGCTATTTTACAGTAAACAAATTGACAACAGACTTTCAGAACACTTATAGGGAAGGACATTCAACAAGCACAGCACTTACACAAATGACTGATGATTGGCTGAGAAATTGATGATAAAAAGATTGCTGGGGCTGTTTTAATAGACTTCAGTGAGTCTTTGGACATTATCGATCATAGTCTGCTGCTGGAAAAAACGTATGCGTTATGGCTTTACACCCTGTACTATATTGTGGATAAAGAGTTACCTGTCTAACAGAACAAAGGGTGTTCTTTAATGGAAGCCTCCAACATAATCCAGGTAGAATCAGGAGTTCCCCAGGGCAGCTGTTTAGGCCCCTTACTTTATTCAATCTTTACTAACGACATGCCACAGACTGAGTAAAGCCAGTGTGTCTATGTATGCGGATGACTCAACACTATACACGTCAGCTACTACAGCGACTAAAATGACTGCAACACTTAACAAAGAGCTGCAGTTAGTTTCAGAATGGGTGGCAAGGAATAAGTTAGTCCTAAATATTTATCAAACTAAAAGCATTGTATTTGGCACAAATCATTCACTAAACACTAAACCTCAACTAAATCTTGTAATGAATAATGTGGAAATTGAGCAAGTTGAGGTGACTAAACTGCTTGGAGTAACCCTGGATTGTAAACTGTCATGGTTAAAACATATTGATACAACAGTAGCTAAGATGGCGAGAAGTCTGTTCATAATAAAGCGCTACTCTACCTTCTTAACAGCACTATCAACAAGGCAGGTCCTACAGGCTCTAGTTTTGTCGCACCTGGACTACTGTTCAATCGTGTGGTCAGGTGCCACAAAGAGGGCTCAAAACAGGGCAGCAAGGCTGGCCCTTGGATGTACACAGAGAGCAAACAATAATATGCATGTCAATCTCTCCTGGCTCAAAGTAAAGAAGAGATTGACTTCATCACTACTTGTTTTGTAAGAGGTATTGACATGTTGAATGCACCGAGCTGTCTGTTTAAACTACTAGCACACAGCTCGGACACCCATGCATACCCCGCAAGACATGCCACCAGAGGTCTCTTCACAGTCCAAGTCCAGAACAGACTATAGGAGGTGCACAGTACTACATAGAGCCATGACTACATGTAACTCTATTCCACATCAGGTAACTGATGCAAGCAGTAGAATCAGATTGAAAAAACAGATAAAAAATACACATTATGGAACAACGGGGACTGTGAAGCAACACAAACATAGGCACAGACACATGCAGACACACACAATAACATACACACACGTACACATGGATTTTGTGTTGTAGATATGTGGTAGTGGAGTATGGGCCTGAGCGCACACACTTAGTGTGTTGTGAATTCTGTAATGAATGTATTGTAATGTTTTTAAAATTGTATAACTGCCTTCATTTTGCCGGACCCCAGGAATGGGGATCCATAATCAATACAAATACAAATCTGACAATTGGAGGACTGGACAGGATGAAGAGCAATACCAGGAAGTCAACATACATCACGGATGTCTCACCTCTTTTAATGTGATCTCAATTAGACTGGGCAGTTTGGATAAGAGTTCTTTGACTTGGATCAGAATCTAAAAGGAGACAATTTATTAGTCAACACAAATACAGGGTTACATAAGGTTTCAAGCTGATGCATAAGGTTAGGTTTACCTGATTCGTACACTAATAATACAGTATTATAGGTGTACCGGATAAGAACTATACAATTACAGTATTATAGGTGTACCTGCTAAGTACTATAAAGTTACAGTATTATTATAGGTGTACCTGCTAAGTACTATAATATTACAGTATTATTATAGGTGTACCTGCTAAGTACTATAATATTATAGTATTATTATAGGTGTACCTGATAAGTACACTAATATTACAGTATTATTATAGGTGTACCTGCTAAGTACTATAATATTACAGTATTATTATAGGTGTACCTGCTAGGTACTATAATATTATAGTATTATTATAGGTGTACCTGATAAGTACACTAATATTACAGTATTATTATAGGTGTACCTGATAAGTACACTAATATGACAGTATTATTATAGGTGTACCTGATAAGTACACTAATATGACAGTATTATTATAGGTGTACCTGATAAGTACACTAATATTATAGTATTATTATAGGTGTACCTGATAAGTACACTAATATTATAGTATTATTATAGGTGTACCTGATAAGTACACTAATATTACAGTATTATTATAGGTGTACCTGATAAGTACACTAATATTATAGTATTATTATAGGTGTACCTGATAAGTACACTAATATTACAGTATTATTATAGGTGTACCTGATAAGTACACTAATATTATAGTATTATTATAGGTGTACCTGATAAGTACACTAATATTACAGTATTATTATAGGTGTACCTGATAAGTACACTAATATTACAGTATTATTATAGGTGTACCTGATAAGTACACTAATATTATAGTATTATTATAGGTGTACCTGATAAGTACACTAATATTACAGTATTATTATAGGTGTACCTGATAAGTACACTAATATTATAGTATTATTATAGGTGTACCTGATAAGTACACTAATATTATAGTATTATTATAGGTGTACCTGATAAGTACACTAATATTACAGTATTATTATAGGTGTACCTGATAAGTACACTAATATTATAGTATTATTATAGGTGTACCTGATAAGTACACTAATATTATAGTATTATTATAGGTGTACCTGATAAGTACACGAATATTATAGTATTATTATAGGTGTACCTGATAAGTACACTAATTTTATAGTATTATTATAGGTGTACCTGATAAGTACACTAATATTACAGCATTATTATAGGTGTACCTGATAAGTACACTAATATTATAGTATTATTATAGGTGTACCTGATAAGTACACTAATATTACAGTATTATTATAGGGGTACCTGATAAGTACACTAATATTATAGTATTATTATAGGTGTACCTGATAAGTACACTAATATTACAGTATTATTATAGGTGTACCTGATAAGTACACGAATATTATAGTATTATTATAGGTGTACCTGATAAGTACACTAATTTTATAGTATTATTATAGGTGTACCTGATAAGTACACTAATATTACAGCATTATTATAGGTGTACCTGATAAGTACACTAATATTATAGTATTATTATAGGTGTACCTGATAAGTACACTAATATTACAGTATTATTATAGGGGTACCTGATAAGTACACTAATATTATAGTATTATTATAGGTGTACCTGATAAGTACACTAATATTACAGTATTATTATAGGTGTACCTGATAAGTACACTAATATTACAGTATTATTATAGGTGTACCTGATAAGTACACTAATATTACAGTATTATTATAGGTGTACCTGATAAGTACACTAATATTATAGTATTATTATAGGTGTACCTGATAAGTACACTAATATTACAGTATTATTATAGGTGTACCTGATAAGTACACTAATATTATAGTATTATTATAGGTGTACCTGATAAGTACACTAATATTATAGTATTATTATAGGTGTACCTGATAAGTACACTAATATTACAGTATTATTATAGGTGTACCTGATAAGTACACTAATATTATAGTATTATTATAGGTGTACCTGATAAGTACACTAATATTATAGTATTATTATAGGTGTACCTGATAAGTACACTAATATTACAGTATTATTATAGGGGTACCTGATAAGTACACTAATATTATAGTATTATTATAGGTGTACCTGATAAGTACACTAATATTACAGTATTATTATAGGTGTACCTGATAAGTACACTAATATTACAGTATTATTATAGGTGTACCTGATAAGTACACTAATATTATAGTATTATTATAGGTGTACCTGATAAGTACACTAATATGACAGTATTATTATAGGTGTACCTGATAGGCACACTTTCTGTGCAGTTTCTTCTGGTCTTTGAAGCACTCCATCATCTCTTTCATGAACGTCATCGTCACCTTCCCTTCTTCCAGCTTCGGTCCTGTGTACTCGTCCTCGATCACTACATGGTGGCACAATCAACCAACCAAATGTATACAGCCCATTTTACAGCAACATTTGTCACCAGGTGCTTTACAGTAACTCAGCCTTGTAACTCAGCCTTGAAGATCTTCCATTCTAAAGCACCATGATGTATAGAGGCAGTAGCCCTTTATTTAGACATTCAAATTATATAAAATCCATACTTTTAAAACAGTTATAACCAAAAAGATTTAAAAAAGTAATGAATCCTAAAATATAAAAATGACAAACTACTCACTCATGTTTTCGATGTCTAGGGAGTCTACGACCGATTTCTTGATCTCGTCACTGGCGATGGCTCTCTCGAAGGCTTTCTGTTTCACGATCTTGTTGCACTCCTGGTATTTCATCTTAGCGTCCTTATCGTTGGGTCGCACCCGCACTACCTAACCCCACAACACCAGGCAGAAACACACAGGGCCAGGCCTAGGGTCAGTCTCACATTTAAACACTATGCTGGTACCAGTACTACATATGGGTCAGTACCATGGTGAGTTACATGACATATGGGTCAGTACCACGGTGAGTTACATAACATATGGGTCAGTACCACGGTGAGTTACATAACATATGGGTCAGTACCACGGTGAGTTACATAACATATGGGTCAGTACCACGGTGAGTTACATAACATATGGTTCAGTACCATGGTGAGTTACATAACATATGGGTCAGTACCACGGTGAGTTACATAACATATGGGTCAGTACCACGGTGAGTTACATAACATAAGGGTCAGTCCAAAATGCAAAGTAAAAGATTTTACAGCCATGGTTTGGTAGTAAATTAATACAAACCGTTTTGATTTCTAGAAATCGTTAATGCTTCTCTCCTCTCACTAAGGCTTCAGTGATAGCCTCCAATAGAGGCGGTTGCATCTGTGTGGAGCAATATGTCCATGACACCAATGCTCTAAATTTGTCTCAGTGACAGACAGGCAGCTATCACTGTCAGTGATGTGGCACAGTCAGCCAGCCAGCCAGCCAGCCAGCCAGCCAGTCAGCCAGTCAGCCAGCCAGCCAGCCAGCAGAGCTCCCTGTTGCCAGAGCTTTAGGGTGTTTATGTCAACATGGAACGAAGACCAGCCGTTTTTAAATTACCTTTTTCCACTGACCAAAATGTATATTTGATGGAATATTTCATTGATGGATTAAACCTTTGATCGATTTACTGAACTGACCACAATTAAAACAGAATCTAGCCCTGGCAGTAAATGGCTGCCTAGTTATCACACTGTCAAGGTAGAGACCTCTGCAAGATGACATCATCTCAAACAGGGCGACTGCCTTGTTATCACACTGTCAAGGTAGAGACCTCTGCAAGATGACATCATCTCAAACAGGGCGACTGCCTTGTTATCACACTGTCAAGGTAGAGACCTCTGCAAGATGACATCATCTCAAACAGGGCGACTGCCTTGTTATCACACTGTCAAGGTAGAGACCTCTGCAAGATGACATCATCTCAAACAGGGCGACTGCCTTGTTATCACACTGTCAAGGTAGAGACCTCTGCAAGATGACATCATCTCAAACAGGGCGACTTTCTAAACTGTGAAGACGCCCCCATTATTGGCTCCTCCCTTGTGACACGCCCACATTCTCCACTTCTGTCCTCATCTTACTACTACTACATTTACATTTACATTTACATTTTAGTCATTTAGCAGACACTCTTATCCAGAGCGACTTACAGTTAGTGAGTGCATACATTATTTTTTATTTTATTTTTCATACTGGCCCCCCGTGGGAATCAAACCCACAACCCTGGCGTTGCAAACGCCATGCTCTACCAACTGAGCTACATCCCTGCCAGCCATTCCCTCCCCTACCCTGGACGACGCTGGGTCAATTGTGCGCCGCCCCATGGGTCTCCCGGCCAGCTACGACAGAGCCTAGATTCGAACCAGGATCTCTAGTGGCACAGCTAGCACTGCGATGCAGCGCCTTAGACCACTGCGCCCCTCGGTGCCGCCACCACCACCACCACCTCCACTACTACTACTACTACTGCTGCTACTACTACTACTACTACAACAACTGAGCTTATGTGGAGGTTTCCATCTGGTCACCAACATTATTTTTGCCGGAGTCAATCCGTACAACTATACTCGTTTCTGGGGTACTGTGAGAGTCAATGAAGAGTAATTGTTCAACAATAAAATATTAGGGAGATGGGGAATGGCAGCACCAACTATACTTGACACAGACCTGGCAACCTGTAACCAAAACGTGTTCACACTGGGGCAGTCCCACATGTGCAATGTAGGTTCCAATATTTATTTGAGAACACAACAGACAATTTAGAGTCAAATAAAATCTGGAAATTAATTTGTAGTGTAATTAGTTGATGATTCATAGGGGATATTCATTGGGATATTGTTCCAGAATCTTCTCCAATCTGTATTTTGTTGGTAGTCTTTAAGATCTGTGTTCCATACTGTAACTGTCGGAGCCAAATAGGTAAATATTGTATATTTGCATGTTTCCAATTCATGATGCATTTCTGTTGTTTGTGTGTTTGCCATTGATCCGCTGTCAAGTGTGTGTACCCCATCTACAGGCCAATGGAGAATACAATTAAAAAGGAATACACGCTCCAAGGCCTAATGGGAGTGGCCGGAATGGCAGCGCACAGTCTTTTGACCGTACCAGACCATGTTCACCCTGCTGTTTGTTTCTTTAGTTTAATGATCACAATTTGTTTTGGTAGAATCCTATACATTTTTGTATCCAGAAGAACGACAAATAAATGTATTATTATTTTTCGACTTGAATCAAACTCTGGACATTGGATTTGTATGCGTCAAGACTAACATGTCACCACTCTCCATCGTGGCTAAAGGATTAAAATGGAAATGTTTTGGAACAATTATATTGGACAATGTAGCCACTACAGTAAATATACCACCTGGGGATTTACAATGATGTCATCCTACAAAGAGTACCTTGAAGCCTCCTCTCCTGTCATCCTCCTAAGAGCACCTTGAAGCCTCCTCTCCTGTCATCATCCTAAGAGCACCTTGAAGCCTCCTCTCCTGTCATCATCCTAAGTGTACCTTGAAGCCTCCTCTCCTGTCATCATCCTAAGTGTACCTTGAAGCCTCCTCTCCTGTCATCTTGCTGAGTGTACCTTTAACTCTCGTCTAACCGTGTCCGGTCTTACCGTCTCGTAGTCTTTGAGTGCAGCCTTGAACTTTCCCAGGGACATGTTGGATGTGGCTCGGCGGTAGTAGCCCTTGATGTAGTTCTTGTCGATCTCCAGACACTTGGTGGCGTCGGCCAGGGCGTAGCCATAGCATTCTGTCCGCAGGTACGCCAGGCTGCGGTTGGAGAAGTAGATGGCGCTGGCCGGGTTGAGCTCCAACGCCTCCGTGTAGTATTTGATCGCATTGTCATAGTCTTTCTCTAGAAAACAACATCACATTCATTGTCATAGTCTTTCTTTAGAAAACAACATCACATTCATTGTCATAGTATTTCTCTAGAAAACATCACATTCATGGTCATAGTATTTCTCTAGAAAACAACATCACATTCATTTAGATCAGAATCAGTTCCACTGAACCAGAAGCCTGAAGGGCCGCTTTCTCAGGCTGACAACTAACAAGGCTAAAGTGGACTTCCCCTAGTCACTCATTATCTTCAATAATATGCATTTATTGGCTTAATGCCCAACAAGGAACGGGCTACTCAACTTCTCAATGAAAACCCACGGAGTGGAGTTGTCAATGGCTGTATTGAGCAAAGTCATAAAACCACAAGGTTCAAAGGCTGCACTATAATGTGTACCACTGTAAGACAAACCCACACAGTAGGAAGTGTCTTTCCCTTAGCGGGTGGATTGGTTGGCTCATTGATGAAGTGTTATCTTAGCACTGTGTTGCTGTGATATGGAAGTGTTACATTCTCCTAGATTTCAAGTGCAATCCTACAACACACTGATGGGATCCATAGCAGGATAACAGTGGTATGCTACTACAGTAACTAGCTACCCCGTGGAAACTCTACACTACCAGTGTAGTGTAGTAGTGTAGGGTATCAGGGTACTGTAGCAGGGTACTGTAGTGTAGCGTAGCAGGGTACTGTAGTGTAGTAGTGTACCAGGGTACTGTAGCAGGGTACTGTAGTGTAGTAATGTAGGGTACCAGGGTACTGTAGTGTAGTAGTGTACCAGGGTACTATAGCGGGGTACTGTAGCAGGGTACTGTAGTGTAGCGTAGCAGGGTACTGTAGTGTAGTAGTGTAGCGTACCAGGGTACTATAGCAGGGTACTGTAGCAGGGTACTGTAGCAGGGTACTGTAGTGTAGTAGTGTAGTGTACCAGGGTACTGTAGTGTAGTAGTGTAGCGTACCAGGGTACTATAACAGGGTACTATAGCAGGGTACTGTAGCAGGGTACTGTAGTGTAGTAGTGTAGTGTACCAGGGTACTATAGCAGGGTACTGTAGCAGGGTACTGTAGCAGGGTACTGTAGTGTAGTGTAGCAGGGTACTGTAGTGTAGTGTAGCAGGGTACTATAACAGGGTACTATAGCAGGGTACTGTAGCAGGGTACTGTAGTGTAGCAGGGTAGTGTAGTGTAGTAGTGTAGTGTACCAGGGTACTGTAGTGTAGTAGTGTAGCGTACCAGGGTACTATAACAGGGTACTATAGCAGGGTACTGTAGCAGGGTACTGTAGTGTAGCAGGGTACTGTAGTGTAGTAGTGTAGTGTACCAGGGTACTATAGCAGGGTACTGTAGCAGGGTACTGTAGTGTAGTGTAGCAGGGTACTGTAGTGTAGTAGTGTAGCGTACCAGGGTACTATAGCAGGGTACTGTAGCAGCCATCATAAGGCCTGCTGTCTATTGGGTTTTAACCACAGTAAAGACTCTTGGGGCTGCACTGCACCGGAAGTTTCTGCTGTGACTAGATATCTTCTCACATCCGTCATGGAAAGAGAGGGGCAGCATGGACGTCTCCTTTCACATATTTTCCATCCATTGCCCCGTAAACTTGATGGTTGATATGACAATGTGCAGACACTTGCACATTGAGTTGTGGCCATGTAGCTAGCTAGCTATTTCAAATCAGTGCACTTCTTTTGGCAACAACTCTGATTTGCCTTGGACAATAACTAAACCATCTTCTAGCCAGAATGTATCGTCAACCTATTGACTTGGTATCCTGAGTTACAGGAAACACACTGCAGGAGAATACTGATACTGTTATTACTTAATTTGCTAGATAAACACCAGAGTTTATCACGTTAGCTAGCAGTCTCACGTAGCCAGACCCTGTAGCATTCAAAGATTGTGGAAGTAAGTAAGCCGTCTGGCTTGAGAGACTACATAATGACGGGACACCTTTCACGCCATTTCGCCCGGTTGGCAGTGTTATACATCACAGTGGGCTTAAAAACGTACGTTTTCAAAAAAATGGAATGATGTGTAATGTCAGGTTTTGCTTGCTAGCCAACCAACAACGTCAATGAATGCTGCTATCAAGCCAACCTACTACACTTACGCTACGGAATGCAATATATGAAACTGATCATGACTAGATTTAATCTCATTTCACTGCGATTGGTTAGTCAACATGCAATAATAGCTGCATTCTGTCAATCACAGATGAGTTATTTGCATTTAGATTAACAGAATCTGATTAACTGAGCCTTTCCCCCTCCCTTTTCAGGGACTGATGTGATCATGTGAACCGCTCATTATATTGTAAATGTTTCACAGTTAGCAGATGTTAGTTTACTGGGGTTCTAAGCAATATAAAGGTTTACTGGGGTTCTAAGCAATATAAAGGTTTCCTGGGGTTCTAATCTAACAGTTTACTGGGGTTCTAAGCAATCTAAACGTTGACTGGGGCTCTAAGCAATCTAAACGTTGACTGGGGTTCTAAGCAATCTAAACGTTGACTGGGGTTCTAAGCAATCTAAACCTTGACTGGGGTTCTAAGCAATCTAAACGTTGACTGGGGTTCTAAGCAATCTAAACGTTGACTGGGGTTCTAAGCAACCTAAACATTTACTGGGGTTCTAAGCAATCTAAACGTTTACTGGGGTTCTAAAAGTTGAGTTTTTCCTCCCTAGAATGAATTTGGTATCAGCGTTGCTTCATTAGAAACGGTTAATCTGGTGGATTTTTGGATGTCCTTGGTCTTATTTGTTGGAGGACATGTGGCCAATTGGTCCTGGAGGCATACTCACACACCCAGACATGAGGCCAACTGGTCCTGGAGGCATACTCACACACCCAGACATGTGGCCAACTGGTCCTGGAGGCATACTCACACACCCAATCATGAGGCCAACTGGTCCTGGAGGCATACTCACACACCCAGACATGTGGCCAACTGGTCCTGGAGGCATACTCACACACCCAGACATGTGGCCAACTGGTCCTGGAGGCATACTCACACACCCAGACATGTGGCCAACTGGTCCTGGAGGCATACTCACACACCCAGACATGAGGCCAACTGGTCCTGGAGGCATACTCACACACCCAGACATGAGGCCAACTGGTCCTGGAGGCATACTCACACACCCAGACATGAGGCCAACTGGTCCTGGAGGCATACTCACACACCCAGACATGAGGCCAACTGGTCCTGGAGGCATACTCACACATCCAGACATGTGGCCAACTGGTCCTGGAGGCATACTCACACACCCAGACATGAGGCCAACTGGTCCTGGAGGCATACTCACACACCCAGGCTCATTTTACAGTCCCACTTTGTGTGAATGATGCAGTATCTCAACTTTAAACATTTGTTTCGATCCTTTCTATTCCGTGGCTGCATGAAATAGCAACCATAACATGAATTCAGCGATGACATTAGTTTACTTCATCTTTGTGTCTCCCTGATAAACAGTAACATCCATTACAAGAAAGAAAACTACAGGAAAAGGGCATTTAAATGTGAAATCCTCCGTGGGGTGCCCAAATTGATGACATATGTCGCGCAGCTGAAAGTCGAGTGGAAACGAATGGATTTCGGTTCAGTCATCCTGATGAGCCCTTCCCAGCTAGCTAGTTTATGATGGCTAGCTGGCAACAACAGCAGCATGGCACCAGTCAGTGTGCTCCAACATCAAAGGGAAATATACTTCATTGGATAATAAATCCTCAAGCTGCTGGGACATTAGCCCGCCAAGAGGAGATTCGTTCTCCAAAACAGAGTAAAGACGTCCTCCCAAACGCTCCTTCTTGAGGACAAAGTAATGGGGCTGATGTGCATCAAGCGGCTCCAAGGAGTTGGACAGTTTTGACTTCCCAACAGCAGCGGCTCACTTTGAGCAGGCCAAGGTCTGCCGCCGCTGTGTTGGTCAGACCCGGTCCCAGCAGTTCTGCTGCCTCCCTAGGCAAGATCAACATATGCTGCCCCTGTGTCACGTATAGTATAACGATTTGGAATGGATTGATAGAGTAATGATGTGCATCATGAGCAATTGGTGCATTTCAGTTGAGCTTATACAGTAGCACTTGGAAACGAAACATTGTTGTCAACTTATTACATCGGATAGAGTTACAATGTTGTAATCATTAGACAGCCAACTGGGCGGCAGGTAGCTTAGTGGTTAAGAGCGTTGTGCCAGTAACCGAAAGGTTGCTGGTTCTAATCCCCGAGCCGACTAGGTGAAAAATCTGTCGATGTGCCCTTGAGCAAGGCACTTAATCCAAATTGCTCCTGTAAATCGCTCTGGATAAGAGCGTCTGCTAAATGACTAAAATAAAAATAAAAAATAACTGTCTATAGTAGGAAACAGTGTTGTTATCAATCACCAGGCAGCCAACTGTCTATAGTAGGAAACAGTGTTGTTATCAATCACTAGGCAGCCAACTGTCTATAGTAGGAAACAGAGTTGTTATCAATCACCAGGCAGCCAACTGTCTATAGTAGGAAACAGTGTTGTTATCAATCACTAGGCAGCCAACTGTCTATAGTAGGAAACAGTGTTGTTATCAATCACCAGGCAGCCAACTGTCTATAGTAGGAAACAGTGTTGTTATCAATCACCAGGCAGCCAACTGTCTATAGTAGGAAACAGTGTTGTTATCAATCACCAGGCAGCCAACTGTCTATAGTAGGAAACAGTTATCAATCACCAGGCAGCCAACTGTCTATAGTAGGAAACAGTGTTGTTATCAATCACCAGGCAGCCAACTGTCTATAGTAGGAAACAGTGTTGTTATCAATCACTAGACAGCCAACTGTCTATAGTAGGAAACGGTGTTGTTATCAATCACCAGACAGCCAACTGTCTATAGTAGGAAACAGTGTTGTTATCAATCACTAGGCAGCCAACTGTCTATAGTAGGAAACAGAGTTGATATCAATAAGCCACTTATATCACACGACACGAGTCACAACAGTTCAAATTACAATAACCATTACAGTTCTACTGGATGTTAATAAATGTTAAGAGAGATATCATTTGAGCTTTGGAAACGAGTGCTTTCATAAATGCATGGGCTCGGGCCTTATTCCACAGGAGCATTGGAAAATAAGCTCTTTCTCAATGAACCAGCCTTAATGAATTTTGCTTATTTACACATCGAAGTTGTCCAACATCAATTTGATAATTTCTTCATTTCGGGAATGGGGAGTGGGACGGGCCGGCCAAGCCATGGCTAGAAGGGATACAGCTTTTATCAAATTAACATCAAAAGTTGATATTTTCTGCATTTTAGCCAACCCTAACCATTTTCCTAACTTTAACCTAATTCTCCTAACCTGCTACGTTAATTATCCTCTACTCCAGGGTTCTTCAATTCTGGTCCTGGAGGGCCGAAACACTTCTGTTTTTTATTTCTACCTGGTAGTTAATTGCACTCACATGGTGTCCCAGGTCTGAATTAGCCCCTGATTAGAAGGAGAGGATGAAAAACAGAGGTGTTTCAGCCCTCCAGGACCGGAATTGAAGAACCCTGCTCTACTCATTCCAGGGTTTTTCTTTATTTTTACTATTTTCTACATTGTAGAATAATAGTGAAGACATTAAAACAATCAAATAACACATATGGAATCATGTAGTAACCAAAAACGTGTTAAACAAATTAAAATATATTTTATATTTGAGATTCTTCAAAGTAGCCACCCTTTGGCTTGATGACAGCTTTGCACACTCTTGGCATTCTCTCAACCAGCTTCATGAGGTAGTCACCTGGAATGCATTTCAATTAACAGGTGTGCCTTCTTAAAAGTTAATTTGTGTAATTTCTTGCCTTCTTAATGCGTTTGAGCCAATCAGTTGTGTTGTGACAAGGTGGGGGGGGGGGTATACAGAAGATAGCCCTATTTGGTAAAATATCCAGTCCATATTATGGCAAGAACAGATCAAATAAGCAAAGAGAAACAACAGTACATCATTACTTTAAGACATGAAGGTCAGACAATACGGAGAATGTCAAGACCTTTGAAAGTTTCTTCAAGTGCAGTCGCAAAAACCATCAAGCGCTATGATGAAACTGGCTCTCATGAGGACCGCGACAGGAATAGAAGACCCAGAGTTACCTCTGCTGCAGAGGATAAGTTCATTAGAGTTACCAGCCTCAGAAATTGCAGCCCAAATAAATGCTTCACAGAGTTCAAGTAACAGACACATCTCAACATCAACTGTTCAGAGGAGACTGTGTGAATCAGGCCTTCATGGTCGAATTGCAATTTCATTGGCCCAGACTTGCTTGGGCCAAGAAACACGAGCAATGGACATTAGACCGTTGGAAATTTGTCCTTTGGGCTGGAGTCCAAATTGGAAATGTTTGGTTCCAACCGCTGTGTCTTTGTGAGACGCGGTGTGGGTGAACGGATGATCTCAGCATGTGTAGTTCCCACCGTAAAGCATGGAGGAGGAGGTGTTATGGTGTGGGGGTGCTTTGCTGGTGACACGGTCTGTGATTTATTTAGAATTCAAGGCACACTTAACCAGCATGGCTACCACAGCATTCTGCAGCGATACGCCATCCCATCTGGTTTGGGCTTAGTGGGACTATCATTTGTTTTTCAACAGGACAATGACCCAACACACCTCCAGGCTGCGTAAGGGCTATTTTACCAAGAAGGAGAGTGATGGAGTGCTGCATCAGATGACCTGGCCTCCACAATCCCCCGACCTCAACCCAATTGAGATGGTTTAGGATGAGACGGACCACAGAGTGAAGGAAAAGTAGCCAATAGGTGCTCAGCATATGTGGGAACTCCTTCAAGACTGTTGGAAAAGCATTCCAGGTGAAGATGGTTGAGAGAATGCCAAGAGTGTGCAAAGCTGTCATCATGGCAAAGGGTGGCTATTTGAAGAATCTCAAATCTAAAAATGTGTCGTTGATTTGTTTAACACTTTTTTGGTTACTACACGATTCCATGTGTGTTATTTCATCGTTTTGATGTCTTCACTATTATTCTACAACGTAAAAACAAAAGAAAAACCTTGAATGAGTAGGTGTGTCCAAACTTTGGACTGGTACTGTACATGCATATCTTTAAAAATATTTATTTTCCTTTATTATTTTCCCCTAACCCTACCACCCCTCCCCTAATTGGAGTAAACTAATGAACAACAAAACGTAGGCTTCTACTTCCAACTTATACACACTATATACATTTTACGGACACAGTCAATTTTACAATAGTTCTATTTTGTTTGTTTTTAGTCCTGCCCTTCCTCTACCCTCTACCTCTCCCATCTATTTCTGATGTCCATCCAGTTTGATTTCTATTTGCCTTACATTTTTAACTGTGATGTTTCACAAAAGTTGTGAACCTATATACATTTTACAGACACAGTATATTTTACATTAGTTATCTTGTTGTTACTCCATTCAACACCTCCCATCTATCTCTTAACACCATCCATATTGGATTTATTTTTGCCATATATTTTTCAACTGTGCTGTGATGCTTCACAAAAGTTCGGAACCTTTCTATTCTCATAGTTTCTACAGATTGTAAATGAAAGATAAACATTTTAGCTAAAAGTATTATTATATTATTGAACGATTGACTTTGACTTTTCAAATCACCAGTATTGCTATCTGCAGTGTTAGCTCCAGGTAAATTCTGCAATTCTTCAGCCATTCCTGGACCTGTGACCAAAAACAAGCTACATATGGACAGTACCAAAATAAATGATACATTTTAGTCATTTAGCAGACGCTCTTATCCAGAGCGACTTACAGTTAGTGAGTGCATACATTTTCATACTGGCCCCCCATGGGAATCGAACCCACAACCCTGGCGTTGCAAACGCCATGCTCTACCAACTGAGCTACACGGGGGGCTAATGGCTGTCTCTTCGCAGCAAAATCTGCAGAGCTGGGAAGGTTGTATCCCCCATATATATATATATATATATATATATATATATATATATATATATATATATATATATATATATATATATATATATATATATATATATATATATATATATATATATATATATATATATATATATAACATTCTATTGGTTGTAAGAATTGTGTATAATAATTCAAATGGAAAAATTCTAAGCTTTGAATCTGGCGACATTTTACGTATCAGTTCATAAACCATGTGAAAATCTCTTCCCAACTATTTTGCAAACTATATGGCACAGCTGTACATTTTTTGGTCCTTAAATTAAACTGGTATATTTTTTTTATTTATCACAATTTTCTTTAACCAATTTTGGTCTTTAATGCAGGGCAGACAGACAAATTCCTTACTTTTTCCCCCAATTCCACTTGCCTCTTCCATTTTTGCGGTAATGCTGCAATTAGTTGGTGTTAATTTTGAGTAGAGCAGACATTCCCATATATTTTTGTTAGCTGCATGTGTGACATAACTCCACCAGTCCTATTTATGATATCATTTACAAAGAGTATACCTTTTTTGAACATTTAATCAAAAAATTATGTTTTTTTTAATCAATTAGTATATTTGAGTTTAACCACAATATTTGTTGTATTATTTGTTCTGTCTTTTCTGGTGGATTAAACAGAAATTGCAACCAACCTTCTATTGCTTGTTTTAAAAATAACTATATTATGGAGATGATTTCATTTTCAAAATAACCGAAAGTGAGAGGTTGTAATCTGAATAAAGGGAAAAAGGCCATTCTTGAACATGGGGTGAGACATTCTTACTAATTTGCTAGAGAACCAGTTTGGATTTAAGTATAACTTCTGTATGACTGACGCCTTTAGTGAGAGGTCTAATGCTTTAATATTTAATCATTTCCGCCCTCCAAATTCATATTCATTATATAAATAGGCCCTTTTAATTTTGTCTGGCTTGCCATTCCAAATAAAATTTAATATATTTTGCTCATTTAATTTAAATAACAGGTTGCTAAGTATAGGCAAGACCATAAGCAAACAGGTAAACTGGGGTATGACTAAAGAGTTAATCAGGGTGATGTTTCCACACAGGTATTTTCCTTTCCATGGTAGGAAGATCTTATCTATAGGTGTTAGATTGTAATCATGTTGGCCATATTGGATATTGAATAAAATTACACCAAAACAGTCTTCATGGGCATGAGTGTTGCACACAATTCTGAAGAAAAAAAAGTATAATCTCCTAAATCCATGTTTACACGTGATTTAACCTCAATCAAATGGTACTATGGCTGCCATCTTGGATTTTGGACGTCATATTGGATTTGAGGCTACATCCATGGTGGCCCCCAAAGATAATCTGTGGTTGCCACTGACTAATTACAAGAATAGGGGCTAAAGTTACAAAACGTTGGACCACAAAAAATATAATTCCGATGTCTGAGCCCACTTGTTTTCCTTAGAGCTGATTACAATAGCCACAACATCAAAAAAGATGTGTAACTTTATGCATTTTTGTCATGCAGGACCATACAGCACTGAATGGAAGCAAATTTTACTTGAAAGTTGTCTATTAAATCAGCCACCAAAAAAGTAACGCTCACAGTTGAAATCTATGTTTACAGGTCTATATTTCAAATATGCACTAATATATCCTAATGCTGTTTGTTTGTGTATGTAGGACAGACAACAAACTACTTGTATTCCACATTTTAGCAATATCAGAGCTTGCAATATTGAGTTAAATGATCTTCTGCAGCCTTTCGCACCTCCAGCCAGGCATTATTCTGTACTTTTTGATTAAGGGATATACCCTGACCTTTTTTTCCTCAAGGAGCATGTGTGCACCTAAGTTGGGAAAAAAGTCCACACGCAGAGTCATTTAGGAGCACAACGAAAAATATTTGAGATATTAAAGTTAGAAACCACTGGCGCTCGTAAATAAAGATATTTAGGCGCATATGCGAGTAAAATGGTCGCACTGTAGAGTGACCTGGGGGTGTGTCACAATGTCTATCAATTTAACCACTTTTGATGGGAAATATTTTTACACAACCATCCGTTTCATAAATGGGAGACATTAGGGATGTGAAAAAACATGATTGTGTTTTGTTCTACCTCGGGTAGGGATATCTCAATTTGGGGGCCTTGTCACTAACGTTAGCCAATAAGCTAACTATAGTAGCGACGACATTTAGGGTATTGTGTGCAAACTATGATTTATCGTGTGAGACAGGTTTCTCTTTTCAAACGGAAAATATATGATGACGGGTGTGAAATTGCCAAAATCAAACCAAAACAGTGAAATCATATTTGCTAACGACCAGTAAACTAGCTAACGAATGAATGACTTGACATGGCCTGTCTGCAACGCGCCAGTGTGATACTGACAACACCGACTTGTTCAGCGTAAAAAGCCATCTAGAAGAATCGTGGTTGGTGTCATCAAGATTACTTACGACATACTGGATAATCACAATTATCAATATTACACGGAATATAAATGGATCGTTTTCTGTTTTTTTTAAGAAGACCCAAGTTGCGACGACAACACAACCACACGACTGTGAGGCACGTTTTCACGGAGTGTGTTAGCGGTTTGCTAGCTAGCTGATAGCATAGCAACCGGCTCATGTGTGCTAGACAAATCCACCGTTGTTGCCCATATGAAGGGCACTGAATTTGGATCATTGCAGACTTTTATCCAGATAGATTGAAAGATAACGTTGATCTAGAACAACTTTACAGGGTTGTCATATTACCTTTAAAACAATTATTCGCCATCTCCTTGAGTTTCTCTGCATTTTTATCTCCCTCCGCCATCTTCTCTCTGCTGCCGCTAGCGGAAGTTGCCGTACCGTTCGCCATTGACAGTACAGTCGCAAAGTGCGCACGTTGCAGTCCTAAGGTCGCAAACTATACTTTTCGACTGAGCCCAGATCTGGAGTCAGTTTTCAATCGCTTCACTGAAGCGTCAACTGTCTGGGGTAGCAGAGTTGTCCTAATTTGAAAATAAATAAATAACCATTGACACTAGGTTTTAACAGAAATAAGCAGAATTTTCTTTTTTTTTAAATAAGTGAAACTGAAAGAATAAGTTATTAGTCTACAATGAAGGAATATATTGGAATTTCTTGGCCAAATTTCACATCCACTGTAGCCGTCTGTCATTTCATGATAATTCAGAATAAAACAACAACCTTTACTGTTCTGTATAGAGAACCTATGCTGGTTCATTATTAGGCCATACAGAATCACAGAAGCTTTAAGTAACAGGGGGCAATAGTGTGAATCAACCTCCAGGTGGCAGCAGAGCTATGCAGAAGAGAAGCCTTACCAGATTGAGGCGGGGGGGGGGGGGTCTAGGTTTAGAGAGAGATCTGCATGTGATAGAAGAGGCCTCTCTGAAATGGACCCGCAACCACACCCTCACCCCCCTTTCCTGGTCCTTACCCCCTTCTACCCCCTGCACCCTGTCCCTTACCCCCCTCTACCCCCTTCCCCCTGTCCCTTACCCCCCTCTACCCCCTTCCCCCTGTCCTGTCCCTTACCCCCCTCTACCCCTTCCCCCTGTCCTGTCCCTTACCCCCCTCCACCCCCTTCCCCCTGTCCTGTCCCTTACCCCCCTCTACCCCCTTCCCCCTGTCCTGTCCCTTACCCCCTTCTACTCCCTGCCCCCTGTCATGTCCCTTACCCCCTTCTACTCCCTGCCCCCTGTCATGTCCCTTACCCCCTTCTACTCCCTGCCTCCTGTCCTGTCCCTTACCCCCTTCTACTCCCTGCC
Organism: Coregonus lavaretus; assembly: GCF_964263955.1. NCBI lineage: Eukaryota > Metazoa > Chordata > Actinopteri > Salmoniformes > Salmonidae > Coregonus > Coregonus lavaretus. The sequence continues at coordinate 36,892,797 of NC_140017.1, read as the reverse complement.
CCCTGTCCCTTACCCCCTTCTACCCCCTGATCCCTGACCCTTACCCCCTTCTACTCCCTGCCTCCTGTCCTGTCCCTTACCCCCTTCTACTCCCTGCCCCCTGTCCTGTCCCTTACCCCCTTCTACCCCCTGCCCCCTGCCTCTGCTCTTCGTGACCATCCATCTGTGCTGAGGAATGAGGATATGGTGTGTTTCCTGCCAGCTGGACTCAGCATGTGGATCCTGGTATACCATGATGCTGTGTGAGGAAGGGAACAGAACAACACAGGTGTCTCTCTACACAACCTGAGTCACTTAGCCTGACATCTGACGCACCCTCGCCTCAAACGACTGGCTGGCAAAAACAACACGCATCCTTAAACAGAAACACACTAGAAACACCTTTCATGGCCAAAGCCACGACCCCTGTTAACAAAAGTATTGTTGAATGGCTAATCAGCTCTCTCTCTGCACTGTAAATGTAAGAATTACTTATTTTTACAGAAAATTCTACATAATATTTACTTGCTTTTTGCCAAAAACAGTCAAATTACATTGATTGTCATTTAAAAATAATAATAATAATAATTTGGTGGGTGCTTATATTTGTATATGTACAAGTGTGTATTAATAAAAAGTTTAAATAAATGTTTTATATGCATGTGTGAAAACAGATTTGAATGAAATAACATTGTATGTGAGGAAAGTTTGAATTTATGATTGGCACACAGGAAGCACGTCATGCCTGAACTAAACGGTACAGGAAGTGCATGATGTTTTTGTTATCCACACCCTACAAATGTCACGAAATTCTACAGTTAGCCCAATTTAGCTAAATCGCTAACATCGCTAACTAGCAAATTACTAACATCTGTGCTGGTTCAAAGCTCCAACGGTCAAGGACCTTAAAAAAAAAATATATATATATATATATATATATATTCACAAAAGTGCAATTTGCAACAACAGGCAAAATAGTATTATCATAATTATTTCCCATAAACAAAGGCCTGAGCAGGATGCATAAAAAACGAAAAAACTAAAAGTAGGGTAACAGTGCATTACATCACAACATAAACAAAGGTTCCAAAAACACCCAAATGCGACCTTACAGGAACTACAAAACGCTCAGTATAGTGATGCAGGTGTTTAGATGTTGTACATATTAAATTGTGTCATTCCGAATTCATCCGTAACATTATATTCCAATTTGTTGGACTCGAGCGATACTTTTCCGCGTGCGCATGCGCGGGGGGCAACACACAAAAGTATTGCTAAAATCCCCCCAAAAATGTAATATAACGCTGTGAATAAAGATAAGATCCAAAATACAAATTTGTCCCAAAATAAATGTTTTACTTGTCCTTTAAGCTGTGAGCTCACAGGTAACAAACACACAGTCTATCTTGTAACTCAATAGTTTTTTTTTTCCTGATAATTTGACCAGATACTAAAGTCCATACTCGTCATATAACCCATTCATCCCTGTCCCAATGTGGGGCAGTGCTCACTCAGTACAAATAACAGAAATCCATAGAGTGTCATAGAAAAAGTGAGCCAGTCTCACAGACAGACAGTCAGATATTAGGGGTTGAGGTTGTGTGTGATGTGTTGTGTCTGACACAGAGGATATGTCCCAGTCCAGTCTGCTCCCCCTGACTCACTGGGCCAGACCAGGGACATCCCGCCACAGGGAGCGAAAGGCCAAGCACTGTGGTGATTCACAGTTGTCTTTTAACACCACAGGACTGAGCAGCACAGCAGTACTGTGAGTTCACTTTCTCTCAGTGACTTCATCTAAGACTCCTCTTTCTTTTGATGACATCAGAGGCCTGTTTACCTGGATGGAAGGAAATGGAGGAGTGTTTGAGGTAAACGAGGAGAGAAGAGCTTAAAGTTAGAACCCAGAGAGAGAGAGAGAGAGAGAGAGAGAGAGAAAGTGCAGACAGTGGGTGGGAGAGAGCGAGACAGTGGGTGGGAGAGAGCGAGAGACAGACAGTGTGGGTGGCAGAGGTAGCAATGTGGTGAGGGGGAGAGTGGAAGGAGGAGATTTCTGTCCTCCTGGGTGTAAGATTAATGAGTCTTCGTTTTGTGGGGTCCTGAGAAGTTTAAACAAACACAGAGAGAGGATAGTAGATATATACGAGGGACTGGGGGGGGGGGGGGGGGGGGGGGGGGGGGGGGGGGGGGGGGGGGGGGGGGGGGGGGGGGGGGGACTGACTGACATTGAATTCTAGTACTGTCTATTTAACAACATATACATTAGTCATTTTATTCACCTCAGGGCTGTTATTCACCTCACAGGCTGTTATTCACCTCAGGCTGTTATCACCTCACAGGCTGTTATTCACCTCACAGGCTGTTATTCACCTCAGGCTGTTATTCACCTCACAGGCTGTTATTCACCTCAGGCTGTTATTCACCTCAGGCTGTTATTCACCGCAGGCTGTTATTCACCTCAGGCTGTTAATGATGCAACCTACACTACTGTTCAAAAGTTTGGGGTCACTTAGAAATGTCCTTGTTTTCGAAAGAAAAGCAATTTTCTTGTCAATTAAAAGAACATCACATTGATCAGAAATACAGTGTAGACATTGTTAATGTTGTAAATGGCTATTGTAGCTGGAAACTGCAGTTTTTAATGGAATATCTACATAGGCGTACAGAGGCCCATTATCAGCAACCATCAGTCCTGTGTTCCAATGGCACGCTGTGTTTGCTAATCCAAGTTTATTATTTTAAAAGGCTAATTGATCATTAGAAAACCCTTTTGCAATTATGTTAGCACAGCTGAAAACTGTTGTGCTGATTAAAGAAGCAATACAACTGGCCTTCTTGAGACTAGTTGAGTATCTGGAGCATCAAATCAAATCAAATCAAATCAAATTTTATTGGTCACATGCGCCGAATACAACAGGTGCAGACATTACAGTGAAATGCTTACTTACAGCCCTTAACCAACAGTGCATTTATTTTTAACAAAAAAAGTAAAAATAAAACAACAACAAAAAAAGTGTTGAGAAAAAAAGAGCAGAAGTAAAATAAAATAACAGTAGGGAGGCTATATATACAGGGGGGTACCGGTGCAGAGTCAATGTGCGGGGGCACCGGCTAGTTGAGATAGTTGAAGTAATATGTACATGTGGGTAGAGTTAAAGTGACTATGCATAAATAATTGACAGAGTAGCAGCAGCGTAAAAAGGATGGGGTGGGGGGGCACTGCAAATAGTCCGGGTAGCCATGATTAGCTGTTCAGGAGTCTTATGACTTGGGGGTAGAAGCTGTTGAGAAGTCTTTTGGACCTAGACTTGGCACTCCGGTACCGCTTGCCGTGCGGTAGCAGGGAGAACAGTCTATGACTAGGGTGGCTGGAGTCTTTGACAATTTTGAGGGCCTTCCTCTGACACCGCCTGGTATAGAGGTCCTGGATGGCAGGAAGCTTGGCCCCAGTGATGTACTGGGCCGTACGCACTACCCTCTGTAGTGCCTTGCGGTCGGAGGCCAAGCAGTTGCCATACCAGGCGGTGATGCAACCAGTCAGGATGCTCTCGATGGTGCAGCTGTAGAATTTTTTGAGGATCTGAGGACCCATGCCAAATCTTTTCAGTCTCCTGAGGGGGAATAGGCTTTGTCGTGCCCTCTTCACGACTGTCTTGGTGTGTTTGGACCATGATAGTTCGTTGGTGATGTGGACACCAAGGAACTTGAAGCTCTCAACCTGTTCCACTACAGCCCCGTCGATGAGAATGGGGGCGTGCTCAGTCCTCTTTTTTTTCCTGTAGTCCACAATCATCTCCTTTGTCTTGGTCACGTTGAGGGAGAGGTTGTTGTCCTGGCACCACACGGCCAGGTCTCTGACCTCCTCCCTATAGGCTGTCTCATCGTTGTCGGTGATCAGGCCTACCACTGTTGTGTCGTCGGCAAACTTAATGATGGTGTTGGAGTCGTGCCTGGCCATGCAGTCATGGGTGAACAGAGAGTACAGGAGGGGACTGAGCACGCACCCCTGAGAGGCCCCCGTGTTGAGGATCAGTGTGGCAGATGTGTTGTTACCTACCCTTACCACCTGGGGGCGGCCCGTCAGGAAGTCCAGGATCCAGTTGCAGAGGGAGGTGTTTAGTCCCAGGATCCTTAGCTTAGTGATGAGCTTAGAGGGCACTATGGTGTTGAATGCTGAGCTGTAGTCAATGAATAGCATTCTCACGTAGGTGTTCCTCTTGTCCAGGTGGGAAAGGGCAGTGTGGAGTGCAATAGAGATTGCATCATCTGTGGATCTGTTGGGGCGGTATGCAAATTGGAGTGGGTCTAGGGTTTCTGGGATAATGCTGTTGATGTGAGCCATGACCAGCCTTTCAAAGCACTTCATGGCTACAGACGTCAGTGCTACGGGTCGGTAGTCATTTAGGCAGGTTATCTTAGAGTCCTTGGGCACGGGGACTATGGTGGTCTGCTTGAAACATGTTGGTATTACAGACTCAGTCAGGGACATGTTGAAAATGTCAGTGAAGACACTTGCCAGTTGGTCAGCACATGCTCGGAGTACACGTCCTGGTAATCCGTCTGGCCCTGCGGCCTTGTGAATGTTGACCTGCTTAAAAGTCTTACTCACATCGGCTACGGAGAGCGTGATCACATAGTCATCCGGAACAGCTGGTGCTCTCATGCATGCTTCAGTGTTGCTTGCCTCGAAGCGAGCATAGAAGTGGTTTAGCTCGTCTGGTAGGCTTGTGTCACTGGGCAGCTCGCGGCTGTGCTTCCCTTTGTAGTCTGTAATAGTTTTCAAGCCCTGCCACATCCGACGAGCGTCAGAGCCAGTGTAGTACGATTCAATCTTAGCCCTGTATTGACTCTTTGCCTGTTTGATGGTTCGTTAGTTAGTGTATGTTAGTTAGTGTATGTTAGTTAGTGTATATTAGTTAGTGTATGTTAGTTAGTGTATATTAGTTAGTGTATGTCAGTCAGTGTATATTAGTTAGTGTATGTTAGTTAGTGTATATTAGTTAGTGTATGTTAGTTAGTGTATATTAGTTAGTGTATGTTAGTTAATGTATATTAGTTAGTGTATGTTAGTTAGTGTATGTTAGTTAGTGTATGTTAGTTAATGTATATTAGTTAGTGTATGTTAGTTAGTGTATGTTAGTCAGTGTATGTTAGTTAGTGTATGTTAGTTAGTGTATGTTAGTTATTGTATGTTAGTTAGTGTATGTTAGTTATTGTATATTAGTTAGTGTATGTTAGTTATTGTATATTAGTTAGTGTATGTTAGTTAGTGTATGTTAGTTAGTGTATGTTAGTTAGTGTATGTTAGTCAGTGTATGTTAGTTAGTGTATGTTAGTTATTGTATATTAGTTAGTGTATGTTAGTTAGTGTATGTTAGTTAGTGTATGTTAGTTAGTGTATGTTAGTCAGTGTATGTTAGTTAGTGTATATTAGTTAGTGTATGTTAGTTAATGTATATTAGTTAGTGTATGTTAGTTAGTGTATATTAGTTAGTGTATGTTAGTTAGTGTATATTAGTTAGTGTATGTTAGTTAATGTATATTAGTTAGTGTATGTTAGTTAGTGTATGTTAGTCAGTGTATGTTAGTTAGTGTATGTTAGTTAGTGTATGTTAGTTAGTGTATGTTAGTTAGTGTATGTTAGTTAGTGTATGTTAGTTAGTGTATGTTAATTAGTGTATGTTAGTTTGTGTATGTTAGTTAGTGTATGTTAGTTAGTGTATGTTAGTTAGTGTATGTTAGTTAGTGTATGTTACACAGTGTGTGTTAGTTAGTGTATCTTGTGTGTGTTAGTTAGTGTATCTTCCTATGCCAGGCGATTTCGCCTGGCATAGGAAATGTGCTCTCTCGTCAGGACGCTGTTGTTCAGAGGAGCTAGCCAACAAAGCCAACACAATCATTTCAAACTGAAGCTGGAAAGACTGCAAACTAGCTGCACTTTGTTTCGTTTGACCTTTTTTCAATTGACATTTCTTTGTAATATCCATAAAAATGATGCCAGCTGATTCATGATTTCGACTGGAGGAGAAACGCTGCCTGTCTGTCTCGTCCCGACTCCCGACACATTCATTACTATGGGACAGCTGGAGATCGAATTTGAATTTTGAAACAATGTTGCAAATGTCAGAGAGACAGACAGCAAGGTTTATACAAATCTCCGCTGTTGAAAACTAAATGTTAGTCTAAAAGAAATGTGAGATCAAGTTTATAAATTGCCTGGCTGGGCTGATGAAACAGTGATCACAAATCTTGCTGCTGTGATTGCACACTGTTGTATTTCACCCAATAGATATGGGAGTTTATCAAAATCGGATTTGTTTTCGAATTCTTTGTGGGTCTGCGTAATCTGAGGGAAACATGTGTTCCTAATATGGTCATACATTTGGCAGGAGGTTAGGAAGTTCAGTTTCCACCTCATTTTGTGGGCAGTGTGCATATAGCCTGTCTTCTCTTGAGAGCCAGGTCTGCCTACGGTGACCTTTCTCAATAGCAAGGCTATGCTCACTGAGTCTGTACATAGTCAAAGCTTTCCTTAATTTTGGATCAGTCACAGTGGTCAGGTATTCTACCACTGTGTACTCTCTGTTTAGGGCCTCTCTGTTGCTGTCTCTCTCTCTCTCTCTCTCTCTCTCTTGCTCTCTCTCTCTGCTCTCTCTCTCTCTCAGCTCTCTCTCTCTATCTCAACACACTCTCTCTCTCTCTGCTCTCTCTCTCTCTCTCTCTCTCTCTCTCCCCCCTCTCTCTCTCTCTCTCTCTCTCTCATCATCTCTTCTCTCTCTCTCTCTCTCTCTCTCTCTCTCTCTCTCTCCTCTCTCTCTCTCTCTAATGAGTGGTAGACCTGAGGGGTCTGCAGGGGGCCTAACAGGGCCAGTTATTTGAACCACATGTTGTTCTAGTGGGCAGGGCAGAGAAGAATTCAAACAACATTACAGATAAATCGCAAGAAATGCAATGGTTTTATCTCACCACCTCCACCCTTCCGTCCGTTTCTTTTAACCCCTCTTCTCCCTGGTGCTCCGGTCAGGGCCAGAGGGAGTCCAGTCAGTGAACTGCAGTAGTGTTAGTGTAGTGTACTATGGATTACTACAGTAGTATTAGTTAGTGTAGTACAGTAGTATTACTACAGTAGTATTACAGCCAGTTAGTGTACTATGTATTACTACAGTAGTATTACAGTCCAGTTTAGTGTACTATGTATTACCACAGTAGTATTACAGTTCAGTTAGTGTCGTACAGTAGTATTACTACAGTAGTATTATAGTCCAGTTAGTGTACTATGTATTACCACAGTAGTATTACAGTTCAGTTAGTGTAGTACAGTAGTATTACTACAGTAGTATTACAGCCAGTTAGTGTACTATGTATTACTACAGTAGTATTACAGTTCAGTTAGTGTACTACAGTAGTATTACTACAGTAGTATTACAGTCCAGTTAGTTTACTATGAATTACTACAGTAGTATTACAGTTCAGTTAGTGTAGTACAGTAGTATACTACAGTAGTATTACATCCCAGTTAGTGTACTATGTATTACTACAGTAGTATTACAGTTCAGTTAGTGTACTACAGTAGTATTACTACAGTAGTATTACAGTCCCGTTAGTGTACTATGTATTACCACAGTAGTATTACAGTCCAGTTAGTGTACTACAGTAGTATTACTACAGTAGTATTACAGCCCAGTTAGTGTACTATGTATTACTACAGTAGTATTACAGTTCAGTAGTGTACTACAGTAGTATTACTACAGTAGTATTACAGTCCAGTTAGTTTACTATGAATTACTACAGTAGTATTACAGTCCCAGTTAGTGTACTATGTATTACCACAGTAGTATTACAGTTCAGTTAGTGTAGTACAGTAGTATTACTACAGTAGTATTACAGTCCCGTTAGTGTACTATGTATTACTACAGTAGTATTACAGTCCAGTTAGTGTACTACAGTAGTATTACTACAGTAGTATTACAGTCCAGTTAGTGTACTACAGTAGTATTACTACAGTAGTATTACAGTTCAGTCAGTGTACTACAGTAGTATTACCACAGTAGTATTACAGTTCAGTTAGTGTACTACAGTAGTATTACAGTTCAGTCAGTCTACTACAGTAGTATTACTACAGTAGTATTACAGTACACTCAGTCACTCTGCAGTTGGTGTTGTTTCTAATGGAGTCACAGTGACTCAACGGAGAAAGGCTGTGTTTGTGCGTGTGGTTTATCCAGCCAGGGCAGCGGGCCAACAATCCTATACAATGTTCCCAGTGGAATCTCCTATGAATCGGCAGCCTGAGTGTGTAAATCAACATTGTGAAATGACACATTACAAGTTCACTGGGGTTGTTTAGCATGTTGTGGGAATGAGGAGTAGGAAATGTGATGTAGTGGAAAATACCTGACTAAAAACACTGCTGCTGCCCTTTACCTTCCCATATTAAGTACTAATCACACATGGACACACACACACTATGGTTAAGAGAGAGCGAGAAGGAGACAGACAGACAGACAGACAGACAGACAGACAGACAGACAGACAGACAGAAGACAGACAGACAGACAGACAGACAGACAGACAGACAGACAGACAGACAGACAGACAGACAGACAGACAGACAGACAGACAGACAGGACAGACAGACAGAGAGAGAGAGAGAGAGAGAGAGAGAGAGAGAGAGAGAGAGAGAGAGAGAGAAAGAAAGAAAGAAAGAAGAAGAAGAAAGAAAGAAAGAAAGAAAGAAAGAAAGAAAGAAAGTAAGAAAGAAAGAAAGAAGAAAGAAAGAAAGAAAGTAAGTGTGGGTAGAAGAAGGATACTCTTTGAAAAAAAGGTTCCAAAAGGGTTCTTCGGCTATCCCCATAGGAAAACCCTTTATGGTTCCAGTATAACTATTTGGGGTCAATGTAGAACCTCTGTACAAAAGGGTTCCACCTGGAACCAAAATGGTTCCTTTAAAGGGTTCTTCTTTGGGGACAGCCGAAGAACCGTTGTAGGTTCTAGACAGCACCTTTTATTCTAAAGTGTGTAGAAAGAGAGATGTGTTTATATTTTGTTGAGCGTCTGTTTACATTCTTGTGGCGTTGTTTGAAATATAGAACAAGGTATTTACCCTCTCTGACTGCACGGGAATCCCCACAGTATTGTCTGTCCATGTGAACAACACAGAATAATGTCCTGTGAACAGAGAATATGTTGTCCTAAAGAGGACACATAGTAACCGATATGATTCAACTGAAAGATAGTTATATCAGAGTAGGCTAACTAACTGGCCCAACAGTGACTGTTTTACAGCATGTACAGTATATCAAAAGTAATCTGTGGGATTGATCTCATTCTAATGGCTTGAGTAATCTGTGGATTGATCTCATTCTAATCTTGAGTATTCTGTGGGATTGATCTCATTCTAATGGCTTGAGTAATATGTGGATTGATCTCATTCTAATGGCTTGAGTAATATGTGGGATTGATCTCATTCTAATGGCTTGAGTAATATGTAGGATTGATCTCATTCTAATGGCTTGAGTATTCTGTGGGATTGATCTCATTCTAATGGCTTGAGTAATCTGTGGGATTGATCTCATTCTAATGGCTTGAGTATTCTGTGGGATTGATCTCATTCTATGGCTTGAGTGTTCTGTGGGATTGATCTCATTCTAATGGCTTGAGTAATCTGTGGGATTGATCTCATTCTAATGGCTTGAGTGTTCTGTGGGATTGATCTCATTCTAATGGCTTGAGTAATCTGTGGGATTGATCTCATTCTAATGGCTTGAGTGTTCTGTGGGATTGATCTCATTCTAATGGCTTGAGTAATCTGTGGGATTGATCTCATTCTAATGGCTTGAGTATTCTGTGGGATTGATCTCATTCTAGTGGCTTGAGTAATCTGTGGGATTGAGTATTCCTGTAAACCAGCTGGTGATTCTGTATGTATAGGAACAGTGCCCTACATAGGAAAACCTCCTGCTGTGCCAACCCAAAGCGTCTGAAATTACATCAGTCCCTTTTCAGACCTAAATCCTAATGACCTGTTTTACCACCACGAAGACCTGAACAACTATCACCTCTGACACAGCAGTTACCATATAATTACAATATATAGAATATATGCCATTTAGCAGACACTTTTATCCAAAGCAATTTACAGTCATGATGACCAGGGATAGCAAAAACACAGCACCAGTGTGTGTGTGGTGTGTGTGTCTGTGTGTCTCTCTCTGTGTGTGTGTGTGTGTGTGTGTGTGTATGTATGTGTGTGTGTGTGTGTGACCACGTTGTGTTTTATCAGATGAGACAGAGAAGCAGCTCTCCTGCTAGACTGGCACCACAGTCTTGTTAACAGGAATTAAGTAAATGACTGACTAAATATATAATGGACATAAATAAAAACAAATTACGGGAAAATCACATAACTGGGATTCTCAAAACCCAGCGAGAAAGAATGCCTGCCCCCCCCCACCCCCGCTGGGATTCTCAAAACCAGCGAGAAAGAATGCCTGCCCCCCCCCCCCCCCCCCCGCCCCCCTCTCTGTCCTAGTGT
>NC_140017.1:36872729-36882084 GCF_964263955.1 Coregonus lavaretus | reverse complement strand
ATGACATAGAGGAGATATACAGCCAGTAGGATGACATAGAGGAGATATACAGCCAGTAGGATGACATAGAGGAGATATACAGCCAGTAGGATGACATAGAGGAGATATACAGCCAGTAGGATGACATAGAGGAGATATACAGCCAGTAGGATGACATAGAGGAGATATACAGCCAGTAGGATGACACCCTCTGTCCACATCAAAGGAGAGACGATTTAACAAGTCACAGAGGTGAAATATCTGGGGATCATTCTGGATCCACAACTGAAATTTGACAAAAATGCTAAAAAGATCAGTAGAACTATTGAAGCAAGCCTCTACTGTTTCAGACTAATAAGACATTGTCTGCCTCTTGACAGTGCCGTCTTATTCTTATATGCAAATATGCAATGGTGTTCTACTGCACAGCACTGACACAAATGACTGATGATTGGCTGAGAGAAATTGATGATAAAAATATTGTGGGGGTTGTTTTGTTAGACTTCAGTGCGGCTTTTGACATTATCGATCATAGTATGCTGCTGGAAAAAACGTATGTGTTATGGCTTTACACCCCCTGCTATATTGTGGATAAAGAGTTACCTGTCTAACAGAACACAGAGGGTGTTCTTTAATGGAAGCCTCTCAAACATAATCCAGGTAGAATCAGGAATTCCCCAGGGCAGCTGTTTAGGCTCCTTACTTTTTTCAATCTTTATATATAATATAATAATATGCCATTTAGCAGACGCTTTTATCCAAAGCGACTTACAGTCATGCGTGCATACATTTTTTTTTTTTTTGTGTGTATAGTGTGTCATCCGCATACATAGACATGTATAGTGTTGAGTCATCCGCATACATATTTACTCAAAGCCAGTGTGTCTATGTATGCGGATGACTCAACACTATACACGTCAGCTACTACAGCGACTAAAATGACTCCAACATCATTCACTAAACCCTAAACCTCAACTAAATATTGTAATGAATAATGTGGAAATTCTGCAAATTGAGGTGATTAAACTGCTTGGAGTAACCCTGGATGGCAAACTGTCATGGTCAAAACATATTGATACAACAGTAACAAAGATGGGGAGAAGTCTGTCCATAATTAAGCGCTGCTCTGCCTTCTTAACAACACTATCAACAAGGCAGGTCCTACAGGCCCTAGTTTTGTCGCACCTGGACTACTGTTCAGTCGTTTGATCAGGTGCCACAAAGAGGGACTTAGGAAAATTACTATTGTCTCAGAACAGGGCAGCACAGCTCACCCTTAAAGTACACAGATAGCTAACATTAATGACATGCATGTCAATCTCTCCTGGCTCAAAGTGGAAGAGAGATTGACTTCATCACTACTTGTTTTTGTAAGAAATATTGACAAGCTGAATGTCTGTTTAAACTACTAGCATACAGCTCAGACACCCATGCATACCCCACAAGACATGTCGCCAGAGGTCTCTTCACAGTCCCCAAGTCCAGAACAGACTATGGGAGGCGCACAGTACTACATAGAGCCATGACTACATGGAACTCTATTCCACATCAGGTAACTGATGCAAGCAGTAGAATCAGATTTTAAAAAACAAGTAAAAATACACCTTATGGAACATTTACATTTACATTTTAGTCATTTAGCAGACGCTCTTATCCAGAGCGACTTACAGGAGCAATTAGGGTTAAGTGCCTTGCTCAAGGGCACATTTACGTCATTTAGCAGACGCTCTTATCCAGAGCGACTCACAAATTGGTGCATTCACCCTATAGCCAGTGGGATAACCACTTTACAATTTTTTTTTTTGGGGGGGGGGGGGGGGGGGTAGAAGGACTACTTTATCCTATCCCAGGTATTCCTTAAAGAGGTGGGGTTTCAAATGTCTCCGGAAGGTGGTGAGTGACTCCGCTGTCCTGGCGTCGTGAGGGAGCTTGTTCCACCATTGGGGTGCCAGAGCAGCGAACAGTTTTGACTGGGCTGAGCGGGAACTATGCTTCCGCAGAGGAAGGGGAGCCAGCAGGCCAGAGGTGGATGAACGCAATGCCCTCGTTTGGGTGTAGGGACTGATCAGAGCCCGAAGGTACAGAGGTGCCGTTCCCCTCACTGCTCCATAGGCAAGCACCATGGTCTTGTAACGGATGCGAGCTTCAACTGGAAGCCAGTGGAGTGTGCGGAGGAGGGGGGTGACGTGAGAGAACTTGGGAAGGTTGAACACCAGACGGGCTGCGGCATTCTGGATGAGTTGTAGGGGTTTAATGGCACAGGCAGGGAGGCCAGCCAACAGCGAGTTGCAGTAATCCAGACGGGAGATGACAAGTGCCTGGATTAGGACCTGTGCCGCTTCCTGTGTAAGGCAGGGTCGTACTCTCCGAATGTTGTAGAGCATGAACCTGCAGGAGCGGGTCACCGCCTTGATGTTAGCGGAGAACGACAGGGTGTTGTCCAGGGTCACGCCAAGGCTCTTCGCACTCTGGGAGGAGGACACAACGGAGTTGTCAACCGTGATGGCGAGATCATGGAACGGGCAGTCCTTCCCCGGGAGGAAGAGCAGCTCCGTCTTGCCAGGGTTCAGCTTGAGGTGGTGATCCGTCATCCATACTGATATGTCTGCCAGACATGCAGAGATGCAATTCGCCACCTGGTTATCAGAAGGGGGAAAGGAGAAGATTAGTTGTGTATCGTCAGCGTAGCAATGATAGGAGAGGCCATGTGAGGATATGACAGAGCCAAGTGACTTGGTGTATAGGGAGAAAAGGAGAGGGCCTAGAACTGAGCCCTGGGGGACACCAGTGGTGAGAGCACGTGGTGCGGAGACAGCTTCTCGCCACGCCACTTGGTAGGAGCGACCGGTCAGGTAGGACGCAATCCAGGAGTGAGCCGCGCCGGAGATGCCCAGCTCGGAGAGGGTGGAGAGGAGGATCTGATGGTTCACAGTATCAAAGGCAGCAGACAGGTCTAGAAGGACAAGAGCAGAGGAGAGAGAGTTAGCTTTAGCAGTGCGGAGAGCCTCCGTGACACAGAGAAGAGCAGTCTCAGTTGAATGACCAGTCCTGAAACCTGACTGGTTTGGATCAAGAAGGTCATTCTGAGAGAGATAGCAAGAGAGTTGGCTAAAGACGGCACGCTCAATAGTTTTGGAAAGAAAAGAAAGAAGGGATACTGGTCTGTAGTTGTTGACATCAGTGGGATCGAGTGTTGGTTTTTTGAGAAGGGGAGCAACTCTCGCTCTCTTGAAGACGGAAGGGACATGGCCAGCGGTCAAGGATGAGTTGATCAGCGAGGTGAGGTAAGGGGAGAAGGTCACCGGAGATGGTCTGGAGAAGAGAGGAGGGGATGGGGTCAAGCGGGCAGGTTGTTGGGCGGCCTGCAGTCACAAGTCGCAGGATTTTATCTGGAGAGAGAGGGGAGAAAGAAGTCAAAGCATAGGGTAGGGCAGTGTGAGTAGGACCAGCAGTGTCATTAGACTTAACAAACGAGGATCGGATGTCGTCAACCTTCTTTTCAAAGTGGTTGACGAAGTCATCCACAGAGAGAGAGGGGGGGGGGGAGGGGGGGAGGATTCAGGAGGGAGGAAAATGTGGCAAAGAGCTTCCTAGGGTTAGAGGCAGATGCTTGGAATTTAGAGTGGTAGAAAGTGGCCTTAGCAGCAGAAACAGATGAAGAAAATGTAGAGAGGAGGGAGTGAAAAGATGCCAGGTCGGCAGGGAGTTTAGTTTTCTTCCATTTCCGCTCCGCTGCCCGGAGCTCTGTTCTGTGAGCTCGCAATGAGTCATCAAGCCACGGAGCTGGAGGGGAGGACCGAGCCGGCCGGGAGGATAGGGGACACAGAGAGTCAAAGGATGCAGAAAGGGAGGAGAGGAGGGTTGAGGAGGCAGAATCAGGAGATTGGAGGGAGAAGGATTGAGCAGAGGGAAGAGATGATAGGATGGAAGAGGAGAGAGTAGTGGGAGAGAGAGAGCGAAGGTTGCGGCGGCGCATTACCATCTGTGTAGGGGCAGAGTGAGTAGTGTTGGAGGAGAGCGAGAGAGAAAAGGAAACAAAGTAGTGGTCGGAGACATGGAGGGGAGTTGCAGTGGTCCTCTGTAGCTCAGCTGGTAGAGCACGGCGCTTGTAACGCCAAGGTAGTGGGTTCGATCCCCGGGACCACCCATACACAAAAAAAATGTATGCACGCATGACTGTAAGTCGCTTTGGATAAAAGCGTCTGCTAAATGGCATATTATATTATTATTATCATTAGTAGAAGAGCAGCATCTAGTAAAGATGAGGTCAAGCGTATTGCCTGCCTTGTGAGTAGGGGGGGACGGTGAGAGGGTGAGGTCAAAAGAGGAGAGGAGTGGAAAGAAGGAGGCAGAGAGAAATGAGTCAAATGTGGACATAAGGGAGGTTGAAATCCCCCAAAACTGTGAGGGGTGAGCCATCCTCAGGAAAGGAACTTATCAAGGCGTCAAGCTCATTGATGAACTCTCCAAGGGAACCTGGAGGGCGATAGATGACAAGGATATTAAGCTTAAATGGGCTAGTGACTGTGACAGCATGGAATTCAAATGAGGAGATAGACAGGTGGGTTAGGGGAAAAATTGAGAATGTCCACTTGGGAGAGATGAGGATTCCTGTGCCACCACCCCTCTGACAAGATGCTCTCGGGGTATGCGAGAACACATGGTCAGACGAGGAGAGAGCAGTAGGAGTAGCAGTGTTTTCAGTGGTAATCCATGTTTCCGTCAGCGCCAGGAAGTCGAGGGACTGGAGGTTAGCATAGGCTGGGATGAAGTCAGCTTTGTTGGCAGCAGAACGGCAGTTCCAGAGGCTGCCTGAGACCTGGAACTCCAGGTGTGGGGTGCGTGCAGGGACCACCAGGTTAGAGAGGCAGCAGCCACGCGGTGTGAGGCGTTTGTGTAGCCTGTGCAGAGAGGAGAGAACAGGGATAGGCAGAGGCATAGTTGACAGGCTGTAGCAAATGGCTACAATAAGGCAGAGGAGATCGGAATGAAATGAACTAAACATCTGGAAGAAGAGAGAGCAGGGCCTCCCTCACCAAAACTTCCACCTCAGAAACTATAATTGTTTCACTGAACCACCCGAACAAAAACTCTCCCAACTTCCACCTTTAGAAATCAGAATTGTTGTGAACCACAGCGGTTCAATGTTTAAAGGAGTAGACTCAACCCACTTTATTCAGCTAGCTAACTATGACACCATAGCTAACTAGCATGCTAGCATCCAATAACACACAGTTTAGCACCAACACTTGGTCACAACAAACCACCAATAGTGTGTTAACACACTAAGCAGATAATTCGTGTCCGTGTCTAGTTCCTTTCATAACGCAGCAATAATTAAACGTTGGCTAGCTTAGCACAAATATATTGTATTTAGCTGCCACAGTACAGCACACAATGGCTACTGTGTTGACTCTGTTCGAAAAACGGCTAGCTAGCTAGCTTCGTGCTACACCGAAGACAATGCCAACCTACAGTAACTACCCACAACAGCCCACGATGCCTAACTATGACACCATAGCTAACTAGCATGCTAGCATCCAATAACACACAGTTTAGCACCAATACTTGGTTACAACAGACTACCAATAGTGTGTTAACACACTAAACAGATCATTCGTGTCCGTGTCTAGTTCCTTTCATAACGCAGCAATAATTAAACGTTGGCTAGCTAGCATAAGTATATTGTATTTAGCTACTACAGTACAGTTAGCTGGTCGTGTTGGCTAGCTAGCAATGGCCACTGTGTTGACTTTGTTTGAAGAACGGCTAGCTAGCTAGCTTCGTGCTAGACCCGGCACCGCCGAAAAACAATGCTAACCTACAGTAACTACCCACAACAGCCCACGATACCTAACTATGACGCCATAGCTAACTAGCATGCTAGCATCCAATAACACACAGTTTAGCACCAATACTTGGTTACAACAAACTACCAATAGTGTGTTAACACACTAAACAGATAATTCGTGTCCGTGTCTAGTTCCTTTCATAACGCAGCAAAAATTAAACGTTGGCTAGCTAGCACATTAACATTGGAAACAACTCTCCACCGTTGTTAAACGTTACCAGTAGCTACCCGCTAGCTAGCTAGCCTCGTGCTTTCTCCGGGCTCCGCCGTAAACAATACTTACCTACAATAATTACCTACGGAAACCTACAATAACTACCTAAATAAACTACCTACAATACCTAACTACAACTACCTACCTACGATCAAATGCATGGTTTAAGCTTTACTCAATACCATATAAGAAGCCAAGCTTACCTCAAGCTTACCTCCTGCTAGAGAAAACACAACCACAACGGTGACTGTGAAGAGACACACACACAGGTACAGACACATGCATAAACACACACAATAACATACGCACTATACACACAAGCGCTAGCACACACACTCTACACACGTACATTGTAATATTGTTGTATGGGGGTATTATACATTTTGTATTGTAGATATGTATGTAGTGGTGTAATAATGTTATATGATGTACTGTTTTATTTTTTGTTTGATATGTAATGTGAGTGCCTTAATGTGTTTGGACCCCAGGAAGAGTAGCTGCTGCCTTGGCAGGAACTAATGGGGATCCCTAATAAATACAAATACAAATACTGTATAACATCCTGGTCCCAGGCCAGCCAGACAGCGCTGAGACCCCTAGAGGCACTGTACAACCATGTGCTGAAAATCCTGGACCCAAAAGCACAAACGGGACCATTACATCCTGAAAAGAGCATTGAACACTTCATCAGATTTGCAAATGTGAAGCTTGTGTTGAAGTGTCTCAATGGTCTTGCCCCCTAAATCCCTGACCAAACACATACAGAAGCTGCAATGGCCTGGAATTTCCACCAGAGGTGCACCAGAGGAAACTGCAGGGCCCCTTCTATATAAATATATAGATATATATAGATATAGATATAGAACATACACTGCTGGAATGTTTTAATACATTTAAAAGAAACACCAAAAACGGGTTGCTACAGCTCCAACAGTGGAATCATGTATGAACTGCTGTATGTTATCAACAGACCCATTGAGACTGTTGTACATCCATGTTGGAAATATCAGGGGTTTACTTTGTGCATCTAACTGTAAACTGACATCTCCTTTGTGGATATAATTATGATAATGTACAAAAATGTTATTTTATGTGTATTTCTTTCTTTACTTTTGTTTCCACTATAGTGCTATGCATCATACGATTATTTGTTCAATGTGTCAATGTGTTTGCACAATGTGTTTGTACTTGTCCCTATCCAAATAAAATAAAATAAACACAGTCAAGGATTTTATTAATTTTGGGTCAGTCACAGTGGTCAGGTATTCTGCCACGGTGTACTCTCTGTTTAGTGTCAGATAGCGTTCCAATTTGCTCAGTTTTTTGGTTGATTCTTTCCAGTTTGTCAAATAGTTATCTTTTTGCTTGCTGATAATTTGGTTTGGTCTAATTGTGTTGCTGTCCTGGGGCTCTGTGGGGTCTGTTTGTGTTTGTGAACAGAGCCCCAGAACCAGCTGGCAGAGGGGACTCTTCTCTAGGTTCATCTCTCTGTAGGTGATGGCTTTGTGGTGGAATGTGTGGGCATCGCTTCCTTTTAGGTGGTTGTAGAATTTAACAGCTCTTTTCTGGATTTTGCTGTGGGCCCTCTTTGGTTGGGGACAGAAGTACCAGACCATCTGCAAACAGTAGAGATTTGATTTCCGAGTCCAGTAGGGTGAGGCCGGGGGGTGCTGCAGATTGTTCTAGTGCCCTCACCAATTCATTAATATAAATGTTGAAGTGGGTGGGGCTTAAGCTGCATCCCTGTCTCACCCCATGGCCCTGAGGAAAGAAATCTGTGTGTTTACTGCCAATTTTAACTGCACACTTGTTGTTTGTGTAAATTGATTTTATAATGTCATATGTTTTTCCCCCAACACCGCTTCCATCAATTTGTATTGCAGACCCTCATGCCAAATTGAGTCAAAAGCTTTTTTGAAATCAACAAAGCATGAGAAGACTTTACTTTTGTTTTGTTTGTTTGTCAATTAGGGTGTGCAGGGTTTATACGTGGTCTGTCGTACGGTATTTTGGTAAGAAGCCAATTTGACATTTGCTCAGGACATTTGTCTCCACTTTTGTGGATTGGGGTGACCATACCTTGGTTCCAAATATTTGGGAGAATGCCAGAGCTGAGGATGATGTTGAAGAGTTTAAGAATAACCTATTTGAATTTGTGGTCTGTACATTTGATCATTTAGTTTAGTATATCATCAACACCACAGGCCTTTTTGGGTTGGAGGGTTTGTATTTTGTCCTGTAGCTCATCCAATGTATTTGGAGAATCCAGTGTGTTCTAGTAGTCTTTAATAACTGATTAAATAAAAAGATTTGTAAATTATCATAATTTTTGCTTTTTTGGGCCATTTTGGACACAGCCCAGAGAGGTGATGGAGACGAGTTGTTTTATCATCCCAGTAATGACAAAAGACAGCATCAGGCTGGTTAGGGGCTTGTTAACCGAGTCAGGTAAAGAGCTAGGGGACACAGAAAGGTTAGAGCCAGGAGACACAGAAGTAGGAGACACAGAGTTAGAGCGAAAGCAGAGAGAGAGAGAGAGAAAGAGAGAAAGAGAGAGAGAGAGAGAGAGAGAGAGAGAGAGAGAGAGAGGGAGAGAGAGCGAGAGAGGGATAGACAGGTATACTTAAACTCTTTAACATCATCCTCAGCTCTGGCATCTTCCACAATATTAGGAACCCAAGACTGAAAATGTGTCAACAGCAATCTTGGGAAAATCCTCTGCATTATCATTAACAGCAGACTTGTACATTTCCTCAGTGAAAACAATGTACTACGCAAATGTCAAATTGGTTGATGACCAAATTACCATTTGACAAAGCATGCATTCAGCCTGCACAACCTAATTGACAAACGAACAAACCAAAACAAAGGCAAATTCTTCTCATGCTTTGTTGATTTCAAAAAAGCTTCTGACTGAATTTGGCATGAGGTTCTGCTAAACAAATTGATGGAAAGCGGTGTTTGGGTAAAAACATACGACAATATAAAATCAATTTACACAAACAACAAGTGTGCGGTGAAAATTTGCAAAAAACACACATTTCTTTCCTCAGGGGGGTGAGACAGGGATGCAGCTTGGGCCCCACCCTCTTTTTGTTTTCTTCAACATATATATCAACGAACTGAAATTGGCTTTTTACCAAATTACTGTACGATAGTCCACGTATTCACCCTGCACACCCTAATTGACAAACAAACAAACCAAAACAAAGCAAAGTCTTCTCATGCTTTGTTGATTTCAAAAAAGCTTTTGACTCAATTTGGCATGAGGGTCTGCTATAAAAATTGATGGAAAGTGGGGTTGGGGGAAA
>NC_140017.1:36822729-36867729 GCF_964263955.1 Coregonus lavaretus | reverse complement strand
TGACACTATAGCTTACCTGCACATAGTCATATCGCAGTTGCTTTACACGTTCTGTGTTTCTCTCGAAAGGAACTCTGTAAATTTGCTTCATTCTTATTCTGTGGCGCGCAAGTACACGACTTAGTGCAGAAATACTTACACTGTGTATGTCAAGTCCTCCTCTTGTTCACCATCCAAAGGACACAGGGACAACTCAAATTTCTGACTCAATCTTTTTTTATTTTTAGTTTGCCTTCAGTTGATTGGTCTGTCCAGTAAATTTGCCAGTAAATTAGCCAGTAAATTAGCCAGTAAATTAGGTTGTAAACCTTTAAAGACAGAACAAAAAGTTACCATTTTAATTAAACATTTTAATGAACTTAACTTAGTTTAAACATTTAAATAAACATTCTAAATATCTTCAATGAATTAACCATTTACCATTGGCGTCTTTGGACTGAACCTGTGAGTGAACTTGGAGTCTTCTCTCTGAAGTTTGTTCTTCTGAATGACTGAGCCCCTCCATGCCTTCACAGGTGCTCCAAATCAGTGAAAATGACTGATCAGGTGACAAGCAGCCGGTTTGCTGCTGCACTCTGGGAAGTGTAGTTCTTTGACTCACTCCTGAGATTCAGCTCAACACCTCCCACTTGAGCTCCTGGTTTTTTCAAATCCAGAGAGGTCACACAAGCCCTTCACACCTCTGTTTGTTCTTCAATGGGAAGTAGAATGACAAGCCGTCTGACATCTCTATGAAGAATTGTGGCTGGGATTTTGGTTTGAAGCCTCTTCGTTCTTTCACCGTTTGCTCTTGTGGGCCCTTTTTTGCTGTTTGACTTTGTGATGTGAACAGGATAGCTGGGAAAAGTCTTCACAAGCACATCTCTTACGATGCCTTTGCTGTCAGCATTGACACCGACCACTCTAGCCAGCTTGTACTGTCCTCTTAGGGCGTTTTGGTCAGCCAACCAGACCACATCTCCAACAGCAACATTTCGCTCTTTGGTGTGCCATTTGTTCCTTATGAACAGATTAGGTCCAGCCAATTGGCTCCACTTCTTCCAGAAATGGCTCAACTCTGCTTGAATATGTTTAAGTCTTTTGTAAGGGTAGCCATCAAACTGGAAATCTCCAGGGTCTCCCTTTGGATTGGTACGTCCTAAAAGCAGAGAATTCGGGGTGATGTACTTTACACAGTCTTCTCTGCTTTGAGTTCTTGCATCGATGGGTCTCTCATTAGCAAGGTTGGCTGCCATGAAGAGAAAAGTTTGGAATTCTCCCCACGTGAAAACACCATCTCCACCAAGGTTGCTCAACGCCCGCTTCACTACTTTGACAGCTGCCTCTGCGGCACCATTCCTATGGGGAGAGTCTGCAGGGTGGATCTTCCATGACCATTCTGTACCATGCTTGGCAGCTGTGTCTTCAAGTTCAGACTTGTTTAGTTGGTTAAGGAATTTTTGAAGTGCGGGTTTGGCTCCCACAAAGTTAGTGCCAGGGTCTGACCAGAGTTACCTGGGGTGTCCTCTCAGTGAAGTGAACCTTTGATAGGCTAGCAGGAATCCTTCAGATGACATGTCACTCACCACTTCAGTGTGTATGGCTCGGGAAGCCATGCAGCAGAAGACTATTCCCCATACTTTGAGTCTAGTTCTCTTCTTGACCTCATCTTTCACTTCATAAGGGCCGAACAGGTCCATGGTGGTGAATTCAAAAGGTGCAGCTGGGCCTGTTCGCTCTAGAGGCAGGTCAGCCATGATTTGTTGACACTGTTTTGCCTTGTTTTTCCTGCAGACCACACAGTTGTCAACCATTTTCTTGGCAAGTCTACGGCCTTTTATTACCCAGGCTTTCTTCCTCATCCGGAAAAGGGTTCCCGCCACTCCCTCGTGGTTTGCTTTGTGGGATTCTTGTGCCAGCAGTGTAGACACCCATGCTTCAAAGGGTAAAATTGGCCCTGCTGTCTTATCTTCGTTGAATGTCTGAATTCTGCCTCCACAAACTAGCAGCCCAGAGTTCACATCTTTGTACACTGTCAGTCTGCTTAGAGTTGTGTCTGAAAAATCTGTACCTTCTTCAGCTGCGAGGAAAAGGTCTTTGAGTGCATCTTCATGTTCTTTGACAGTCAGCACAGGTTGCTTGGGTGATCTTACCTCCCTCTTTGCCTGTTTAGGGGCCCAGCCCTTCCTCTTCAGCCACTGCTTGGCTGCTAGACAAACCCAGGCAACGACTCTCACCAGTTTGGACAGGCTACTGAATCTTCTTACTTCCACAAGATCTTTAACCCAGCCAGTGGGCTTCCTTCTAAGAAGAGTTGGGTTTACCACAGGTATTCCCTCATGAGTTTCACTCTTTGGACTTTCCTGATTGCCTTGTAGGTCTTCTTTCTGCTGACTACTTCTTGCTTGAGCTCTTGTTAATGCACCTGAGAATGCCTTCCTCTGGAGCTTGTTTACACTCTCCCTGGCATGAGCTGCAACCTCTCCAGCTGATTTTATAGGCCACTCCTCCACTGGCCACTTTAGGAACTCTGGTCCATTTTGCCATGTGGAATTCTCCTTCAAATCTTCAGGAGCACCCCCTCTTGTTATGATGTCAGCTATGTTTAGATCCCCACGGATCCACCACCAGTCTTGCACTTGTCCAGCCTTCTGGATTTCACCCACTCTATTTGCAAAGAAGGTTTTGTACCCATAACTGACTCTTTGAATGGCTCCCAAGAACGTTTGACTGTCAAGTAGATGGAACCATCTCTCGATCTTCATTCGAGCATGCTTTTCCACATACTTCCTGATCCTGGCTGCGAAGACAGCACCACAGATCTCAGCTTTTACAGCTTCTCCCTTCTGATCCAGGGGTGTCAGCTTGGCTTTTGATTCAACTAATCGAACTTTAGTGCCTTGACTTGTCTCCCATCTTAAGTACATCACAGCTCCATAGGTTTTGTCACTTCCATCAGAGAATGTGATGCCCCAAGGTTTCCCTTCCCAGCCAGCTGGTGTGAGGCTCCTGTGGAATTGCACCTCTCCAAGCTGCACATATTCTTCAAAAAGCTGGATGGCTTCTTCTCTGAGGCTTTCTGAGAGAGGTTGGTTCCAGGTTTGTTGGGTTAGTTTCCCACCCCCTCCCTCTTGGAATGCTTTTCGAACAAGAATTGCTCCCTTCTGTTTGGCAGGTGTAACTAAGCCAATTGGGTCGTACAGTCCAGCCACTTGGCTTAAGAGAGCCCTCCTAGTCAGTGGGTTAGGTGTCTCAGTTCTCACCTCCTCCTTGAGAAGATTTTTTCCAACTCTCATCTTCTTTTTCCTTTTGGAAAAGTTAACTGAGGTTAACATGTAGAGCTTGTCTTCATCCATTTGGTAGCCGATACCCAAGGCTTTGTTGTCTTCGTCCCTCATTTGATTTGGAAGAATTAAGGTTTTACTTTGTGTCTTTGTTAGAACCTCCTTCTCCATTCCTTGCCTCCCACTTTGCCCTGACCGGACCCATGGTTTGAGGAAGAACCCTCCAGCTTTCAAGATCTCTTCGACATTTGCTGTGATTTTGTCAAGTTTATTCAGGTCATTTTGGGAGGTTAAGAGGTCATCCACATAACTGTCCTCTTCAATGACTCTGCGCTCATCCTCCAAGTGAAGAAAGTTGGGCAGGCGTGCTGTTTCCCTCATAGCCAATTGAGCAATGCAACCAGCAGGTCTGTCCCCAATGTTGACTCTGGTTATTGCATATTCACTTATCTCTTCATCTGGGCTGTCCCTCCAGAGGAACCTGTGAAGATGCATCTCACGCTCCTCCAGCCATACAGAGTTGTACATCTTTTTGATGTCTCCTAGAGATGCATACGTCCCTTCTCTGAACCTCAGCAAGACAGCTCTTATAGGGTTGAGAACGTCTGGTCCCTTCAGAAGAAGATCATTCATACCCACGCCTTTGTATTTCTGGCTACTATTCCATACAATACGAACCGGTGTTGTCACCGAATGAGGGTTCGGTGCCACCAGGTGGCTTACGTACCACACTGGTCCGTCCCACTCGTCCATGATTTTGTTGGTGAGTTTTATGGCTGCGCCTCGCTCGACCATTTCATGGATCTGGGTAGCATATGCGACTTTCCAGTCTGGCTCTCTGCTTAGTTGCTTTTCCATCCTTAAGAAACAAGCCTGGACTGCACTTTTGTTGTTCGGGAGAGAGGCTGGAACTACCGTCCAAGGATACTTTGCATCCCAATGTGGAGCCGGTGTGTGAGCATCCCCCTTCATGTAGGTGAGGCCTTCTTTAATGATCTCCAGTTCCCTTTCCTCTGCCAGGGTCATTTCCTTTCCTCCTGGTGGACAGTTTCCACATCGGCATCCTCCACATCTTGGCTCACATGCAGCTCCGATGCTGTCCCAGTGCCACCACTCAAGGAACTCACGGTTACTGGCAGCTGTAAATTTGGTCTGAGTCACATCCTCCTGCTGTAGCTGGGCTGTGTCAGTTGTTGGACTTGTGATTTCTTGATATTTGACAGCTGCTGTCCTCATGGAGCGAGCGAAGTGTGTTTTGGACTCATATGCTGCAACCTCCACTTCTTCAAATAAGTCGGGATGTGCGCCACCCACTGTTTTCCCCAATGGACCCTCCCACAAGACGAGGTCTCCGATGATTTTTACCCTCTGGGGAGCGAGTCTTCCCTCTCGGTGGCTAATGAGAAGTTCAACCTCTTCTGGCCTTTCCAATTCTGTAAGTTTGACTTCTGGGAAGAATTTTTTCAACTTCTCAGGTTCAATTACTTGATGCACTCTGGCGATTTCATCCAAGCCGTAGCAGACCATTTCATGAGCTCTCTCTGTCCCTTTAGGTGTCTTGACTCTGACTTTGAGGAGATACCTTTGTGTGTTCACCTCCATGGTCATACCACCAACCCCATGCACAACTAAAGTTATCTTCTCATGTCTTAACCCCAGTCTTTCAGCAGCCTTATGGGTAATGTAGTTTGTGTCTGAAGCAAGGTCAATTAAAGTCCCAATCTTCTGCCCTGCATTTGCCGTGACTTGCATCAACATCATGATGACAGGAAGTTCAGAGAGCCCATTTCTCTGCGGTAGCTCAGACTGGCCTGAAGCATCGAGTGTCACAAGAGGTGAAAGCCTTTCTGCATCGATCTGCCATTTCCTGGGAAAGTTCAGACAAGATCTCCTCTTGTTCCTCCGTTAGCTTGCTTTCACCTTTGCCGTCTTTTCCACTCTTTCTCTCTACCCCTCTTTTGACTTCTCCTTTTGGGCAGAGGAAAAAATGGTGGTCTGGGGCACCAACTTCCCTTTTACAGTCTTTGTTTCTGCATAGGAAAGTGTCTCTGCAGTATCCATCTTCATCATGGCATCCGAGACATTTTCTGCATGCTCCCAGCTTTCTCAATACAGTTTTCTTTTCAGGTAGCTTAAGTCTTTTGAACTTTCTACAGAAGAAGATTTTGTTGTTGTGCCCACTATCACCACATACACCACATACCTCATCAAGCTCTTCTTTCTTTGTGGTTTTTGTTGAGGCAATCTTTCTGTCATACTTCTTGTCCAAACGATCTGATTTCTCCACCTTCTCCACAGTTCTGAGCTGGTCGAGTCTCTCTAGTATTTCTTCTTGACTTTTCAGGAACTTCAAGAGCATGACAAAGTGGTTGTCTGATGTAACATTGTTTCTGGGTTCAACCATGAACATCACCCAGTCTCTTTTAATGAAGTCAGGCAACTTGCTTTCAATGGATCTAATTACCAGTGGGTTATTTATGGCTCCAGAGTTTCCTAACTCTGTGAGATCTGCTAGAGCCTTCTCCACTGATTGTATGAGATCAATGACCTTTCTTGGTTGGTTCCCTTTCATATGCGGCATCTTCTCCAGCTCTTCCAGGATTTCCACTATGATGGTTGACTTGTTGCCATACCTGTTCTCCAGGACTCTGAACATGTCATCGGCAGTGGTGTAGGGTGAAAGTCTGAGGTCTTTTGAGATTTTGTCATCCACACTCTCCAGGAGTTGAATTTTCTTAACTTCAGTTGATCCGGATGGCTCTCCCTGCTTTTGTAGCCTTTCCCAGTCTTTCCTCCATCTGTGATATTCTCTCTTGCTTCCATTGAAGATAGGTAGAGAGATTGGCTTGATTCTCACTATTGGTGTGGATGTTGCCGGTTGGGGTAGTAGTTTCCCTCCTGTGCCTTGCTCATTGATCGTCCGTGCAGTGGCAAATTCAGGTCTCCTCAACTCAAGCCTGTAGTAGAATGCTCTT
Organism: Coregonus lavaretus; assembly: GCF_964263955.1. NCBI lineage: Eukaryota > Metazoa > Chordata > Actinopteri > Salmoniformes > Salmonidae > Coregonus > Coregonus lavaretus. The sequence goes on along the minus strand of NC_140017.1, from coordinate 36,861,491 downwards.
ACGTCCTTGACTCTTCCATCTAATTCGTCCTTTAATCCTACAGGGATCCATCGCTCCCATGTTGACATTGCTGAGATGGCCTCTTTTATTCTCTTGTCCAAGAGAGCGAGGTGCACTTCATAGCCCTCCAAATTGGCACTTTCCACAGGTACATCAGCCGCTTTATCATTGGCTTTTTCTGCTTCCAGGATTGCCACAAGAAGTTCACTCCTTCCATACCTCGACCACAGGTTTGTTTGAACAATGTCTCTTATCTCCGCCAACTTTGTTTCACCTTCATTTACAGATCTATCAATGTCAGCCTCTTGCTGTTCATTAAGACCTGGTTCCTTATCCTCAGTCATGTCAGCCTCCAGTCCAATCCTGTAGTCATCGTTGGCATCAAGCATCTTTCTGAAACAATCTGAAAGCTTAGCGAATTCCTCCTTTAACTCCACTTGAAGCATGCTGCTTGCTCCTCTTGAAATGAAGTTGGCTTGTCTGGTGAAGCTGCTTTTTGCAGTGGTCCTCTCCTTTTTGAGCTGCTGGACCGACTTCCCCAGGACATCTTCCGCCATCTTGACTTCCTCTGCGTCAACAGCTTATTTCTGGATCTGAAGCCGTTTATCCTCAGGGCCAGGCCGCTCCGCGTGGTTTACAACTGTCAAGTCCTCCTCTTGTTCACCATCCAAAGGACACAGGGACAACTCAAATTTCTGACTCAATCTTTTTTTTATTTTTAGTTTGCCTTCAGTTGATTGGTCTGTCCAGTAAATTTGCCAGTAAATTAGCCAGTAAATTAGCCAGTAAATTAGGTTGTAAACCTTTAAAGACAGAACAAAAAGTTACCATTTTAATTAAACATTTTAATGAACTTAACTTAGTTTAAACATTTAAATAAACATTCTAAATATCTTCAATGAATTAACCATTTACCATTGGCGTCTTTGGACTGAACCTGTGAGTGAACTTGGAGTCTTCTCTCTGAAGTTTGTTCTTCTGAATGACTGAGCCCCTCCATGCCTTCACAGGTGCTCCAAATCAGTGAAAATGACTGATCAGGTGACAAGCAGCCGGTTTGCTGCTGCACTCTGGGAAGTGTAGTTCTTTGACTCACTCCTGAGATTCAGCTCAACAGTGTATATTTTGAAAGATGGTGTCATTATCAATTATGCGCTGCTGTATTTCGTGCAGTCTTATTGCATTATTGGCAATCACCATGTTCACTATATGGGTCTCTTGCTCTGGAGTGAACATTCTTCCTCTGCCCCCAACATCTGGACGTCTAGCAATTCTGTAAAGTAACAATTTCAGTATTTTTGCATGTATGGTACTGTTGTGTTTCTCATTAGAGTATGGCAGTGCTACAAAGTAGTTACCGATTCTCATTTCGAAATGTCCTAATGATGCTTGCCACAGTGTAGCGGCTCAAATTAGGCTGAACCCGTTGGCCAGCTTCCCTCAGGGTCATCCCATGGTTGATGACATGGTCCACTATTGTAGCTCTGATGTCATCAGTTATTCTATTTCTTACTCTTCTTACCCTTCCTCTTTCCCCTCCTCGTCCTCTTCTTGCTCCTCCTTGTCCTCTTCCTCTAACTTCCTCTAACTCTCTCGCTTCTTCAACTCCACGTCCTCTTCCTCCGACTTCTTCAACTCCACGTCCTCTCCCTCGGCCTCCTCGGCCTCCTCTGATTCTCACTCTTCTCCCTCTTACTGCTCCTTCCATTGTACTCCACACAGACAGCTTACCTGTGGCTTATTTATAGTGCTTAGGCTGATTGCAAAGTGAACTAATTATCTACAACAGTTTTCACATGTGCAAGTGTGCCAGACAGTTGGCAAAATAGTGTTAATGATAGCCATACATGTGTATAATTTTGCTAGGAGTGTGTTGGAAATTTGGTAATTGAGTGTAAGCAGTGAGTTGTGTTTAAAGTTCTGCAAAAGAGTGTTGTGCAGTGAATTGTGCCTACAGTTTTGCAAAGTGTGTGTTACAAAATTGTAAACTGAGTGCAAAGCAGTGTTTGTGCTTTTAGTTTTGCAAACTCAGTGAGTGGTTTTGCTATACGTATTAATAGTTTTAGAAATTGTGCTACAAGAATCACGATTAGCGCTTAAGCATTCAGAAAAAACTGTAATAATATGCATGTCAGTCTCTCCAGGTTCAAAGTGGAGGAGAGATTGACTTCATTACTACTTGTATTTATGAGAGGTATTGACATGTTGAATGCACCGAGCTGTCTGTTTGAACTACTGGCACACAGCTCGGACACCCATGCATACCCCACAAGACATGCCACCAGAGGTCTCTTCACAGTCCCCAAGTCCAGAACAGACTATGAGAGGCGCACAGTACTACATAGAGCCATGAATACATGGAACTCTATTCCACATCAGGTAACTGATGCAAGCAGTAAAATTAGATTTAAAAAAGAGATACAAATACACCTTATTGAACAGAAGGGACTGTGAAGCAACACAAACATAGGCACAGACACATGCACACACACACATGATAACATACGCACTATACACACACGTACAAATGGATATTGTACTGTAGATATGTGGTAGTGGTGGAGTAGGGGCCTGAGGGCACACAGTGTGTTGTGAAATCTTTGAATGTATTGTAATGTTTTAAAGATTTTATAAACTGCCTTCATTTTGCTAATGGGGATCATAATAAATACAAATACAAACACAAATACATTGCAGTAAATGGGAAAAGAAAAGTGTCAACCAATTGATGTTTACGTCAATACATTGCAGTAAATTGGAATAGATGAGTGTCACAGGGTTGACGCGTATGTCAATAGGGTTGAGGGTTAGGTTTAGGGTTAAAAACCCTAATCCTCAACCCTAACCCTAGCCTCAACCCTAACCCAAACCCTAACTCTCACTTCATCTCCACATCTTGGCTCAACCCTAACCCTAGCCATTAGTCTTACCTTAACCTCTTGTCCACATCCTGGCTCTACCCTTTCTCCAACCTCAACCCCAACCCTAACCCTAACCTAACCCTAACCCTAACCCTAACCCTAACCCTAACCCTAGTCTTACCCTAACCTCTTGTCCACATCCTGATTCTACCCTTTCTCCAACCTCAACCCTAACCCTAACCCTAACCCTAACCCTAGTCTTACCCTAACCTCTTGTCCACATCCTGGCTCTACCATTTCTCCAACCTCAACCCTAACCCTAACCCTAACCCTAACCCTAACCCTAACCCTAACCCTCAACCCTAACCCTCAACCCTAACCCTAACCCTAACCCTAACCCTAATTCTCACTTCATCTCCACATACCGGCTCCACCCTTTCTCCAACCTCAACCCCAACCCTAACCCTAACCCTAACCCTAACCCTAACCCTAACCCTAACCCTAACCATAACCCTAACCTCAACCCCAACCTTAATCCTAACCCTAACCCTAACCCTAACCCTAACCCTAACCCTCAACCCTAACCCTAACCCTAACCTTAACCATAACCCTAACCCTAACCCTAACCCTCAACCCTCAACCCTAACCCTAACTCTCACTTCATCTCCACATACCGGCTCCACCCTTTCTCCAACCTCAACCCCAACCATAACCCTAACCCTAACCCTAACCTTAACCATAACCATAACCCTAACCCTAACCCTAACCCTAACCCTAACCCTAACTCTAACCCTAATCCTAACCCTAACCCTAACCCTAACCCTAACCCTAACCTTAACCCTAACCCTAACCTTAACCCTAACCCTAACTCTAACCCTAACCTTAACCTTATCCCTAACCCTATGGCTATATTTAAAGTTGAGCCAAGATGTGGAGACGAAGCTAGCGTTTTTCTAAGAGTGTATGTAGGGTTAAGGTTAGGGTCAGGGTTCGGGGAGAGTTTAGATAAACTGGGTTAGGGTTAAGGTTAGGGTCAGGGTTCGGGGAGAGTTTAGATAAACTGGGTTAGGGTTAAGGTTAGGGTCAGGGTTCGGGGAGAGTTTAGATAAACTGGGTTAGTGTTAAGGTTAGGGTCAGGGTTCGGGCCTCAACCCTAGACATAACCCTAACCATTATCCAATTAACAATTCATAAACGTGCCCCTCCCCCCCACTACATGGCAGAAAAGGTAGGCCTCACTTGAAGCCTGACCTAGAGTTAAGGTGCTTTTGATATCAGTAGAATGGTTTGCGAATAGAAACACTATGACTATGAGGTTCTAGCTGTATTAGTTATTGACATAGCCATCAGGGACTGTCATGACCCAGCATATGAAAGTCAAAAACAGTTTTGGACCTCCATTGGACACAATGGTATTGCAGTACTACTACTACTACTACTAATAATAATACATTTGAGTTTGGTCTGTAGTTGGTGAGGAGCTCAGGTTTCTTCAGTATGGGGAGTTATAGCTGCTGTTTACAAAGGAGTAGGAACAATGCAAGTTGTGAGGGATGCATTTATAATCTTGACCACAAGGGGGCAGAGAACAGGGAGGCATGGCTGAACTTAGGCAGTGGGTATGGCGTCACAACCTGGTCTCAGAGCATTTCGTATTATTCTGTACATAAATATGCAACACTCCATTTAGTATGATATGTTACGTTTCGCATGGTATGTAATAATTTGTGGATTTCCATCACCCATTTCGTATGATATGTTACGAATTGCAATTCGTATTATATGTTACGAATTTGCAAAACCTATAATATGTTACGAATTCTAGCTAGGTGCCTAGGTGGCTAACGTTAGCTAGCTTGCTAACGTTAGCTAGGCTAGGGCTGCGTTTCAAACACGTAAAAGACACACCCTCCTCCACTTACCCTCGCCTTATGCCCTTGGGGGAATCCCTGCGGTCATCTTTGCCGTCGTTCCAAACAATTAGCCAAGAAAGGGGAAGTTGGCAACATAAGCCCCTCAGCCCTCGTTTGTGATCGTATGTGAGTGTACAAGTACGTTCACTCCAGGGCCCCATATTTCAATTCGCGATGATTGTACATCCGCTAAGAAAAGTCTGCCAAAACTTAAAACCAACATCAATATGGATTAAGTCAACATAAGTAAGTAAAAACAAATGTAAATAAGTTAGAAATTGTGCTACTAATGCACATGACGGCACAAAAAAAGTATCGTAAAAAGTAATAATGTTTTTGTTCGGTTAGCTTTTGGAAATGTTAGCTAGCACATACAACTTTCCCTGACATCACACTTATAATAATTTTTTGATTTACCTGATATAATTGGATGGCTAGTATTCGATGTCTGCGGATGCGTTGTCTTCCAGCCAAGATACGAAACGCGATCATAATTGACTGTAGCGCATATAAAGAACACACAACAGCTACCATGACGACTGAAAACACGACCGCGGGACGAACTACTGACGAATTCCCGGGCAAGGGCGGTCCATTTAAAATCAATTCATTCCTCCCTCGCCCCTTGCCCTGCAAGTGTCAACTCATCAGACGTCATGATACGTCATCAGAAGTGTCCACTTCATTTGAGGGCTGAGGGGAGAGGGTGTGTCTTTTAAGTGTTTGGAACGCAGCCTAAGGGGTTAGGGTTAGGGTTTAGGGTTAAGGTTAGGGTTAAGTTTAGGAGTTAGGTTAAAGGGTTAAGGTTAGGGTTAGGGTTAGGGGATGGGTTAGCTAAAATGGTTAAGGTTAGGGTTAAGTGTAGATAAAAGGGTTAAGGTTAGGGTTAGGGGAAGGGTTAGCTAACATGCCAAGTAGTTGCAATGTACATTTTGGAAACACCTACTCATTCAAGGGTTTTTCTTTATTTTTACTATTTTTTACATTGCAGAATAATAGTGAAGACATCAAAACTATAAAATATATTTTATATTTGAGATTCTTCAAATAGCCAGCCTTTGCCTTGATGACAGCTTTGCATACTCTTGGCATTCTCTCAACCAGCTCATGAGGTAGTCACCTGGAATGCATTTAAATTAACAGGTGTGCCTTGTTAAAAGTTAATTTGTGTAATTTCTTTCCTTCTTAATGCGTTTGAGCCAATCAGTTGTGTTGTGACAAGGTATACAGAAGATAGCCCTATTTGGTAAAAGACCAAGTCCGTATTATGGCAAGAACAGCTCAAATAAGAAAAGCGAAACGACAGTCCATCATTACTTTAAGACATGAAGGTCAGTCAATACGGAACATTTCAAGAACTTTGAAAGTTTCTTCAAGTGCAGTCGCAAAAACCATGAAGCTCTATGATGAAACTGGCTCTCATGTGGACCGCCACAGGAAAGGAAGACCCAGAGTTACCTCTGCTGCAGAGGATAAGTTCATTAGAGTTGCCAGCCTCAGAAATTGCAGCCCAAATAAATGTTTCACAGAGTTTAAGTAACAGACACATCTCAACATCAATTGTTCAGAGGAGACTGCGTGAATCAGGTCTTCATGGTGAAATTGCTTCAAAGAAACCACTACTTAAGGACACCAACAATAAGAAGAGACTTGCTTGGGTCTAGAAACACGAGCAATGGACATTAGACTGGTGAAAGTCTGTCCTTTGGTCTGAGTCCAAATGTGAGATTTTTGGTTCCAATCTTTGTGAGATGCAGAGTAGGCGAACGGATGATCTCTGCATGTGTAGTTCCCACCGTGAAGCATGGAGGAGGTGTGATGGTGTGGGGGTGCTTTGCTGGTGACACTGTCTGTGTTTTATTTAGAATTCAAGGCACACTTAACCAGCATGGCTACCACAGCATTCTGCAGCGATACGCCATCCCATCTGGTTTGCGCTTAGTGGGACTATCATTTGTTTTTCAACAGGACAATGACCCAACACACCTCCAGGCTGCGTAAGGGCTATTTTACCAAGAAGGAGAGTGATGGAGTGCTGCATCAGATGACCTGGCCTCCACAATCCCCCGAACTCAACCCAATAGAGATGGTTTGGGATGAGTTGGACCGCAGAGTGAAGGAAAAGCAGCCAACAAGTGCTCAGCATATGTGGGAACTCCTTCAAGACTGTTGGAAAAGCATTCCAGGTGAAGCTGGTTGAGAGAATGCCAAGAGTGTGCAAAGCTGTCTTCAAGGCAAAGGGTGCTACTTTGAAGAATCTCAAATATAAAATATATTTTGATTTGTTCAACACTTTTTTGGTTACTACATGACTTTTGACTGATACTGTAGCTAAAAAGTAGTAAGTAGTTAAAAAGACAATTACATTGATGGAAGTTACAATCTATCTGCAATATTAAGCTGATCTACCCACCCCCCCCCCCAAAAAAAAAAAAAAAAAAAAAGAAAGTTGTTGAAATGTTGCTAAAGTTGTCTGTGATGAGATTCGAACTCAAAATCTTTGAGTTACTAGATATTCGCATTATACACCCACCCACCGTGACCAACCTCCCTCTGCCTTTAGTAACCATCTGTCATGAACCCTGCATCCTGAGTCGGTTCCTGCCTGTGTTGTCATTTTCTGCTCGGTATCTCCAGTTTCCTGAGGGTTCTGGAACGCTCCCTGCCTGGTTGCCGGGCGACATTGCTAGGCGGGAGCGCTCCTGATTAACCGCACCTGCATCTCATCAGCGATCTGCACACCTGGTCCTGATCATCACCATTCATAAGCTCTGACCTGACATCCATTCCCTGCCGGATCGTTAGCCATGAACAGTATGTTTATCAGTGTATCAGCCTTGAAGTTTCTAGCGTTAGTTTTGTTGTTTTGCACCTTGTTGGCTTGCCGTGTACTTACCTCCGTTTTGTTCTATCTGCAGTCACTCACCCGGAACCTTCACCCAACCCCTGCCTGGTGGTCGGCGGCTGCCGAGCCATTATTGGACCTGCCACTGCACCTCCACCAACTCATCTCCACCGCCCGCTCTGTTCCCTGGATTATTCAGCATCGCTTTTGAATCTGTTAAATAAACACTCACCTTCGTTTCAACTCACCTTGTCCTGGTCTGCTTCTGGGTTCTGGCTTTGTTACCCGTGACACCATCTGTCTTATGTAACCATACCAAGCGTAATGTATCTAAATGGAGTGTCTCGGATTTACATACAGAATAATACGAAATGCTCTGAGTCCAGGTTAGGGGACAAGGGAGCAGGTTGTGGTTCTGGATTTAGAAAAGAGCCCATTGTCCTTCACGTTTAAGCTCAAACCTCCTATGCCAATAACAAAGACAAGGCGATTCAACACAATGCTACTTGGAGATAAGGCGTTTACGTCATATCTCAACACACAGATAGACATGTTTCTGGAAATAAATGTAGACAATGAAGTATGCCCAACTGTTGTCTGGGAAGCGCTTAAAGCATGTATGAATCATGTATTCTATATATCATGTATTCTATATATCATGTATTTTTATGGGGGGGTGGGGGAGGGGGTGTATAAGGATTACTTTTATACTAGAGGTAGGGTTTCAAGTGTCTCCGGAAGGTGGTCAGTGACTCCGCTGTCCTGCCGTCGTGGGGGAGCTTGTTCCACCATTGGGGTGCCAGAGCAGCGAATAGCTTTGACTGGGCTGAGCGGGAACTGTGCTTCCGTAGAGGTAGGGGGGGTTAGCAGGCCAGAGGTGGATGAACGTAGTGCCCTCGTTTGGGTGTAGGTTCTGAAAGTACAGGGAAAATGCTTGGCAAACTAAGAAAGACGAAGAGGAACGTACCATCCAATAGCATTCAAACCCCAGATGGTAGCATAACAATGGATCCTTCTGAAATTACCTCAGTCTTTAAAAACATTTTATCACAAACTGTATTGATCAGAAAACAAAAGTTCAAAGGGGGATATAGACAATTTTACCAATTATAAGTGAACCAGAGAAAATTAATATAAAAACATTACCCCAGATGAACTGTTGGAGGCCATCAATAATCTACAAAATGGGAAATCTCCTGGTAATGATGGATTCCCAGTGGAATTGTATAGACACTTTCGTCCCAAATTACTTAAGTCTATGTTACTCACAACAGCTGTAGAGAAAAATGAGGTTCCCCAGTCACTATGTTTGGCTACAATCCACCTACATAAAAGAAAGATAAGGATCCAGTATCACTTCTGAATGTGGATTATAAAATCATTGCTAAGGTATTGGTTTTTCACATAGAAACAGTAATACAAAAGTTGATTCACTCGGATCAAACAGGGTTTTTATGGAGCAGGATGTCTTCAGACAATCTCAGCTGTTTTTTCAATATATAATCATACCAAGAACTTGAACGCTCCAAAAGTGGCAGTATCAATAGATGCTGAAAAAAACATTTGATAGGGTGGAATGGGCACATTTGGTGGCTGTCTTAAAAATGGTTGGTTTTGGTCTGGTTATTTATTTCCTGGTTTGAGCTATTGTATAAATCCCCCAAAGCATTAATACGAACAAATGGACAGATCTCTGAGCCATTTAAGTTAACAAGAGGGACAAGATGCTCTCTGTCTGGTTATTTATTTTCATTAGCCACAGAACCCCTAGCGTCAATAACGAGAACTCATGGCTCAATCCGGGGGCACAGAGATTGGTGGAGATCAACATGTGACATCGTTATATGCGGATTACATTTTACTTTATTTACCAGAACAACAGAACATTCTCTGTCATTTGTTTTACTATTGTTGGACACATATGGTGCTGTATCAGGATTCAAAGTGAATCGGGAGAAAACTGAAATAATGCCCATTTCTAATTATGACATTTCAAACTTAGAAAGTACATTTAAGTGGAAATGGACAGACACATATTAAATACCTGGGTGTACTGATACCATGCAATATGGAGGAGGCATATAAAATCAATTACTCTCCCTATTTCTATGTAAGGTATGGCCAACATGATCAAAATTAATGTATTTATTCCAGACCTTGACAGTTTCAATTCCATCCAACTTTTAAAATAAAATAAATGAACTGCTCTCCAACTTTATTTGAAATGGAAAGACCTCAAGAGTCATATTGACTGTTTTACACTTTCCTTATGAAGCTGGAGGTCTTGGACTACCTCATGTGAGCGGGCGGCAGGTAGCTTAGTGGTTAAGCGGTTAAGAGCGTTGTGCCAGTAACCGAAAGGTCGCTGGTTCTAATCCCCGAGCCGACTAGGTGGAAAATCTGTCGATGTGCCCTTGAGCAAGGCACTTAAACCTAATTGCTCTGGATAAGAGCGTCTGCTACAATAAAAAATGAAGATGTATTACTGGGCTGCACAAATGTGTTCACAACGGACAGCAGATTATCCTTATGCATGGAGGAGTATCAAATCCATTAATGTACTACCCTGTGATCTAAAATAGATTCACTACTTCAGGTCCAAGACATTGAAGAAAAAAAATCTGAGGATCCAATCATTCTCAATTCCATTCGTATTTGGGAAAATGTACACCGTTGGAAAGAACTAATATCGACAGGCACCCTATTTGTAATAACCCCACCTTACCTAGAGCGTTTAATTACATTACATATTACATATTTGTCCTGTGACAAACTAAAACCATGTTGGCATAATGTACAGTATGTATATGTCATTTCATTGTGTCTAGGAACTTATATCCATCCCTCTCCGGGATTAATATTGGTGATCAATATCAGATAAAGTTTTGTGATCTAGGTCTAATTGCTGCAAATAAATGTATAGCCATCAATTGGAAAGCCTCATCATATTCTCCCTCTATAACAAACTGAAGGACTGTCTAGTTACATCCCACTAGATTCTACACTGAACAAAAATATAAACACAACATGTAACGTGTTGGTCCCATGTTTCACGAGCTGAAATTAAAGATCCTAGACATTTTCCATATGCACAAAAAGCTTATTTCTCTAAAATGTGCAGTTTTGTCACACAACACAATGCCACAGATGTCTCAAGTTTTGAGGGAAGGTACAATTGGCATGCTGACTGCAGGAATGTACACCAGAGCTGTTGCCAGATAATTGTATGTTAATCTATCTACCATAAGCCGCCTCCAACGTCGTTTTAGAGAATTTGACAGTACGTCCAACCGGCCTCACAACCGCAGACAACATGCATGGCGTTGTGTGGGCGAGCAGTTAGTTGATGTCAACGTTGTGAACAGAGTGCTCCGTGGTGGCGTGGGGTTATAGTATGAGCAGGCATAAGCTACGGACAACAAATACAATTGCATTTTATCAATGGCAGTTTGAATGCACAGAGATACCATGAGGAGATCCTGAGGCCCATTGTTGTGCCATTCATCCGCCGCCATCACCCCATATTTCAGCATGATAATGCACGGCCCCATGTCGCAAGGATCTGTACACAATTCCTGGAAGCTGAAAATGTCCCAGTTCTTCCATGGCCTGCATAGTAACCAGACATGTCACCCATTGAGCATGTTTGGGATGCTCTGGATTGATGTGTACGACAGCGTGTTCCAGTTCCCGCCAATATCCAGCAACTTGGCACAGCCATTGAAGAGGAGTGGGACAACATTCCACAGGCCACAATCAACTCTATTTGAAGGAGATGTGTTGCGCTGCATGAGGCAAATGGTGGTCACACCAGATACTGACTGGTTTTCTGATCCACGCCCTTACCTTTTTTTGTAAGGTATCTGTGACCAACAGATGCATATCTGTATTCCCAGTCATGTGAAATCCATAGGTTATGGCCTAAGGAATTTATTTCAATTGACTGATTTATATGAACTGTAACTCAGTAAAATCTTAGAAATTGTTGCATGTTGCGTTTATATTTTTGTTAAGTGTAGATCCAGGGTATGACTGTATACAATAAAATCAAACAAAAACCAGACATACTTGGCAGAGCCAGACATACTTCCAATGACCCACATTGCTTCAGATTGTGTTATGTTGTTTCTGTCTGTAGAAACAAGATTACACGCAGAAATCTTTTTCAATATTTAAATAATAAAGCATTTGATTCTTCCATTCTTTTAACGTTGGAGTAACATTTGACTTCCAGTATTTAAGTAATAGCTTCTTCATTATAAGCGAGAAAAATAAAATTGTCCAACCAATTGGGCATCTCACCGCACCCTCATATGCCATGTCTTGAAATATTCAGATAGACGGATTAAAAGTACATTTACATAGTAACATTTCTGACAGCGAGTCTTTCTAACTCCGCCCATAACTTCTGTACTTTATAGCGTGCCCAGAAGGCATGAATTATTGAGTCATTGTTAGTTTTACACTTCAGACACGACTCTGCTGTTGTGCTGTAGAATTTGTGAATGTTGTTTCTTGTGCAATAAATTCTGTACATTGGTTTATACTGGATTAAGCGTACATTTTAGTTAACTGTAATTTAGTTAGGTATGTTCCAACACTCCCTCCATCTTGTGCCAATATCAGTTATTTTTAAGTCTTGGTTTAATAGTTTATATATTTTTTCTAAGAGATTGTCAGTTGGTTCGGCTCTCTGCAAGGTTTTGTATTTCTTACCTATCATATGAGTATCTTTTTCTGACTCAAATAGGATTCCCTCAACATTGCTCTGATGTCCAAAAGCGTTCAGGTCGAAATTTCGTGATATAAAACTTTTAAGTTGCATATATTTGAAAATGTCTACATTGGTAAGTCCAAAACTGCTTTTTAATTCTGACATGGAAAAAACCTTCTTTCCTACTACCACCTCATTTACGGTTTCTTTAGTTTTCCATGTGGGCCAATTTATCGGTGAATTCTGAAAAGCTATCCAAAGATTGTTCCATAGGGGTGTGTTTATAGGGATATTGGTTCTTGTAGAATACGTTTCAGTTTCTTCCATATGTACCCATTGTTTCTCTTTAGTGCATTTAACAATATGTCACAAATAAAAGCCTTGGGTGGCGAGTTAATAAAATTCCAAGTCTGGAAGGTTGTTACGTGTGACGTGTTTTTCTTTCTCCCCATTTTCCTGTGTAGTGTGTCTGTGTGTTCTGGGCATTACAGGTGTGCTGAGTTGCGGCTGACGATGGTGGGCGTGGCTTCGGTCCGCAGTCCTGGCAGCTGTAGCTGATTGACGAGAGTATACCTGTTTTCCGTGTGAGCTCGAAGAGGGGGGTAGAGGACACTTGTTGTTTGGCTGTCTGGGTGTTGGTTGTGTTCATTTATCTTTCTTTGTGTTCCAGCCTGTCCTCCTGCTGTACTCCACCCTACCTTGTTCCTGGAGAATGGAAAGGTAGATATGCCCATGGGTGTACATTCTGTATTTTTTGGTAAACAGGTAGGAAAGTGGGATAGGGTTTAGAGTGTGATAGGAAGGATTAGGTGTGTAGAAGAGGAGGGACCTTTTGTTTATTTTCATTAATTGGACCCCGTTCCCAAATATTCCCTTCTCTTACCTTCCCTGGTTTGTTTGATTGATTGTTGTTTCATTACTGTTTCTTTGTGGGTGTTGTATATTTTAAATACCTTACTAAACATCCCCCGAGGACTAACCTTGAGATCTGGTTGTTGTCTGGTTATTTTAGTTCATTACTGGTGGTCCTCTGTAGCTCAGCTGGTAGAGCACTGTGCTTGTAACGCCAGGGTAGTGGGTTCGATCCCCGGGACCACCCATATACAAAAAAAAAATGTATGACTGTAAGTCGCTTTGGATAAAAAGCGTCTGCTAAATGGCATAATATATATTATATATTATTACACCCCACATTTCTTCCCCGTCTACCTTGTGTGCGCAGGCACAGGCATTTACGTCTCCTCCTCAGACAAACTACACCCGAGGGGAGAACGTAACAAAGGTTAAAACCACCGTCAGACATAGGAAGATGTAAAACTTTCCTTTTTATTGTATGAGTTTTATTTGCCCATATAAAGTATGTTATGACCGAGTATACTTTTTTAAATACTGTCTTCAGCATTACAAAACATTTATATAAAAACTTTAATATTTTTTGTGGTCCACTTTGTTGTACATCATGAATATGTTTTTTATTTATCCTGTTGCCATTATTTCAGTTTTACATTTATTTTATATCCTGAGATTTTAGAGTATTCTGAAAATATTTTTAACAAAGGGGACATTGAGTTTTCAATATTTGTCAGGTACATCAGGAGATTGTTGGCAAATCGGTTTACTCATGGTCCTGTCTAATTCTTTCTGCAAGCGGTTCAATTGCCAGTGCAAACAGGAGGGGGGAGAGAGGGCATCCCTGTCTTGTGCCCCTTTCGAAAGTAAATTCATCAGATAATGCATTATTTGCTTTTTGGATATTTATATAACATTTTTATGAAATGTATTATTTCAACTGGAAAGTTGAAGACTTCCAAAGTTTTGATTAGAAAAGGCCATTCAAGACGGTTTAAGTTTGAACAGTGTCTAACATTTCTTTTTGGGTGATTTCTAATTTTAGTGATTATTTTTAGTCTGCTTATAGTTGCTTCAGGGTTGTTGAATCTAAGAAGGCTGTAGGATCATGCCAACTGTTGTTTCATTCTGATTTATATAGATTTTCATAGAAGCTTTTAAAAATGTTATTAATAGCGTTGTTGTTTCTAATTAAATCATTTGTATCCTTATCTTTTAAAACTATAACTGGCTTGGTGTGTATTCATTTTGTGAGGGCTGCGAGGTGTTTACCACATTTATTTGCCATTAAATAGTATGTTTTATTTGAGTTTAACCTCTAGTTGTTGGCTTTCTTCAAAAATAAAAGATAATATTCCTGCTTAAAGTCAGAAATGTTGTTTTCTTCTTTACTTTGTAAATACTTTTTTTCTAAGATGGTGATTTATTTTTTATTTTTCACGAATTTCTAGATTTAACGTTTTTGTATGAGAGTATCATTCCGCTAATGCACGCCTTAAAAGCATCCCAAATTATGTCAGGGGGCAGCTTTTGTCTATATTTGTAATGGTAAAGGTTTACATTTTTTTGTTTATGTATTTAATACATGTTGGGTCTTGAATATAATTCTCCACATTTTGTTGTAGTGTAATATTTGACATGTGTATATACAGTTGGCTATATATGATATTATAATAACCTCACATGTGACACGTAATAAGACAAAGCAATTAGCCTATTAAAATGTTTATCTGACTCCATAAAGATAATTAAAATATACAAGCAAGAATTAGGTAATGAGTTGACGTTGACTAGCAAGAATTGGTCTGAGAATTGTCTATATCAAAGGCAGATATTGAATTAACATTGTACAATGTAAATCAGACAGAATTCCTGAGAGGACAATAAACCCTCTTTGAGAGTAATTTAGAGTTCACTCTGTACAGATACAAGTTACCACAGAGATCATAGATACATATAGATAGCATCAGAGATATCCTCAGTGAACAAGTTTCAGATAAATACCAAAAATGGATACTATAGCATTATTCTGTCACAATAGTCAGTCCTCTGGACAGTGGCGGCTGGTGAAAAATATTCTCGGTGGGGCTGTGCCATACTTTTTTTTTCCTGTAACCATCGCGATATATTTTAACACAAACTGCAGGACAGCAGTGCTCAGTGAAACATTCAGTAATTATTTAATGCCAATATTAAAAAGTTGAGGCATTCTTACACAAAAACATATTACACAAACCCAAGCCTTTCATTTGCATTTAAAGTGAACTTTTCACCATTGGTAGTAAACAGGCAACGCAACAGGCATGCTGTCAGAACAGAGTGGAAAGTGGACAATAACATGAAATTATTATAAAGTTTATAGGAAATCTTACACTGTATAAAAGGATGTATAATATAGAAATGGATATCAAGTGGATGAACTCAAACCTTTGACTGGAAGAATAGCATACAGTATTTTATGATCATACTAAATGTGACTAATTGTTAATGTGCTCCAGAACTGCAACAATTAATTGATACAAAACAACCTATATACAGTAATATTAGCAAAGACACTATTAAGACTTTCTAGAGTACCATATATAACTGGATTTTTTATGCTAAGGTCAACTATATACAAAGAAACATGCGGCCAGAGCTGCTCTGTGTGTGTGTGTCTGTCATCTTATTTGTACAGGAATTTTGCCCGTCTGTCCTTCTGAGTGGCAAACCTCTCAATGACCCTTTGATTAAAGTCAGGAATGTCCCTGACAAGTTTCTTCTCCATGGAGAGCATGGCCAGAGCGTTCAGGCGATCCTGTGTCATGCTGTTTCTCAGGAAGGTCTTGATCCTTTTCAGTGTAGAGAAGCACCATTCTGACTCAGCAGTTGTCATGGGTGTGGTGATGAGGATCTTGAGGAGGCTGGCAGTCTCTGTGAAAGTGCTCTGAAGGTTGTTCTCCATGAAGAACTGGTACAGGGGCACTGCACCACTACAAGCCTTGAACTCACTGTTCTCATAGATGAGGGACAGTTCGGTTTTGAGCTTGGCCTTGTTCAACATGGGGTACGCCTCCACGGTTGTTTCAAGCGCTGTATCGGGGAACTTCACACTGTGTTGTGGGAACAACTCTCCGTGCAATAGTGTTGCGCTGATGAGGTGCTGGGTGAAGGAGAACCTCTCTTTGGCATGACTCAGGATGGTATCACATACCTGTAAAAGATACATCATCAGCTTTAATTTGCAATTAAGCTATTTTGATGCAAGTGATCCTGACTGACACATGCCTATGTCCAACTCAAGTATATGATTACCAAGGTGCTGATTGTTCAGGGTTTTGGCTACATACTACCAGGCCTGAAAAAAGTTCTAGGTGGGAAACACTGACAATTACATCACAACTTACCTCTATAGCCAACCTCTGTTGTTCTCCTGGTCCCAGCATCCTCCGTCGCTTGATGGGCTGTTGCTGCTCGTCAGATACGCTGTGCCCACACAAAGAGGGAATTGAGGCCCTGGGTCCAAAAAATAAAGTTTAATTTGATAACTTGCAATCAGACTTCTTAACTCACTGTAATTCCCCCTCAACACACAACCAGTGACTTTATATATATATATATATATATATATATATATATATATATATATATATATATAGACAGACAGACAGACAGACAGTGTGTATATACACACAAACTATGTCTAGTAACTGCTTTTAACCTGTGATGTACATAATTAACTGATGTTATTACGTTTTAAAGCCTTTTTCTATTACATTTGTGAGAGGGATGCAACATCATTTTGTTCTGCTGTTCACTTAGCAATAAAGTTAATATTCAATAACAACTAGGCCTCTTCTAGAAATTGACCTGGTGGACACCTGAATAATTATTACAAACTGTGTAGTACTTTCCTGCATTATTATCAACGTCTGATTGTGTCTTCTCTTTCCTTTTAAAATACTAAAACAAATATAATTGTGACGGCTCTATGATAATCACTCACACAAGCACCAACTGGCAGTGGGTGGAAACGTCAGTCGTCTCGTCAGCTTGAATGGTGATAAAATCAGCACTCTTTACTTCCTCCAGGATGTAATCCTTAAGCATTGACAGCATACAGTCCAACAGCTCGTTCTGTATCGTCTTTGACGTGCCCTTAAAAACGGTAGCTGTCTTCAGGTGCTCCTCCAGCACACTGTCGAGGGAGGCAACAAAATCCACTAAGCCCCGGAAAATGCCGGGGTTGTCTGAGGAGTCAGTCTCCTCGTGCCCACGCAAGGCCAACTCAAAAGCCCCACAGAACTTCACACAATCGATAATTTTGGATAGAATGTGCCTGTTTTTATCCACCTCCTCATTGTGTTTCCTCACCGCAATCCTGTGGCCGTCATCCAGCTGCGTAGCAATGTTCACCCTTCCTAATACAGCTAGCTTTACAGAGTTGTCCATGTGTGCCCTGGTGTTCTCATGTTTCTTTACCTTCTCTGACAGGTGCTTCATATCCCTCACTCCGGTACCTGTCCATGCTGAATCTGACCCCGTCGTTTTAAAAAGCAAGCACGGAAAGCAAAATAAAGCATTAGCATCAGTGCACCCAGCTAGCCAAGCCTTCCTGGTGTACCAGCTACGGGAGAAGCCGCGCATATACTGCTTCCCTTTCTCGCTAGCCTGCTGTCTGATTGAGAGGTCAGGTTGATCTGGGCCCAGCTCTTTCACCCGAACTTTCTCTGACAAAGTTCTCCTCTCAAACGGATCTTGGAGGAGAGATTTCACCGAGTTAGGGTTGGGTCTTGGAGGAGTAACGTTTGCGTTCGCCATTGTTGTCTAGTAAAAATGGCGTCACTGGACCCCGGTCCTTATTTTATCGGGGCGAGCTTGGGGCGATAAAATAATCGCCCTCCTTGGATTCGATTTAAGATCGCTTATTGACTACATTTTATGTCATACATTCATATCTTAAATTAGCAATTGGCTTAACTGCTACGTAGACCCGCCTCCTCGGGGCACTTTCTGTATCGCCCAGAGCTGACGAGGCGTTTGACAGGCAGAGGAAAGGTTGCGAATATGATTTTCTATCATATCTTACACATATTACTGTGTGCATTCCATATTTCAAACACACAAATATTGACATACTGATGTTTTTATTATTATTATTATTATTTTTATTTTTTTATTTTTTTATTTTGTAAAATAATTTTATTTAAGGGGGCGGCGCCCTAGCGCCCTCTATCGGCCAGCCGCCACTGCCTCTGGATACTGTAACAGAGATACATTTGACCCCTCAGAGGGGGAAGGGCTGACTAGTCCCTTGGGCATTGTTCTTTGTTCCTGGACCATTTGCCATGCAACTCCAAGTGACAGAGAACACATAATTTAGGGCCGAGCCTACACTGTCACTAAGTGTATTTTCTGTTGGTATAATTAAGCATCATACAGGTGTCACGTTCGTTATAAGAACCGGACCAAGGCGCAGTGTGATATGCGTACATCTCTTTAATAGTGTACTAGCAACACGATACAAAACAACAAAACGAAACGTGAAGTCCTCGGTCATACACAAACCTACACGGAACAAGATCCCACAAAACACAAGTGCACAACAGGCTGCCTAAGTATGGTTCCCAATCAGAGACAACAAGCAACAGCTGATTCACGTTGCCTCTGATTGAGAACCACCCCGGCCAACATAGAAACACATAACCTAGAACAGAACATAGAAAACGAAACATAGACACTACACAAAGAAACTAACACCCTGGCTCAACATACAAGAGTCCCCAGAGCCAGGGCGTGATAACAGGAGAATGATCCGATATCACTATTCATCCCCCTTGGCGTTTTTCCTATTTTGTTGCATTACAACCTGTAATATAAATAAATTTTTTATCTGGATTTCATGTAATGGACATACACAAAATAGTGGTGAAGTGAAATGAAAAACATAACTTGTAAAAAAATAACGGAAAAGTGGTGCGTGCATATGTATTCACCCACTTTGCTATGAAGCCCCTAAATTAGATCTGGTGCAACCAATTACCTTCAGAAGTCACATAATTAGTTAAATAAAGTCCACCCGTGTGCAATCTAAGTGTCACATGATCTGTCACATGATCTCAGTATATATACACCTGTTCTGAAAGGCCCCAGAGTCTGCAACACCACTAAGCAAGGGGCACCACCAAGCAAGCAGCACCATGAAGACCTTGGAGCTCTATTAACAGGTCAGGGACAAAGTTGTGGAGAAGTACAGATCAGGGTTGGGTTATAAAAAAATATCAGAAACTTTGAACATCCCACGGAGCACCATTAAATCCGTTGTAAAAAAAATGGAAAGAATATGGCACCACAACAAACCTGCCAAGAGAGGGCCGCCCACCAAAACTCACGGACCAGGCAAGGAGGGCATTAATCAGAGAGGCAACAAAGAGACCAGAGATAACCCTGAAGGAGCTGCAAAGCTCCACAGTGGAGATTGGAGTATATGTCCATAGGATCACTTTAAGCCGTACAATGAAATCAATGTGTATTTTTCACCATGTAAGGTACAATTCAAAATAGAAAACTTCCTTCTTGGACCATGTGGTGGGATATAAGGGAAAAGGGTGTATTCTTGTTTATCAGGATGCCTGCACCTCTCCTATTACTACAGTAGGTGGCAGCAAAGGCCTCTCCAACCCAGCTCCTCTTTAAATATTAAATTTCTCATATTTTTTTTTATGTAACCCTTGCATGAAAACCACATTTGCTAGCAATCTCTTTAAATGTTCAAGAACCTTATGTTTTTTCATCATGGAGCCCGTGTACATACTGTACCATATAATAAGTTGGATTTTGTTGGACTTTACTTGTATAGAATCAAAGTTTGTATTTGTATTTGTATAAAATAGGGATCCCCATTAGCTGCTGCTTTTCCTGGGGTCCAAACATATTAAAGCACTTACATTACATATCAATCATAAGGTAAAACAGTACATCATATAACATTATTACACCACTACATGTCTACAATACAAAATGTTTAATACCACCATACAACAATATCACAATGTATGCGTATGCATGTGTATGTACCTTTGTGTGTGTCTCTTCACAGTCCCCGTTGTTCTATAAGGTGTATTTTTATCAGTTTTTTAAATCTTTAAATCTCTCCGTGTACTTTTAAGGGCCAGCCTTGCTGCCCTGTTCTAAGCCAATTGCAATTTATTTTCCACAACCAAAAATATTGTATTTTCTGTTTGAAGCTGGTGTACAAAACCAAAAGGAAAAGACGCAAAAACTAAACTTAAGAACTTAAGAACATAGAAATAGCGCACATAGAATAGATCTACCGCTTCTTAGACTTGCTCTCAATGAGAATGACAGATCTATAACTCACATTCCGGTCGTCCAAAAAGCTACATATTGCAGCTTTAAAGAATAGGACTAAATCAAATCAAACTGTATTTCAAGTGCATTTAAAGTTTGATTTAAAGTGATTTAGTCCCATTCTTTAACTTAGATGTTTGGCTGAGATGGAGACGTGAATCCAACATATAAATTATTAATTTATAGACAAACTGGAATTAAAGCCAGACTACGTCAGTGGGACAGATGGAACTATGCAAGCAGAAGATACATCTCCTCCAAATGTTGATATTTGGTTGCTTTGACAAACAAAGAAATATTCAATATAACTTTTGTAAAGTTAAGGCTATTTACAAACTAATGTAACGGTATTTATTCAACTTTAAAATGAGTAACACATCCATGGTCACCTTTTGAGGTTAGCCTAGTGTGACTATACATGTCTTATTATGTAGTCATAGAAAGCTTGCATGTTCAAGAGAGCATGCAAATTTCACAGGTCTGTGGAGATCTTAACAATTGCTATAATAATCTGTTCAGCATCTCAAACGGCATTGAGACCACTTGCACCATGTATTGAAATAATCTAAATAGCAGTATGCGTCATTTGGTTGTGCACAGTGATAAGACTCCCAAGAGTAGATGATGTGATAACACTCCTTAGAGTAGATGATGTAATAACACTCCCTAGAGTAGATTATGTGATAACACTCCCTAGAGTAGATGAAGAACAGTAATAACACTCCCTAGAGTAGATGAAGAACAGTGATAACACTCCCTAGAGTAGATGATGTGATAATACTCCCTAGAGTAGATGAAGAAAAGTAATAACACTCCATAGAGTAGATGATGTGATAACACTCCCTAGAGTAGATGAAGAACAGTAATAACACTCCCTAGAGTAGATGATGTGATAACACTCCCTAGAGTAGATGAAGAACAGTAATAACATTCCCTAGAGTAGATGATGTGATAACACTCCCTAGAGTAGATGAAGAACAGTGATAACACTCCCTAGAGTAGATGAAGAACAGTAATAACACTCCCTAGAGTAGATGATGTGATAACACTCCCTAGAGTAGATGAAGAACAGTAATAACACTCCCTAGAGTAGATGAAGAACAGTAATAACACTCCCTGGAGTAGATGAAGAACAGTAATAACACTCCCTAGAGTACATGAAGAACAGTAATAACACTCCCTGGAGTAGATGATGAACAGTAATAACACTTCCTAGAGGAGATGAAAAGAGTAATAACACTCCCTAGAGTAGATGACGAACAATAATAACATTTCCTAGAGTAGATGATGTAATAACACTCCCTAGAGTAGATGAAGAACAGTAATAACCCTCCCTAGAGTAGATGATGTGATAACACCCCCCAGAATAGATGATGAACAGTAATAACACTCCATAGAGTAGATGAAGAGTTATTACTGTGAAGAACAGTAATAGATGAAGAACAGTAATAACACTCCCTAGAGTAAATGAACCAAGCTGAACCCTGACAAGCTGAACCCTGGCAAGACGGAGCTGCTCTTCCTCCCCGGGAAGGACTGCCCGTTCCATGATCTCGCCATCACGGTAGACAACTCCGCTGTGTCCTCCTCCCAGAGTGCGAAGAGCCTAGGCGTGACCCTGGACAACACCCTGTCGTTCTCCGCCAACATCAAGGCGGTGACCCGCTCCTGCAGGTTCATGCTCTACAACATTCGGAGAGTGCGACCCTGCCTTACACAGGAAGCGGCGCAGGTCCTGGTCCAGGCACTTGTCATCTCCCGTCTGGACTACTGCAACTCGCTGTTGGCTGGGCTCCCTGCCTGTGCCATTAAACCCCTACAACTCATCCAGAATGCCGCAGCCCGTCTGGTGTTCAACCTTCCCAAGTTCTCTCACGTCACCCCCCTCCTCCGCACACTCCACTGGCTTCCAATTGAAGCTCGCATCCGCTACAAGACCATGGTGCTTGCCTTTGGAGCAGTGAGGGGAACGGCACCCCTGTACCTTCAGGCTCTGATCAGTCCCTACACCCAAACGAGGACATTGCGTTCATCCACCTCTGGCCTGCTGGCTCCCCTTCCTCTGCGGAAGCACAGCTCCCCCTCAGCCCAGTCAAAACTGTTCGCTGCTCTGGCACCCCAATGGTGGAACAAGCTCCCTCACGACGCCAGGACAGCGGAGTCACTCACCACCTTCCGGAGACATTTGAAACCCCACCTCTTTAAGGAATACCTGGGATAGGCTAAAGTATTCCTTCTAACCCCCCCCCCCCCCCCCCCCCCCCCAAATTGTAAAGTGGTTATCCCACTGGCTATAGGGTGAACGCACCAATTTGTGAGTCGCTCTGGCTAAGAGCGTCTGCTAAATGACGTTAATGTGCCCTTGAGCAAGGCACTTAACCCTAATTGCTCCTGTAAGTCGCTCTGGTTAAGAGCGTCTGCTAAATGACTAAAATGTAAAATGTAAAATGTAAATGATGTAATAACACTCCCTAGAGTAGATGAAGAACAGTAATAACACTCCCTAGAGTAGATGATGTGATAACACTCCCTAGAGTAGATGAAGAAAAGTAATAACACTTCCTAGAGTATATGATGTGATAACACTCCCTAGAGTAGATGAAGAACAGTAATAACACTCCCTAGAGTAGATGAAGAACAGTAATAACACTCCCTAGAGTAGATGAAGAACAGTAATAACACTCCCTGGAGTAGATGATGAACAGTAATAACACTTCCTAGAGGAGATGAAAAGAGTAATAACACTCCCTAGAGTAGATGGAGAACAGTAATAACACACCCTAGAGTAGATGAATAACAGTAATAACACTCCCTAGATAGATGACGAACAATAATAACATTTCCTTGAGTAGATGATGTAATAACACTCCCTAGAGTAGATGAAGAACAGTAATAACCCTCCCTAGAGTAGATGATGTGATAACACCCCCCAGAATAGATGATTAACAGTAATAACACTCCCTAGATAGATGACGAACAATAATAACATTTCCTAGAGTAGATGATGTAATAACACTCCCTAGAGTAGATGAAGAACAGTAATAACCCTCCCTAGAGTAGATGATGTGATAAAACCCCTAGAGTAGATGAAGAACAGTAATAACACTCCCTAGAGTAGATGAATAACAGTAATAACACTCCCTAGAGTAGATGATGTGATAAAACCCCTAGAGTAGATGAAAAACAGTAATAACACTCCCTAGAATAGATGAAGAACAGTAATAACACTCCCTAGAGTAGATGAATAACAGTAATAACACTCCCTAGAGTAGATGACGAACAATAATAACACTCCCTAGAGTAGATGAATAACAGTAATAACACTCCCTAGAGTAGATGACGAACAATAATAACATTTCCTAGAGTAGATGGTGTAATAACACTCCCTAGAGTAGATGAAGAACAGTAATAACCCTCCCTAGAGTAGATGATGTGATAACACTCCCTAGAGTAGATGAAGAACAGTAATAACACTCCTTAGAGTAGATGAATAACAGTAATAACACTCCCTAGAGTAGATGACGA
Organism: Coregonus lavaretus; assembly: GCF_964263955.1. Classification (NCBI taxonomy): domain Eukaryota; kingdom Metazoa; phylum Chordata; class Actinopteri; order Salmoniformes; family Salmonidae; genus Coregonus; species Coregonus lavaretus. The sequence goes on along the minus strand of NC_140017.1, from coordinate 36,837,434 downwards.
ACAATAATAACATTTCCTAGAGTAGATGATGTAATAACACTCCCTAGAGTAGATGAAGAACAGTAATAACCCTCCCTAGAGTATATTATGTGATAACACCCCCCAGAATAGATGAAGAACAGTAATAACACTCCATAGAGTAGATGAAGAACAGTAATAACACTCCCTAGAGTAGATGATGTAATAACACTCCCTAGAGTAGATGAAGAACAGTAATAACACTCCCTAGAGTAGATGATGTGATAACACTCCCTAGAGTAGATGAAGAAAAGTAATAACACTTCCTAGAGTAGATGATGTGATAACACTCCCTAGAGTAGATGAAGAACAGTAATAACACTCCATAGAGTAGATGAAGAACAGTAATAACACTCCCTGGAGTAGATGAAGAACAGTAATAACAATCCCTGGACTAGATGAAGAACAGTAATAACACTCCCTAGAGTACATGAAGAACAGTAATAACACTCCCTGGAGTAGATGATGAACAGTAATAACACTTCCTAGAGGAGATAAAAAGAGTAATAACACTCCCTAGAGTAGATGGAGAACAGTAATAACACACCCTAGAGTAGATGAATAACAGTAATAACACTCCCTAGATAGATGACGAACAATAATAACATTTCCTAGAGTAGATGATGTAATAACACTCCCTAGAGTAGATGAAGAACAGTAATAACCCTCCCTAGAGTAGATGATGTGATAACACTCCCTAGAGTAGATGAAGAACAGTAATAACACCCCCCAGAATAGATGATGAACAGTAATAACACTCCCTAGAGTAGATGATGTGATAACACTCCCTAGAGTAGATTATGTGATAACACTCCCTAGAGTAGATGAAGAACAGTAATAACACTCCCTAGAGTAGATGAAGAACAGTGATAACACTCCCTAGAGTAGATGAAGAACAGTAATAACACTCCCTAGAGTAGATGAAGAACAGTAATAACACTCCCTAGAGTAGATGATGTGATAACACCCCCTAGAGTAGATGAAGAAAAGTAATAACACTCCCTAGAGTAGATGAAGAACAGTGATACCACTCCCTAGAGTAGATGAAGAACAGTAATAACACCCCCTAGAATAGATGAAGAACAGTAATAAACACTCCCTATAGTAGATGAAGAACAGTAATAACACTCCCTAGAGTAGATGAAGAACAGTAATAACACCGCCTAGAGTAGATGATGTGATAACACCCCCTAGAGTAGATGATGTGATAACACCCCCTAGAGTAGATGAAGAACAGTAATAACATTCCCCAGAGTAGATGAGGAACAGTTATAACACTCCCTGGAGTATATGAGGAACAGTAATAACACTCCCTAGAGTATATGAGGAACAGTAATAACACTCCCTAGAGTAGATGAAAAGAGTAATAACGCTCCCTAGAGTAGATGAAGAACAGTAATAACACTCCCTAAAGTAGATGAAGAACAGTAATAACACTCCCTAGAGTAGATGAAGAACAATAATAACACTCCCTGGAGTAGATGAAGAACAGTAATAACACTCCCTAGGGTAGATTAAGAAAAGTAATAAAACTCCCTAGAGTAAATGAGGAACAGTAATAACACTCCCTAGAGTAGATGAAAAGAGTAATAACGCTCCCTAGAGTAGATGAAGAACAGTAATAACACTCCCTAGAGTAAATGAGGAACAGTAATAACACTCCCTAGAGTAGATGAAAAGAGTAATAACGCTCCCTACAGTAGATGAAGAACAGTAATAACACTCCCTAGAGTAAATGAGGAACAGTAATAACACTCCCTAGAGTAGATGAAAAGAGTAATAACGCTCCCTAGAGTAGATGAAGAACAGTAATAACACTCCATAGAGTAGATGAAGAACAGTAATAACACTCCCTAGAGTAGATGAATAACAGTAATAACACTCCCTAGAGTAGATGAAGAACAGTAATAACACTCCCTAGAGTAGATGAAGAACAGTAATAACACTCCCTAGAGTAAATGAGGAACAGTAATAACACTCCCTAGAGTAGATGAAAAGAGTAATAACGCTCCCTACAGTAGATGAAGAACAGTAATAACACTCCCTAGAGTAAATGAGGAACAGTAATAACACTCCCTAGAGTAGATGAAAAGAGTAATAACGCTCCCTAGAGTAGATGAAGAACAGTAATAAGACTCCATAGAGTAGATGAAGAACAGTAATAACGCTCCCTAGAGTAGATGAAGAACAGTAATAACACTCCATAGAGTAGATGAAGAACAGTAATAACACTCCCTAGAGTAGATGATTAACAGTAATAACACTCCCTAGAGTAGATGAGGAACAGTAATAACACTCCCTATAGTATATGAGGAACAGTAATAACACTCCCTAGAGTAGTTGAAAAGAGTAAGAACGCTCCCTAGAGTAGATGAAGAACAGTAATAACATTCCCTAGAGTAGATGAAGAACAGTAATAACACTCCCTAGAGTAGATGATGTAATAACACTCCCTAGAGTAGATGATGAACAGTAATAACACTCCATAGAGTAGATGAAGAACAGTAATAACACTCCCTAGAGTATATGAAGAACAGTAATAACATTTCCTAGAGTAGATGATGTAATAACACTCCCTAGAGTAGATGATGTGATAACACCCCCTAGAGTAGATGAATAATAGTAATAACACTCCCTGGAGTAGATCATGTAATAACACTCCCTAGAGTAGATGATGTGATAACACCCCCTAGAGTAGATGAAGAACAGTAATAACACTCCCTAGAATATATGAAGAACAGTAATAACACTCCCTAGAGTAGATGAAGAACAGTGATAACACTCCCTATAGTAGATGATGTAATAACACTCCCTAGAGTAGATGATGGGATAACACTCCCTAGAGTAGATGAAGAATAGTAATAACACTCCCTAGAGTAGATGAAGAACAGTAATAACACTCCCTAGAGTAGATGATGTGATAACACCCCCTAGAGTAGATGAAGAACAGTAATAACCCTCCCTAGAATATATGAAGAACAGTAATAACACTCCCTAGAGTAGATGAAGAACAGTGATAACACTCTCTATAGTAGATGATGTAATAACACTCCCTAGAGTAGATGATGGGATAACACTCCCTAGAGTAGATGAAGAATAGTAATAACACTCCCTAGAGTAGATGAAGAACAGTAATAACACTCCCTAGAGTAGATGAAGAACAGTGATAACACTCCCTATAGTAGATGATGTAATAACACTCCCTAGAGTAGATGATGGGATAACACTCCCTAGAGTAGATGAAGAATAGTAATAACACTCCCTAGAGTAGATGAAGAACAGTAATAACACTCCCTAGAGTAGATGAAAAGAGTAATAACGCTCCCTAGAGTAGATAAAGAACAGTAATAACACTCCCTAGAGTAAATGAGGAACAGTAATAACACTCCCTAGAGTAGATGAAAAGAGTAATAACGCTCCCTACAGTAGATGAAGAACAGTAATAACACTCCCTGGAGTAGATGATGAACAGTAATAACACTTCCTAGAGGAGATGAAAAGAGTAATAACACTCCCTAGAGTAGATGGAGAACAGTAATAACACACCCTAGAGTAGATGAATAACAGTAATAACACTCCCTAGATAGATGACGAACAATAATAACATTTCCTTGAGTAGATGATGTAATAACACTCCCTAGAGTAGATGAAGAACAGTAATAACCCTCCCTAGAGTAGATGATGTGATAACACCCCCCAGAATAGATGATTAACAGTAATAACACTCCCTAGATAGATGACGAACAATAATAACATTTCCTAGAGTAGATGATGTAATAACACTCCCTAGAGTAGATGAAGAACAGTAATAACCCTCCCTAGAGTAGATGATGTGATAAAACCCCTAGAGTAGATGAAGAACAGTAATAACACTCCCTAGAGTAGATGAATAACAGTAATAACACTCCCTAGAGTAGATGATGTGATAAAACCCCTAGAGTAGATGAAAAACAGTAATAACACTCCCTAGAATAGATGAAGAACAGTAATAACACTCCCTAGAGTAGATGAATAACAGTAATAACACTCCCTAGAGTAGATGACGAACAATAATAACACTCCCTAGAGTAGATGAATAACAGTAATAACACTCCCTAGAGTAGATGACGAACAATAATAACATTTCCTAGAGTAGATGGTGTAATAACACTCCCTAGAGTAGATGAAGAACAGTAATAACCCTCCCTAGAGTAGATGATGTGATAACACTCCCTAGAGTAGATGAAGAACAGTAATAACACTCCTTAGAGTAGATGAATAACAGTAATAACACTCCCTAGAGTAGATGACGAACAATAATAACATTTCCTAGAGTAGATGATGTAATAACACTCCCTAGAGTAGATGAAGAACAGTAATAACCCTCCCTAGAGTATATTATGTGATAACACCCCCCAGAATAGATGAAGAACAGTAATAACACTCCATAGAGTAGATGAAGAACAGTAATAACACTCCCTAGAGTAGATGATGTAATAACACTCCCTAGAGTAGATGAAGAACAGTAATAACACTCCCTAGAGTAGATGATGTGATAACACTCCCTAGAGTAGATGAAGAAAAGTAATAACACTTCCTAGAGTAGATGATGTGATAACACTCCCTAGAGTAGATGAAGAACAGTAATAACACTCCATAGAGTAGATGAAGAACAGTAATAACACTCCCTGGAGTAGATGAAGAACAGTAATAACAATCCCTGGACTAGATGAAGAACAGTAATAACACTCCCTAGAGTACATGAAGAACAGTAATAACACTCCCTGGAGTAGATGATGAACAGTAATAACACTTCCTAGAGGAGATAAAAAGAGTAATAACACTCCCTAGAGTAGATGGAGAACAGTAATAACACACCCTAGAGTAGATGAATAACAGTAATAACACTCCCTAGATAGATGACGAACAATAATAACATTTCCTAGAGTAGATGATGTAATAACACTCCCTAGAGTAGATGAAGAACAGTAATAACCCTCCCTAGAGTAGATGATGTGATAACACTCCCTAGAGTAGATGAAGAACAGTAATAACACCCCCCAGAATAGATGATGAACAGTAATAACACTCCCTAGAGTAGATGATGTGATAACACTCCCTAGAGTAGATTATGTGATAACACTCCCTAGAGTAGATGAAGAACAGTAATAACACTCCCTAGAGTAGATGAAGAACAGTGATAACACTCCCTAGAGTAGATGAAGAACAGTAATAACACTCCCTAGAGTAGATGAAGAACAGTAATAACACTCCCTAGAGTAGATGATGTGATAACACCCCCTAGAGTAGATGAAGAAAAGTAATAACACTCCCTAGAGTAGATGAAGAACAGTGATACCACTCCCTAGAGTAGATGAAGAACAGTAATAACACCCCCTAGAATAGATGAAGAACAGTAATAAACACTCCCTATAGTAGATGAAGAACAGTAATAACACTCCCTAGAGTAGATGAAGAACAGTAATAACACCGCCTAGAGTAGATGATGTGATAACACCCCCTAGAGTAGATGATGTGATAACACCCCCTAGAGTAGATGAAGAACAGTAATAACATTCCCCAGAGTAGATGAGGAACAGTTATAACACTCCCTGGAGTATATGAGGAACAGTAATAACACTCCCTAGAGTATATGAGGAACAGTAATAACACTCCCTAGAGTAGATGAAAAGAGTAATAACGCTCCCTAGAGTAGATGAAGAACAGTAATAACACTCCCTAAAGTAGATGAAGAACAGTAATAACACTCCCTAGAGTAGATGAAGAACAATAATAACACTCCCTGGAGTAGATGAAGAACAGTAATAACACTCCCTAGGGTAGATTAAGAAAAGTAATAAAACTCCCTAGAGTAAATGAGGAACAGTAATAACACTCCCTAGAGTAGATGAAAAGAGTAATAACGCTCCCTAGAGTAGATGAAGAACAGTAATAACACTCCCTAGAGTAAATGAGGAACAGTAATAACACTCCCTAGAGTAGATGAAAAGAGTAATAACGCTCCCTACAGTAGATGAAGAACAGTAATAACACTCCCTAGAGTAAATGAGGAACAGTAATAACACTCCCTAGAGTAGATGAAAAGAGTAATAACGCTCCCTAGAGTAGATGAAGAACAGTAATAACACTCCATAGAGTAGATGAAGAACAGTAATAACACTCCCTAGAGTAGATGAATAACAGTAATAACACTCCCTAGAGTAGATGAAGAACAGTAATAACACTCCCTAGAGTAGATGAAGAACAGTAATAACACTCCCTAGAGTAAATGAGGAACAGTAATAACACTCCCTAGAGTAGATGAAAAGAGTAATAACGCTCCCTACAGTAGATGAAGAACAGTAATAACACTCCCTAGAGTAAATGAGGAACAGTAATAACACTCCCTAGAGTAGATGAAAAGAGTAATAACGCTCCCTAGAGTAGATGAAGAACAGTAATAAGACTCCATAGAGTAGATGAAGAACAGTAATAACGCTCCCTAGAGTAGATGAAGAACAGTAATAACACTCCATAGAGTAGATGAAGAACAGTAATAACACTCCCTAGAGTAGATGATTAACAGTAATAACACTCCCTAGAGTAGATGAGGAACAGTAATAACACTCCCTATAGTATATGAGGAACAGTAATAACACTCCCTAGAGTAGTTGAAAAGAGTAAGAACGCTCCCTAGAGTAGATGAAGAACAGTAATAACATTCCCTAGAGTAGATGAAGAACAGTAATAACACTCCCTAGAGTAGATGATGTAATAACACTCCCTAGAGTAGATGATGAACAGTAATAACACTCCATAGAGTAGATGAAGAACAGTAATAACACTCCCTAGAGTATATGAAGAACAGTAATAACATTTCCTAGAGTAGATGATGTAATAACACTCCCTAGAGTAGATGATGTGATAACACCCCCTAGAGTAGATGAATAATAGTAATAACACTCCCTGGAGTAGATCATGTAATAACACTCCCTAGAGTAGATGATGTGATAACACCCCCTAGAGTAGATGAAGAACAGTAATAACACTCCCTAGAATATATGAAGAACAGTAATAACACTCCCTAGAGTAGATGAAGAACAGTGATAACACTCCCTATAGTAGATGATGTAATAACACTCCCTAGAGTAGATGATGGGATAACACTCCCTAGAGTAGATGAAGAATAGTAATAACACTCCCTAGAGTAGATGAAGAACAGTAATAACACTCCCTAGAGTAGATGATGTGATAACACCCCCTAGAGTAGATGAAGAACAGTAATAACCCTCCCTAGAATATATGAAGAACAGTAATAACACTCCCTAGAGTAGATGAAGAACAGTGATAACACTCTCTATAGTAGATGATGTAATAACACTCCCTAGAGTAGATGATGGGATAACACTCCCTAGAGTAGATGAAGAATAGTAATAACACTCCCTAGAGTAGATGAAGAACAGTAATAACACTCCCTAGAGTAGATGAAGAACAGTGATAACACTCCCTATAGTAGATGATGTAATAACACTCCCTAGAGTAGATGATGGGATAACACTCCCTAGAGTAGATGAAGAATAGTAATAACACTCCCTAGAGTAGATGAAGAACAGTAATAACACTCCCTAGAGTAGATGAAAAGAGTAATAACGCTCCCTAGAGTAGATAAAGAACAGTAATAACACTCCCTAGAGTAAATGAGGAACAGTAATAACACTCCCTAGAGTAGATGAAAAGAGTAATAACGCTCCCTACAGTAGATGAAGAACAGTAATAACACTCCCTAGAGTAAATGAGGAACAGTAATTACACTCCCTAGAGTAGATGAAAAGAGTAATAACGCTCCCTAGAGTAGATGAAGAACAGTAATAACACTCCATAGAGTAGATGAAGAACAGTAATAACACTCCCTAGAGTAGATGAATAACAGTAATAACACTCCCTAGAGTAGATGAAGAACAGTAATAACACTCCCTAGAGTAGATGAAGAACAGTAATAACACTCCCTAGAGTAAATGAGGAACAGTAATAACACTCCCTAGAGTAGATGAAAAGAGTAATAACGCTCCCTACAGTAGATGAAGAACAGTAATAACACTCCCTAGAGTAAATGAGGAACAGTAATAACACTCCCTAGAGTAGATGAAAAGAGTAATAACGCTCCCTAGAGTAGATGAAGAACAGTAATAAGACTCCATAGAGTAGATGAAGAACAGTAATAACGCTCCCTAGAGTAGATGAAGAACAGTAATAACACTCCATAGAGTAGATGAAGAACAGTAATAACACTCCCTAGAGTAGATGAATAACAGTAATAACACTCCCTAGAGTAGATGAGGAACAGTAATAACACTCCCTAGAGTATATGAGGAACAGTAATAACACTCCCTAGAGTAGTTGAAAAGAGTGAGAACGCTCCCTAGAGTAGATGAAGAACAGTAATAACATTCCCTAGAGTAGATGAAGAACAGTAATAACACTCCCTAGAGTAGATGATGTAATAACACTCCCTAGAGTAGATGATGAACAGTAATAACACTCCATAGAGTAGATGAAGAACAGTAATAACACTCCCTAGAGTATATGAAGAACAGTAATAACATTTCCTAGAGTAGATGATGTAATAACACTCCCTAGAGTAGATGATGTGATAACACCCCCTAGAGTAGATGAATAATAGTAATAACACTCCCTAGAGTAGATCATGTAATAACACTCCCTAGAGTAGATGATGTGATAACACCCCCTAGAGTAGATGAAGAACAGTAATAACACTCCCTAGAATATATGAAGAACAGTAATAACACTCCCTAGAGTAGATGAAGAACAGTGATAACACTCCCTATAGTAGATTATGTAATAACACTCCCTAGAGTAGATGATGGGATAACACTCCCTAGAGTAGATGAAGAATAGTAATAACACTTCCTAGAGTAGATGAAGAACAGTAATAACACTCCCTAGAGTAGATGATATGATAACACCCCCTAGAGAAGATGATGTGATAACACTCCCTAGAGTAGATGATGTGATAACACTCCCTAGAGTAGATTATGTGATAACACCCCCTAGAGTAGATGAAGAACAGTAATAACACTCCATAGAGTAGATGAAGAACAGTGATAACACTACCTAGAGTAGATGAAGAACAGTGATAACACTCCCTAGAGTAGATGATGTGATAACACCCCCTAGAGTAGATGAATAACAGTAATAACAATCCCTAGAGTAGATGAAGAACAGTGATAACACTCCCTAGAGTAGATGATGTGATAACACCCCCTAGAGTAGATGATGTAATAACACTCCCTAGAGTAGATGATGTAATAACACTCCCTAGAGTAGATGATGTGATAACACTTCCTAGAGTAGATGAAGAATAGTAATAACTAGGGGTGTAACGATCCATCTACTACATCGATGTATCGATTTATATTCCTATGATCCAACTACATCGATCTGTGCTCGGCAAGTTGGCCTTTTGGACAACATATGTCAATCTAACATCGTTTTAAAATGTAATAAATCGATTGTATCGATATTAGGAAATAACCCATTGGATTTAAGCACGTCAGACTTTATATGGATGTTTTTTCTTAGCACTTTTAATGATAAAGGCTTTAAACATTACTCGATTCAGTCTGCCTATCCGTGACGTCATCGCCCCGCGCCAGCAGCAGCGCAAAGGCGCAAAGACAACAAAACATAGCATGGCGGACGACAGAGGAGAAGCCGACGAGCGAGAAATTATCAAGCCACCATTGCGGTCCTTACAAGAAACAGGAATCTAGGAAACTTCACCTGCACTGTCCAGTATCCAGGTATTTATTTCAGTCACACTGGTTGAATTTTTGGCTAAAAGGTTACTGAATCGATTTCAAGTCACTGAATCGTTTCGGATCGTATCGTTCTAAATGAACCAATATCGTCCTTGAATCGTATCGACAACCACGAATCGTGATACAAATCGAAACGTTGTTAAAACGAATCGTTACACCCCTAGTAATAACACTCCCTAGAGTAGATTATGTAATAACACTCCCTAGAGTAGATTATGTAATAACACTCCCTAGAGTAGATTATGTAATAACACTCCCTAGAGTAGATTATGTAATAACACTCCCTAGAGTAGATTATGTAATAAAACTCCCTAGAGTAGATTATGTAATAACACTCCCTAGAGTAGATTATGTAATAACACTCCCTAGAGTAGACGAAGAACAGTAATAACACTCCCTAGAGTAGATGATGTGATAACACCCCCTAGAGTAGATGATGTGATAACACCCACTAGAGTAGATGAAGAACAGTAATAACACTCCATAGAGTAGATGAGGAACAGTAATAACACTCCCTAGAGCAGATGAAGAACAGTAATAACACTCCCTAGAGTAGATGATGTGATAACACCCCTAGAGTAAATGAAGAATAGTAATAACACTCCCTAGAGTAAATGAAGAACAGTAATAACACTCCATGGAGTAGATGAAGAACAGTAATAACACCCCCTAGAGTAGACGAAGAACAGTAATAACACTCCATAGAGTAGATGAGGAACAGTAATAACACTTCCTAGAGTAGATGAAGAACAGTAATAACACTCCCTAGAGTAGATGATGTGATAACACCCCTAGAGTAGATGAAGAACAGTAATAACACTTCCTAGAGTAGATGAAGAACAGTGATAACACTCCCTAGAGTAGATGATGTAATAACACTCCCTAGAGTAGATGATGTGATAACACTCCCTAGAGTAAATGAAGAATAGTAATAACACTTCCTAGAGTAGATTATGTAATAACACTCCCTAGAGTAGATGAAGAACAGTGATAACACTCCCTAGAGTAGATGATGTGATAACACCCCCTAGAGTAGATGATGTGATATCACCCACTAGAGTAGATGAAGAACAGTAATAACACTCCCTAGAGTAGATGAAGAACAGTAATAACACTCCCTAGAGTAGATGAAGAATAGTAATAACACTCCCTAGAGTAGAATATGTGATAACACTCCCTAGAGTAGATGAAGAACAGTAATAACACTCCATAGAGTAGATGAAGAAAAGTGATAACACTCCCTAGAGTAGATGAAGAACAGTGATAACACTCCCTAGAGTAGATGATGTGATAAAACCCCCTAGAGTAGATGAAGAACAGTAATAACACTCCCTAGAGTAGATGAAGAACAGTAATAACACTCCCTAGAGTAGATGATGTGATAACACTCCCTAGAGTAGATGAAGAACAGTAATAACACTCCCTAGAGTAGATGAAGAACAGTGATAACACTCCCTAGAGTAGACGATGTAATAACACTCCCTAGAGTAGATGAAGAATAGTAATAACACTCCCTAGAGTAGATGATGTGATAACACTCCCTAGAGTAGATTATGTGATAACACTCCCTAGAGTAGATGAAGAACAGTAATAACACTCCCTAGAGTAGATGATGTGATAACACTCCCAAGAGTAGATTATGTGATAACACTCCCTAGAGTAGATGAAGAACAGTAATAACACTCCCTAGAGTAGATGATGTGATAACACTCCCTGGAGTAGATTATGTGATAACACTCCCTAGAGTAGATTATGTGATAACACTCCCTATAGTAGATGATGGGATCAAACTCCCTAGAGTAGATGAAGAACAGTAATAACACTCCCTAGAGTAGATGAAGAACAGTAATAACACTCCATAGAGTAGATGAAGAAAAGTGATAACACTCCCTAGAGTAGATGAAGAACAGTGATAACACTCCCTAGAGTAGATGATGTGATAAAACCCCCTAGAGTAGATGAAGAACAGTAATAACACTCCCTAGAGTAGATGAAGAACAGTAATAACACTCCCTAGAGTAGATGATGTGATAACACTCCCTAGAGTAGATGAAGAACAGTAATAACACTCCCTAGAGTAGATGAAGAACAGTGATAACACTCCCTAGAGTAGACGATGTAATAACACTCCTAGAGTAGATGAAGAATAGTAATAACACTCCCTAGAGTAGATGATGTGATAACACTCCCTAGAGTAGATTATGTGATAACACTCCCTAGAGTAGATGAAGAACAGTAATAACACTCCCTAGAGTAGATGATGTGATAACACTCCCAAGAGTAGATTATGTGATAACACTCCCTAGAGTAGATGAAGAACAGTAATAACACTCCCTAGAGTAGATGATGTGATAACACTCCCTGGAGTAGATGATGTGATAACACTCCCTAGAGTAGATTATGTGATTAACACTCCTAGAGTAGATGATGTGATCAAACTCCCTAGAGTAGATGAAGAACAGTAATAACACCCCCTAGAGTAGATGAAGAACAGTAATAATAATAATATATATAATATGCCATTTAGCAGACGCTTTTATCCAAAGCGACTTACAGTCATGCGTGCATACATTTTTTTTTGTTTTTGTGTATGGGTGGTCCCGGGGGATCGAACCCACTACCTTGGCGTTACAAGCGCCGTGCTCTACCAGCTGAGCTACAGAGGACCACACTCCCTAGAGTAGATGAAGAACAGTAATAACACTCCCTAGAGTAGATGATGTGATCAAACTCCCTAGAGTAGATGAAGAACAGTAATAACACCCACTAGAGTAGATGAGGAACAGTAATAACACCCCTAGAGTAGATGAAGAACAGTAATAACACTCCCTAGAGTAGATGATGTGATAACACCCCCTAGAGTAGATGATGTAATAACACTCCCTATAGTAGATGATGTGATAACACCCCCTAGAGTAGATGATGTAATAACACTCCCTAGAGTAGATGAAGAACAGTAATAACACTCCCTATAGTAGATGATGTGATAACACCCCCTAGAGTAGATGATGTAATAACACTCCCTAGAGTAGATGATGTAATAACACTCCCTAGAGTAGATGAAGAACAGTAATAACACTCCCCTAGAGTAGATGAAGAACAGTAATAACACTCCCTAGAGTAGATGAAGGAACAGTAATAACACTCCCTAGAGTAGATGAAAAGAGTAATAACACTCCCTAGAGCAGATGAAGAACAGTAATAACACTCCCTAGAGTAGATGAAGAACAGTAATAACACTCCCTAGTGTAGATGAAGAACAGTAATAACACTCCCTAGAGTAGATGAAAAGAGTAATAACACTCCCTAGAGCAGATGAAGAACAGTAATAACACTCCCTAGAGTAGATGATGTGATAACACTCCCTAGAGTAGATGAAGAACAGTAATAACACTCCCTAGAGCAGATGATGTGATAACACCCCTAGAGTAGATGATGTGATAACACCCCCTAGAGTAGATAATGTAATAACACTCCCTAGAGTAGACGAAGAACAGTAATAACACCCCCTAGAGTAGATGAAGAACATTAATAACACTCCCTGGAGTAGATGATGTGATAACACCCCCTAGAGTAGATGATGTAATAACACTCCCTAGAGTAGATGATGTAATAACACTCCCTGGAGTAGATGATGTAATAACACTCCCTAGAGTAGATGAAGAACATTAATAACACCCCCTAGAGTAGATGGCGTGATAACACTCCCTAGAGGAGATGATGTGATAACAATGATGATAACACATTAAGTGTTGTATAAATAAGTAAAATATCTGACATTATATTCCCATTTGAACTTTGTTGTGCTTTAAATTGTTGAATTATTGAATAATAATAACATATTGGATTTAACAAACTTTTGATTGTCTTTTTGAGTGGGTGAAATTAGGTTGTAATCTCATTGATCAACATATCAACCAAATATTACCCAGTTCTCCAGTGGGATGCTCACACTCATACACACACAAGAGCGGTACATTGTTACAAAAAAGCTTCCAGAGTTGCAGCTTTTGTCCCTCTTCACCTGCCTTCTACTTGTTGTCCACACACACTCTCTCTCTCTCTCTCTCTCTCTCTCTCTCTCTCTCTCTCTCGCACTCTCTCTCTCTCTCTCTCTCTCTCTCTCTCTCTCTCTCTCTCTCTCTCTCTCTCTCTCTCTCTCTCTCTCTCTCTCTCTCTCTCTCTCTCTCTCTCTATATATATATATATATATATATCTCTCCTCTCTCTCTCTCTCTCTCTCTCTCTCTCTCTCTCTCTCTCTCTCTATACACCTGCAACAGAGGAGGAGATGGTTATCAGCGCTGATTCAGCAGACCATCTTTCTTCTCGTTCTCTATTTTTCTTTCTCATCCTCTATGATCTGTATTTTTGTTCCCCTCCCTCCCAGGGAAGCTCTTTGAAGACAGGGGACCACACAACCTTTAAAGTTGAGTGAGAATGCTTTTCATTGCCACTGATAAGAGTTAAGAACTGATGGCATGTAGCCCAGTAAGACTTATGTATTTCTGGTTCCATATAACAGAGGTAGGTATGCTGGACAATGAATAATGCAACATGGTAGGCAGTTCAAGGGACGGGTTGTATTAATAATAATAATAATAATAATAATAACATGCCATTTAGCAGACGCTTTTATCCAAAGCGACTTACAGTCATGTGTGCATACATTTTTACGTATGGGTGGTCCCGGGGATCGAACCCACTACCCTGGTGTTACAAGTGCCATGCTCTACCAATTGAGCTACAGAGCGGGCGCACACATGACTGTAAGAGCGGGCGCACACGTGATTACGAGACTGATCGTATGAAGACAAGAAACACAAGACCCACTTCAAAGTGACAACTACAAAGAGAAATTCTGTGTGT
>NC_140017.1:36765881-36822529 GCF_964263955.1 Coregonus lavaretus | reverse complement strand
AACACAGCCCTGGGGGAGGGAGGGTGGGGAGTTACAACACAGCCCTGGGGGGGAGGGAGGGGAGTTACAACACAGCCCTGGGGGGGAGGGAGGGGTGGGGAGTTACAACACAGCCCTGGGGGGAGGGAGGGGAGTTACAACACAGCCCTGGGGGGAGGGAGGGGTGGGGAGTTACAACACAGCCCTGGGGGGGAGGGAGGGGAGTTACAACACAGCCCTGGGGGGAAGGAGGGTGGGGAGTCACAACACAGCCCTGGGGGGAGGGAGGGTGGGGAGTTACAACACAGCCCTGGGGGGGAGGGAGGGGAGTTACAACACAGCCCTGGGGGAGGGAGGGGAGTTACAACACAGCCCTGGGGGGGAGGGAGGGTGGGGAGTTACAACACAGCCCTGGGGGGAGGGAGGGGAGTTACAACACAGCCCTGGGGGAGGGAGGGAGGGGAGTTACAACACAGCCCTGGGGGGGAGGGAGGGTGGGGAGTTATAACACAGCCCTGGGGGGAGGGAGGGGAGTTACAACACAGCCCTGGGGGGAGGGAGGGTGGGGAGTTACAACACAGCCCTGGGGGAGGGAGGGGAGTTACAACACAGCCCTGGGGGGAGGGAGGGTGGGGAGTTACAACACAGCCCTGGGGGGAGGGAGGGGAGTTACAACACAGCCCTGGGGGGAGGGAGGGGAGTTACAACACAGCCCTGGGGGGAGGGAGGGGAGTTACAACACATCCCTGGGGGGAGGGAGGGGAGTTACAACACAGCCCTGGGGGGAGGGAGGGGAGTTACAACACAGCCCTGGGGGGGAGGGAGGGGAGTTACAACACAGCCCTGGGGGAGGGAGGGGAGTTACAACACAGCCCTGGGGGGAGGGAGGGGAGTTACAACACAGCCCTGGGGGGGAGGGAGGGTGGGGAGTTACAACACAGCCCTGGGGGGGGAGGGAGGGTGGGGAGTTATAACACAGCCCTGGGGGGAGGGAGGGGAGTTACAACACAGCCCTGGGGGAGGGAGGGGAGTTACAACACAGCCCTGGGGGGGAGGGTGGGGAGTTACAACACAGCCCTGGGGGGGAGGGAGGGGAGTTACAACACAGCCCTGGGGGGAGGGAGGGTGGGGAGTTACAACACAGCCCTGGGGGGAGGGAGGGGAGTTACAACACAGCCCTGGGGGGAGGGAGGGTGGGGAGTTACAACACAGCCCTGGGGGGAGGGAGGGAGGGTGGGGAGTTACAACACAGCCCTGGGGGAGGGAGGGTGGGGAGTTACAACACAGCCCTGGGGGGGAGGGAGGGTGGAGAGTTACAACACAGCCCTGGGGGAGGGAGGGTGGGGAGTTACAACACAGCCCTGGGGGGGAGGGAGGGGAGTTACAACACAGCCCTGGGGGGGAGGGAGGGTGGGGAGTTACAACACAGCCCTGGGGAGAGGGAGGGGAGTTACAACACAGCCCTGGGGGGGAGGGAGGGGAGTTACAACACAGCCCTGGGGGGGAGGGAGGGTGGAGAGTTACAACACAGCCCTGGGGGAGGGAGGGTGGGGAGTTACAACACAGCCCTGGGGGGGAGGGAGGGGGAGTTACAACACAGCCCTGGGGAGAGGGAGGGGAGTTACAACACAGCCCTGGGGGGGAGGGAGGGTGGGGAGTTACAACACAGCCCTGGGGGGGAGGGAGGGGAGTTACAACACAGCCCTGGGGGGAGGGAGGGGGAGTTACAACACAGCCCTGGGGGAGGGAGGGAGGGGAGTTACAACACAGCCCTGGGGGGGAGGGAGGGTGGAGAGTTATAACACAGCCCTGGGGGGAGGGAGGGGAGTTACAACACAGCCCTGGGGGGAGGGAGGGTGGGGAGTTACAACACAGCCCTGGGGGGAGGGAGGGGGAGGGAGGGGAGTTACAACACAGCCCTGGGGGGGAGGGAGGGGAGTTACAACACAGCCCTGGGGGAGGAGGGTGGGGGTTACAACACAGCCCTGGGGGAGGGAGGGAGTTACAACACAGCCCTGGGGGGGAGGGAGGGGAGTACAACACAGCCCTGGGGGAGGGAGGGGAGTTACCAACACAGCCCTGGGGGGAGGGAGGGGAGTTACAACACAGCCCTGGGGGGAGGGAGGGGAGTTACAACACAGCCCTGGGGGGGAGGGAGGGAGGGGAGTTACAACACAGCCCTGGGGGGAGGGAGGGGAGTTACAACACAGCCCTGGGGGGGAGGGAGGGGAGTTACAACACAGCCCTGGGGGGAGGGAGGGGAGTTACAACACAGCCCTGGGGGAGGGAGGGGAGTTACAACACAGCCCTGGGGGGGAGGGAGGGGGAGTTACAACACAGCCCTGGGGGGGAGGGAGGGGAGTTACAACACAGCCCTGGGGGGGAGGGTGGGGAGTTACAACACAGCCCTGGGGGGAGGGAGGGGAGTTACAACACAGCCCTGGGGGGAGGGAGGGTCGGGGAGTTACAACACAGCCCTGGAGGGGGAGGGAGGGGAGTTACAACACAGCCCTGGGGGGAGGGAGGGTGGGGAGTTACAACACAGCCCTGGGGGAGGGAGGGAGGGGAGTTACAACACAGCCCTGGGGGGAGGGAGGGTGGGGAGTTACAACACAGCCCTGGGGGGGAGGGAGGGTGGAGAGTTACAACACAGCCCTGGGGGAGGGAGGGTGGGGAGTTACAACACAGCCCTGGGGGGGAGGGAGGGGAGTTACAACACAGCCCTGGGGGGGAGGGAGGGTGGGGAGTTACAACACAGCCCTGGGGAGAGGGAGGGGAGTTACAACACAGCCCTGGGGGGGAGGGAGGGGAGTTACAACACAGCCCTGGGGGGAGGGAGGGTGGAGAGTTACAACACAGCCCTGGGGGAGGAGGGTGGGGAGTTACAACACAGCCCTGGGGGGGAGGGAGGGGAGTTACAACACAGCCCTGGGGGGAGGGAGGGGGAGTTACAACACAGCCCTGGGGGAGAGGGAGGGGAGTTACAACACAGCCCTGGGGGGGAGGGAGGGTGGGGAGTTACAACACAGCCCTGGGGGGGAGGGAGGGGAGTTACAACACAGCCCTGGGGGGAGGGAGGGGAGTTACAACACAGCCCTGGGGGGAGGGAGGGTGGGGAGTTACAACACAGCCCTGGTGGGAGGGAGGGGAGTTACAACACAGCCCTGGGGGGGAGGGAGGGGAGTTACAACACAGCCCTGGGGGGAGGGAGGGTGGGGAGTTACAACACAGCCCTGGGGAGAGGGAGGGGAGTTACAACACAGCCCTGGGGGGGAGGGAGGGGAGTTACAACACAGCCCTGGGGGGGAGGGAGGGTGGAGAGTTACAACACAGCCCTGGGGGAGGGAGGGTGGGGAGTTACAACACAGCCCTGGGGGGGGAGGGAGGGGAGTTACAACACAGCCCTGGGGGGGAGGGAGGGGAGTTACAACACAGCCCTGGGGAGAGGGAGGGGAGTTACAACACAGCCCTGGGGGGGAGGGAGGGTGGGAGTTACAACACAGCCCTGGGGGGGAGGGAGGGGAGTTACAACACAGCCCTGGGGGGAGGGAGGGGAGTTACAACACAGCCCTGGGGGAGGGAGGGTGGGGAGTTACAACACAGCCCTGGTGGGAGGGAGGGGAGTTACAACACAGCCCTGGGGGGGAGGGAGGGGAGTTACAACACAGCCCTGGGGGGAGGGAGGGGAGTTACAACACAGCCCTGGGGGGAGGGAGGGGAGTTACAACACAGCCCTGGGGGGGAGGGAGGGTGGGGAGTTACAACACAGCCCTGGGGGGAGGGAGGGTGGGGAGTTATAACACAGCCCTGGGGGGAGGGAGGGGAGTTACAACACAGCCCTGGGGGAGGGAGGGTGGGGAGTTACAACACAGCCCTGGGGGGAGGGAGGGGAGTTACAACACAGCCCTGGGGGAGGGAGGGTGGGGAGTTACAACACAGCCCTGGGGGGAGGGAGGGGAGTTACAACACAGCCCTGGGGGAGGGAGGGTGGGGAGTTACAACACAGCCCTGGGGGGAGGGAGGGGAGTTACAACACAGCCCTGGGGGGAGGGAGGGTGCGGAGTTACAACACAGCCCTGGGGGGGAGGGAGGGGAGTTACAACACAGCCCTGGGGGGAGGGAGGGAGGGGAGTTACAACACAGCCCTGGGGGGGAGGGTGGGGAGTTACAACACAGCCCTGGGGGGGAGGGAGGGTGGGGAGTTACAACACAGCCCTGGGGGGGAGGAGGGGAGTTACAACACAGCCCTGGGGGAGGGAGGGAGGGGAGTTACAACACAGCCCTGGGGGGAGGGAGGGTGGGGAGTTACAACACAGCCCTGGGGGGAGGGAGGGTGGGGAGTTACAACACAGCCCTGGGGGGGAGGGAGGGGAGTTACAACACAGCCCTGGGGGGGAGGGAGGGTGGGGAGTTACAACACAGCCCTGGGGAGAGGGAGGGGAGTTACAACACAGCCCTGGGGGGGAGGGAGGGGGAGTTACAACACAGCCCTGGGGGGAGGGAGGGTGGAGAGTTACAACACAGCCCTGGGGGAGGGAGGGTGGGGAGTTACAACACAGCCCTGGGGGGGAGGGAGGGGAGTTACAACACAGCCCTGGGGGGGAGGGAGGGGAGTTACAACACAGCCCTGGGGGAGAGGGAGGGGAGTTACAACACAGCCCTGGGGGGAGGAGGGTGGAGAGTTACAACACAGCCCTGGGGGGGAGGAGGGGGAGTTACAACACAGCCCTGGGGGGGAGGGAGGGGGAGTTACAACACAGCCCTGGGGAGAGGGAGGGGAGTTACAACACAGCCCTGGGGGGGAGGGAGGGTGGAGAGTTACAACACAGCCCTGGGGGGAGGGAGGGGAGTTACAACACAGCCCTGGGGGAGGGAGGGTGGGGAGTTACAACACAGCCCTGGGGGAGGGGAGGGGAGTTACAACACAGCCCTGGGGGGAGGGAGGGGAGTTACAACACAGCCCTGGGGGAGGGAGGGTGGGGAGTTACAACACAGCCCTGGTGGGAGGGAGGGGAGTTACAACACAGCCCTGGGGGGGAGGGAGGGGAGTTACAACACAGCCCTGGGGGGAGGGAGGGTGGGGAGTTACAACACAGCCCTGGGGAGAGGGAGGGGAGTTACAACACAGCCCTGGGGGGGAGGGAGGGGAGTTACAACACAGCCCTGGGGGGGAGGGAGGGTGGAGAGTTACAACACAGCCCTGGGGGAGGGAGGGTGGGGAGTTACAACACAGCCCTGGGGGGGAGGGAGGGGAGTTACAACACAGCCCTGGGGGAGGGAGGGTGGGGAGTTACAACACAGCCCTGGGGGGAGGGAGGGGAGTTACAACACAGCCCTGGGGGGGAGGGAGGGGAGTTACAACACAGCCCTGGGGAGAGGGAGGGGAGTTACAACACAGCCCTGGGGGGGAGGGAGGGTGGGGAGTTACAACACAGCCCTGGGGGGAGGGAGGGGAGTTACAACACAGCCCTGGGGGGAGGGAGGGGAGTTACAACACAGCCCTGGGGGAGGGAGGGTGGGGAGTTACAACACAGCCCTGGTGGGGAGGGAGGGGAGTTACAACACAGCCCTGGGGGGGAGGGAGGGGAGTTACAACACAGCCCTGGGGGAGGGAGGGGGAGTTACAACACAGCCCTGGGGGGAGGGAGGGGAGTTACAACACAGCCCTGGGGGGGGAGGGGAGGGTGGGGGAGTTACAACACAGCCCTGGGGGGAGGGAGGGTGGGGAGTTATAACACAGCCCTGGGGGGAGGGAGGGAGTTACAACACAGCCCTGGGGGAGGGAGGGTGGGGAGTTACAACACAGCCCTGGGGGGAGGGAGGGGAGTTACAACACAGCCCTGGGGGAGGGAGGGTGGGGAGTTACAACACAGCCCTGGGGGGAGGGAGGGGAGTTACAACACAGCCCTGGGGGGAGGGAGGGTGGGGAGTTACAACACAGCCCTGGGGGGAGGGAGGGGAGTTACAACACAGCCCTGGGGGAGGGAGGGTGCGGAGTTACAACACAGCCCTGGGGGGAGGGAGGGGGAGTTACAACACAGCCCTGGGGGGAGGGAGGGAGGGGAGTTACAACACAGCCCTGGGGGGAGGGTGGGGAGTTACAACACAGCCCTGGGGGGGAGGGAGGGTGGGGAGTTACAACACAGCCCTGGGGGGAGGGAGGGGAGTTACAACACAGCCCTGGGGGAGGAGGGAGGGGAGTTACAACACAGCCCTGGGGGGAGGGAGGGTGGGGAGTTACAACACAGCCCTGGGGGGAGGGAGGGAGGGGAGTTACAACACAGCTCTGGGGGGAGGGAGGGTGGGGAGTTACAACACAGCCCTGGGGGAGGGAGGGAGGGGAGTTACAACACAGCCCTGGGGGGAGGGTGGGGAGTTACAACACAGCCCTGGGGGGGAGGGAGGGGAGTTACAACACAGCCCTGGGGGAGGGAGGGGAGTTACAACACAGCCATGGGGGGAGGGTGGGGAGTTACAACACAGCCCTGGGGAGAGGGAGGGTGGGGAGTTACAACACAGCCCTGGGGGGGAGGGAGGGGAGTTACAACACAGCCCTGGGGGGGAGGGAGGGTGGGTAGTTACAAAACAGCCCTGGTGGGGAGGGAGGGGAGTTACAACACAGCCCTGGGGGGGAGGGAGGGGAGTTACAACACAGCCCTGGGGGGAGGGAGGGGAGTTACAACACAGCCCTGGGGGAGGGAGGGGAGTTACAACACAGCCCTGGGGGAGGGAGGGGAGTTACAACACAGCCCTGGGGGGGAGGGAGGGGAGTTACAACACAGCCCTGGGGGAGGGAGGGGAGTTACAACACAGCCCTGGGGGAGGGAGGGGAGTTACAACACAGCCCTGGGGGGAGGGAGGGTGGGGAGTTACAA
Source organism: Coregonus lavaretus (assembly GCF_964263955.1). Classification (NCBI taxonomy): domain Eukaryota; kingdom Metazoa; phylum Chordata; class Actinopteri; order Salmoniformes; family Salmonidae; genus Coregonus; species Coregonus lavaretus. The sequence goes on along the minus strand of NC_140017.1, from coordinate 36,815,675 downwards.
CACAGCCCTGGGGGGAGGGAGGGGAGTTACAACACAGCCCTGGGGGGAGGGAGGGGAGTTACAACACAGCCCTGGGGGAGGGAGGGTGGGGAGTTACAACACAGCCCTGGGGGGAGGGAGGGGAGTTACAACACAGCCCTGGGGGGGAGGGAGGGGAGTTACAACACAGCCCTGGGGGAGGGAGGGGAGTTACAAAACAGCCCTGGGGAGAGGGAGGGGAGTTACAACACAGCCCTGGGGGGAGGGAGGGGAGTTACAACACAGCCCTGGGGGGGAGGGAGGGGAGTTACAACACAGCCCTGGGGGAGGGAGGGGAGTTACAACACAGCCCTGGGGGGAGGGAGGGGAGTTACAACACAGCCCTGGGGGGGAGGGAGGGTGGGGAGTTACAACACAGCCCTGGGGGGGAGGGAGGGTGGGGAGTTATAACACAGCCCTGGGGGGAGGGAGGGGAGTTACAACACAGCCCTGGGGGAGGGAGGGGAGTTACAACACAGCCCTGGGGGGGAGGGTGGGGAGTTACAACACAGCCCTGGGGGGGAGGGAGGGGAGTTACAACACAGCCCTGGGGGGGAGGGAGGGGAGTTACAACACAGCCCTGGGGGAGGGAGGGTGGGGAGTTACAACACAGCCCTGGGGGGAGGGAGGGTAGTTACAACACAGCCCTGGGGGGAGGGAGGGTGGGGAGTTACAACACAGCCCTGGGTGGAGGGAGGGAGGGTGGGGAGTTACAACACAGCCCTGGGGGAGGGAGGGTGGGGAGTTACAACACAGCCCTGGGGGGGAGGGAGGGTGGAGAGTTACAACACAGCCCTGGGGGAGGGAGGGTGGGGAGTTACAACACAGCCCTGGGGGGGAGGGAGGGGAGTTACAACACAGCCCTGGGGGGAGGGAGGGTGGGGAGTTACAACACAGCCCTGGGGAGAGGGAGGGGAGTTACAACACAGCCCTGGGGGGGAGGGAGGGGAGTTACAACACAGCCCTGGGGGGGAGGGAGGGTGGAGAGTTACAACACAGCCCTGGGGGGAGGGAGGGGAGTTACAACACAGCCCTGGGGGAGGGAGGGTGGGGAGTTACAACACAGCCCTGGGGGGAGGGAGGGGAGTTACAACACAGCCCTGGGGGGGAGGGAGGGGAGTTACAACACAGCCCTGGGGAGAGGGAGGGGAGTTACAACACAGCCCTGGGGGGGAGGGAGGGTGGGGAGTTACAACACAGCCCTGGGGGGGAGGGAGGGGAGTTACAACACAGCCCTGGGGGGAGGGAGGGGAGTTACAACACAGCCCTGGGGGAGGGAGGGTGGGGAGTTACAACACAGCCCTGGTGGGAGGGAGGGGAGTTACAACACAGCCCTGGGGGGGAGGGAGGGTGGGGAGTTACAACACAGCCCTGGGGAGAGGGAGGGGAGTTACAACACAGCCCTGGGGGGGAGGGAGGGGAGTTACAACACAGCCCTGGGGGGGAGGGAGGGTGGAGAGTTACAACACAGCCCTGGGGGAGGGAGGGTGGGGAGTTACAACACAGCCCTGGGGGGGAGGGAGGGGAGTTACAACACAGCCCTGGGGGGGAGGGAGGGGAGTTACAACACAGCCCTGGGGAGAGGGAGGGGAGTTACAACACAGCCCTGTGGGGGAGGGAGGGTGGGGAGTTACAACACAGCCCTGGGGGGAGGGAGGGGAGTTACAACACAGCCCTGGGGGGGAGGGAGGGTGGGGAGTTACAACACAGCCCTGGGGGGGAGGGAGGGGAGTTACAACACAGCCCTGGGGGGAGGGAGGGGAGTTACAACACAGCCCTGGGGGAGGGAGGGTGGGGAGTTACAACACAGCCCTGGTGGGAGGGAGGGGAGTTACAACACAGCCCTGGGGGGGAGGGAGGGGAGTTACAACACAGCCCTGGGGGAGGGAGGGGAGTTACAACACAGCCCTGGGGGGAGGGAGGGGAGTTACAACACAGCCCTGGGGGGGAGGGAGGGTGGGGAGTTACAACACAGCCCTGGGGGGAGGGAGGGTGGGGAGTTATAACACAGCCCTGGGGAGAGGGAGGGGAGTTACAACACAGCCCTGGGGGAGGGAGGGTGGGGAGTTACAACACAGCCCTGGGGGAGGGAGGGTGGGGAGTTACAACACAGCCCTGGGGGGAGGGAGGGGAGTTACAACACAGCCCTGGGGGGAGGGAGGGTGGGGAGTTACAACACAGCCCTGGGGGGAGGGAGGGGAGTTACAACACAGCCCTGGGGGGAGGGAGGGGAGTTACAACACAGCCCTGGGGGGAGGGAGGGTGGGGAGTTACAACACAGCCCTGGGGGGAGGGAGGGGAGTTACAACACAGCCCTGGGGGGGAGGGAGGGGAGTTACAACACAGCCCTGGGGGGAGGGAGGGGAGTTACAACACAGCCCTGGGGGGGAGGGGGGGGAGTTACAACACAGCCCTGGGGAGAGGGAGGGTGGGGAGTTACAACACAGCCCTGGGGGGAGGGAGGGGAGTTACAACACAGCCCTGGGGGGAGGGAGGGGAGTTACAACACAGCCCTGGGGGGAGGGAGGGGAGTTACAACACAGCCCTGGGGGGGAGGGAGGGTGGAGAGTTACAACACAGCCCTGGGGGGAGGGAGGGTGGGGAGTTACAACACAGCCCTGGGGGGAGGGAGGGAGGGGAGTTACAACACAGCCCTGGGGGAGGGAGGGGAGTTACAACACAGCCCTGGTGGGAGGGAAGTGGAACTTGGCACACTGTTTCAGACAGACATGGTCAAGTGAAATAGTTTATTTAAAAACGTGAGCTGTGTCTGAAGTCTTATTTCACTACAGGTCTTACCCTCTGTCTCTCTATAGGGAGAGCTTGTGGTGTGTAAGAGTTGGGCTGGTCTCCCTTCTTGTCAACTTTCACGGGCATCCACAACCCCGGGTCTGTCTGGGTGGACCGGTCCGAGAGCGCAGAGTCATCCCCGTTACCCCGAGTGGACCGGTCCAAGTCCCTCCTATTACGGTTGTTACCCCAATTACTGTTACCCCCGGGGAAAACAAAGGTGGTATCGTCCGATGAACCTGTTTGGACACACACCGCAGGACCTCATTATTATAGGGAATATAACAAACAGTCAGTCAGTCACTAGCAGTAGGTTGATGTGATAGAGTGCCAGTCACTGTAGTGCCAGTCACTAGCAGTAGGTTGATGTGATAGAGTGCCAGTCACTGTAGTGCCCGTCACTAGCAGTAGGTTGATGTGATAGAGTGCCAGTCACTAGCAGTAGGTTGATGTGATAGAGTGCCAGTCACTAGCAGTAGGTGATGTGATAGAGTGCCAGTCACTAGCAGTAGGTTGATGTGATAGAGTGCCAGTCACTAGCAGTAGGTTGATGTGATAGAGTGCCAGTCACTGTAGTGCCAGTCACTAGCAGTAGGTTGATGTGATAGAGTGCCAGTCACTGTAGTGCCAGTCACTAGCAGTAGGTTGATGTGATAGAGTGCCAGTCACTAGCAGTAGGTTGATGTGATAGAGTGCCAGTCACTAGCAGTAGGTTGATGTGATAGAGTGCCAGTCACTAGCAGTAGATGATGTGATAGAGTGCCCGTCACTAGCAGTAGGTTGATGTGATAGAGTGCCAGTCACTGTAGTGCCAGTCACTAGCAGTAGGTTGATGTGATAGAGTGCCAGTCACTGTAGTGCCAGTCACTAGCAGTAGGTTGATGTGATAGAGTGCCAGTCACTAGCAGTAGGTTGATGTGATAGAGTGCCAGTCACTAGCAGTAGGTTGATGTGATAGAGCGGGCCTTACTCCAGCTGTTAGCCTTGGTTAGGATGTCTGGGACAGGGGTGAGGGCTGAGGCAGGGGTGCCAGGACAGGACCCAGCATAAACCCTGTCCCTCTTCACACACTGCATCCCACACAGGTCCTGGCAGTGTCTGTGACAGTTTACCCCACAGTCTGATGGGGGGGAGGGAGGGAGAGGGAGAGAAAAGGTGGTAGAGAGGGGAGTGAAAGAGGGGGGGGGGGGGGGGGGTAAGTAGAGGGGGTAGAGAGTGAGTTTAGAGAGATAGATGCAAGTCATATCTACTTTTGGTGCAGGAATATTAATGTATTCTAAGGCAGGGGTTCCCAAGCTTTTTCATTCAGGCCCCCCTTCCAGCGTTGGGGAACATCCCGCGCCCCCGCCAACCCACCCCCCCTGCACGCGCCTCGTCTATTTCTATGGGCACAAGCACTGTTCATGACACAAATTGTTCACACCCCTCTTGTTGGCGGAGAGAAAATGTTGCAGGTTTAATGTTTATTTCCTGCAGTTCTACACATTTTGTCATGGGGTGAAGAGAACATTTTGCCGTTTTAAAGCTAATTTTCTTGCAGTTCTATACATTTCGCCATGTCTAATGTGTATTCATGTGATATTTGAGTAAATCAAACATTACTACAAAATCTATGGGCTAAAAAAAACCTAAAGAAACAGTCATTAGCTGACAGGGGCTAGTTGATCTGGACATTTCTGACAAGTTATAAATAGCTCTCTAAGATGTGCAATGACTGACATGACAAGAGGAACACTGATGATGCAATACCCAATTTCGAAATTGTACCTTGTGCATTCTACTATTACAACTTTCAAGAGTACGTTGAAGCCGGACTGAGTTTATAAAGAAAGAAAAAATAATTCCGCTGTTGTGTGAAGTTTAGATAAGGTATCTTACCTCGACAGTGGAAGCCCTGCTTGATGACTCCCCACAGCTACAACAGAGCAGGACACAATAGAGCAGGAATTAGATGGTTTGTGACCAACCTCAGCTAAATCACACAGCTTTAACAACATCGAACTCAATGCAATACCCACAAAGCCTCCACAAGTGTCACAGAAGGTGGGTCGCTTGTACGTGGTCTCGTGGAAGTTGTGAACGTTCTTGAAGTTGTATCCCAGTTTGGCACAGACAGACATCCCCCTCATAAAGTAGGAGCTGATCTGCTGACGACTGATCTCTCCCTCTCTGGAAAGGAGGGAGAGAGGGAGGGATGGAAGGAGAAAGAGAGAGTGACGGATTGAAAGTTAGTGACAGATCGTGAAAGTTAGAGACAGATTGTGCTTAAGAAGAGAGTTCACACATCCAACTGTGGCACAGGAGCTTGACCTGACATGACTATTCTCTCTCTCTCTCCTCTCTCCTCTCTCTCTCACCTGTCACTGTCATTGTTGCAGAAGGAGAAGGGGAAGTTAGCTGCTATCTTCTTAAAGTCCTCCAGAGAGATGTATCCATCCTGGTTCAGGTCGTAGTTCTTCATGATGGACTGCAGAGGTCAGCAGAGACAATATGTTCATTCTGTGGTACGGCTGGTAGAGGTAGACGGGGCGACCATAGAGATGTATAGAGATCTCACCTCGGAAATAACCCCATTTTTTTGCATGGACATTGCCATAGAGTGCTTCCACCATTTTAAAGTAGTAAACCGGGTTTGGGAGCGATCAATCAATGATCAGAGCATTTGTCTTCTTCAAATAGCGGAGGTGCGTAAAGATGGCGTCCTCCATGCACTTAACACAAATGCCTCGTTTGCTAAGTTTGCCGTATTGTACATTTCTCTGTTACTCTTTTTTTGTATCGGCATTAGGACAGTATATTTCAGCTCAATAGACGGACCAATTAAACAAAAAAATAATATATATACAGTGCATTCGGAAAGTATTCAGACCCCTTGACTTTTTCCACATTTTGTTAGGTTACAGCCTTATTCTAAAATTGATTAAATTGTTCCCCCCCCCCCCCTCATCAATCTACACACAGTACCCCATAATGACAAAGCAAAAACAGGTTTTTAGACATTTTTTAAAATGTAATCTTTCCCTCGATGCTGACTAGTCTCCCAGTCCCTGCCACTGAAAAACATACAGTCAGAATCGAGGGAAAGATTACATTTTTTTTAAATGTCTAAAAACCTATTTTCGGTTTGTCATTATCGGGGTATTTAGTGTAGGTTGACAAGGAATATTTTTTATTTCATTCATTTTATAATAAGGCTGTAACGTAACAAAACGTGGATAAAGCCAGGGGGTCTGAATACTTTCTGAATGCACTGTATATATATTTTAGGAATTTGGTTGAGTTTTTGACAACTGGTATCATATGAACACACATAAGTGTGTGGAATTGCAGGAAATACGTTTTAAAACTGGTATTTTTTTCTCTCTGGGGTGTCAACAGGTGTTTCTCTCTGGGGGTTTGTTACTGCGCTGATAAATTACAATATCCATCCGGACCTTTGCCACCTAGGAAATGTGTGTGACCGGACCTTCTCAAATAGTACTTGCTCACCCCTGGTATACATGATTCCAATTTTAGCTCCACGATGCTGCCTAGCTGATTAATCTTTTATGTAAAAAAAAATCTGTTGATAGTCCCAGTCGGTATTAGATAGAAGGCCTGCCTGTTGGGAAAAACAACCTGTGGTTACCTAGGTTACCTTTGGCTCACAGCAAAAACGTAAACCTTTTCAAACGCAATTTTCTTGTTGTTTTAGTCAATTGCAAAACTACATTTTAAGAAAGGTACATGTCTAAAGATTACTTTTCAACATTGCCTGCTCCAGAGCGTACTGAACAGAAATATAAACGCAACATGCAACAACTTCAAAGATTTTACTGAGTTCCAGTTCATATAAGGAAATCAGTCCATTGAAATAAATTCATTAGGCCCTAATCTATGGATTTCACATGACTGGGAATACAGATATGCATCTGTTGGTCACAGATACCTTTCAGAAAAAAGTAGGGGCGTGGATCAGAAAACCAGTCAGTATCTGGTGTGACCACCATTTGCCTCATGCAGTGCGACACATCTCCTTCACATAGAGTTGATCAGGCTGTTGATTGTGGCCTGTGGAATGTTGTCCCACTCCTCTTCAATGGCTGGGCGAAGTTGCTGGTTATTGGCTGGAACTGGAACACGCTGTCTTACACGTGGATCCAGAGCATCCCAAACATGCTCAATGGGTGACATGTCTGGTGAGTATGGAGGCCATGGAAGAACTGGGACATTTTCAGCTTCCAGAAATAGTGTACAGATTCTTGTTACATGGGGCCGGGCATTATCATGCTGAAACATGAGGTGCTGGCGGCAGATGAATGGCACGACAACGGGCCTGCCTGCCCATACCATAACCCCACGCCACCATGAGGCACTCTGTTCACAACGTTGACATCAGCAAACCACTCGCCCACACAACACCATACACATGGTCTGCGGTTGTGAGGCCGGTTGGACGTACTGCCAAATTCTCTAAAACGAAGTTGGAGGTGGCTTATGGTAAAGGAATGAACATTCAATTATCTGGTAACAGCTCTGGTGGACATTCCTGCAGTCAGCATGACAATTGCACGCTCCCTCAAAACTCGAGACATCTGTGGCATTGTGTTGTGTGACAAAACTGCACATTTTAGAGTGGCCTTTTATTTGGCCCCAGCACAAGGTAATGATCATGCTGTTTAATCAGCTTCTTGATATGCCACACCTGTCAGGTGAATGGATTATCTTGGCAAAGGATAAATGCTCACTAACAGGGATGTAAACAAATTTGTTCACAACATTTGAGAGAAATAAGCTTTTTGTGCGTAGGGAACATTTCTGGGATCTTTTATTTCAGCTCATGAAACATGGGACCAACACTTCACATGTTGCATTTATATTTTTGTTCAATGTAGAAAAACGTAATATTGTATACAGCTACAAGTAGTGAGTGGAGTTACAAACAGACTATAGAGCTACAAGTAGTGAGTGGAGTTACAAACAGACTCTAGAGCTACAAGTAGTGAGTGGAGTTACAAACAGACTAAACAGTTACAGTGGGGGAAAAAAGTATTTAGTCAGCCACCAATTGTGCAAGTTCTCCCACTTAAAAAGATGAGAGAGGCCTGTAATTTTCATCATAGGTACACGTCAACTATGACAGACAAAATGAGAAAAAAAAATCCAGAAAATCACATTGTAGGATTTTTAATGAATTTATTTGCAAATTATGGTGGAAAATAAGTATTTGGTCAATAACAAAAGTTTCTCAATACTTTGTTATATACCCTTTGTTGGCAATGACACAGGTCAAACATTTTCTGTAAGTCTTCACAAGGTTTTCACACACTGTTGCTGGTATTTTGGCCCATTCCTCCATGCAGATCTCCTCTAGAGCAGTGATGTTTTGGGGCTGTCGCTGGGCAACACAGACTTTCAACTCCCTCCAAAGATTTTCTATGGGGTTGAGATCTGGAGACTGGCTAGGCCACTCCAGGACCTTGAAATGCTTCTTACGAAGCCACTCCTTCGTTGCCCGGGCGGTGTGTTTGGGATCATTGTCATGCTGAAAGACCCAGCCACGTTTCATCTTCAATGCCCTTGCTGATGGAAGGAGGTTTTCACTCAAAATCTCACAATACATGGCCCCATTCATTCTTTCCTTTACACGGATCAGTCGTCCTGGTCCCTTTGCAGAAAAACAGCCCCCAAGCATGATGTTTCCACCCCCATGCTTCACAGTAGGTATGGTGTTCTTTGGATGCAACTCAGCATTCTTTGTCCTCCAAACACGACGAGTTGAGTTTTTACCAAAAAGTTATATTTTGGTTTCATCTGACCATATGATATTCTCCCAATCCTCTTCTGGATCATCCAAATGCACTCTAGCAAACTTCAGACGGGCCTGGACATGTACTGGCTTAAGCAGGGGGACACGTCTGGCACTGCAGGATTTGAGTCCCTGGCGGCGTAGTGTGTTACTGATGGTAGGCTTTGTTACTTTGGTCCCAGCTCTCTGCAGGTCATTCACTAGGTCCCCCCGTGTGGTTCTGGGATTTTTGCTCACCGTTCTTGTGATCATTTTGACCCCACGGGATGAGATCTTGCGTGGAGCCCCAGATCGAGGGAGATTATCAGTGGTCTTGTATGTCTTCCATTTCCTAATAATTGCTCCCACAGTTGATTTCTTCAAACCAAGCTGCTTACCTATTGCAGATTCAGTCTTCCCAGCCTGGTGCAGGTCTACAATTTTGTTTCTGGTGTCCTTTGACAGCTCTTTGGTCTTGGCCATAGTGGAGTTTGGAGTGTGACTGTTTGAGGTTGTATACTGATAACAAGTTCAAACAGGTGCCATTAATACAGGTAACGAGTGGAGGACAGAGGAGCCTCTTAAAGAAGAAGTTACAGGTCTGTGAGAGCCAGAAATCTTGCTTGTTTGTAGGTGACCAAATACTTATTTTCCACCATAATTTGCAAATAAATTCATTAAAAATCCTACAATGTGATTTTCTGGATTTCTTTTCCTCAATTTGTCTGTCATAGTTGACATGTACCTATGATGAAAATTACAGGCCTCTCTCATCTTTTTAAGTGGGAGAACTTGCACAATTGGTGGCTGACTAAATAATTTTTTTCCCCACTGTACAAGTAGTGAGTGGAGTTACAAACAGACTCTACTAAACAAGTTAAACGTCTTACCTGTGATTAAATGTTTTCCACACATAGAGCTATAGTTACATGTAACCTACTTGGACACCGGGTCCCACAATTTCCCACTCAGCATAGCCTGAAGCCACAGGGCTCTTCCCCCAGGCTCTATTTCCCACTCAGCATAGCCTGAAGCCACAAGGCTCTTCCCCCAGGCTCTATTTCCCTACGTGGGAGCATTGCGATCTGTAGGTCGGGATTTTTGACCTGATTACATGTACATTGAACAACACAGCAGCTTTTCGGCAAGTTTTGTTATTTCTGTATAACAAAAAATCTACGATGAAGTTGGCTCTTTTACACTGGGGGTCAATAGGAAAGAATGTTTGTTTTCCCCAATTTGTGGCCGAGGGGAATTCCTTGTTATTACATGAATATCCACTCGGAGTATTAGTGCTAAAACAACTACGTTATATCTGAATTCCGACATCTTTATGCACCTTCGCCATTGGTTTGCCTAGTTTGTAAATGGCTTTAAGCTATATCACCTCCATCTAGTGGCCACAATAAATTAATGACACACAATATTTGGTTTAAGACTCCAGCACTGCAGGTGGACGTCAATCACCAATATTAGCTTTACACTTTTTTCAAACATCAAATTTAGAAAAAATCGACTACTTTAAAATGGAGATATCCTCAATGGCGCTGCCCGTGGGCACACAGACACCATAATGGGAAAGAGACAACGTTGCGATCTCTATACATCTCCATGGGGGCAACAGATAAAGTACATGATGTTAATTGTGTGTTGTGGTAGAGTAGAGGTAGTTCTGCTTTAGACAGTAATGAGGAAATGACTCACACACAGACAGGCAACACATCTCATGGCTCTATCTCAATTCATCTCTACTTGATTCCTCGCCTCCTATCTCCTCGCCTCCTCCTTCCATATGGAAGATCCATCAACTCTGACATTCTTCTCCAATGGGTTTTGAGAAGTAGGCGGGGAGAGAGGATGTGACGAATCAGGAGCGATACAATTAGAAAGAGCCCCAGTGTTGCTGAGGATAGATACTCACACAGACAGACAGTGTAGGTAGACTGACAGACAGACAGTGTAGATAGACTGATACTCACATCCACCATCTGTTTGACGTGTTTAGAGATGGTGTCTGGGTCCAGCCTCGGAGTCACTCCTGACCCCCACTCTGCTACAACTGGGGGTTTGACAGGTGCTACAGGCTGTGGGGAGGGGAGGGGAGGGGAGGGGAGGGGAGGGGAGGGGAGGGGGGAGAGAGAGAGAGAGAGAGGGAGGGAGGAGGCATGAAAGACTGCACACGTAAAAACACCTACCACATAACACGTCTTTGTCAAGGCTCAGTCTTTTTGTGGTTAACTTTGATGTAGCCTAGCTTCCACCCACAGTGTGATGCAGAGAGGGTGAGCTCAGTGTGTAAAGTCAGAGGTCAGGAAGAAAGGAGGCAGGATGATGGTGATAGATAATGTTGATAAACTGCATTTCAGCACCAGAGGCAGAGAGAGAGAGAGAGAGGAACACAATTAGACCTAACCAAATCACGAGAAAACAAAAAGAGAATTACTTCACACATTGGAAAGAATTAACAAAAAAACAGAGCAAACTAGAATGCTATTTGGCTCTAAAAAGAGAGTACACAGTGGCAGAATACCTGACCACTGTGACTGACCCAAACTTAAGGAAAGCTTTGACTATGTACAGACTCAGTGAGCATAGCCTTGCTATTGAGAGAGGCCGCCGTAGGCAGACCTGGCTCTCAAGAGAAGACAGGCTATGTGCACACTGCCCACAAAATGAGGTGGAAACTGAGCTGCACTTCCTAACTTCCTGCCAAATGTATGACCATATTAGAGACACATATTTCCTTCAGTTTACACAGACCCACAAAGAATTCCAAAACAAATCCAATTTTGATAAACTCCCTTATCTACTGGGTGATATACCACAGTGTGCCATCACAGCAGCAAGATTTGTGACCTGTTGCCACAAGAAAAGGGCAACCAGTGAAGAACAAACACCATTGTAAATACAACCCATATTTATGTTGATTTATTTTCCCATTTGTACTTTAACTATTTGTACATCATTACAACACTGTATATAGACATAATATGACATTTGAAATGTCTTTATTCTTTTGGAACTTCTGAGTGTAATGTTTACTGTTAATATTTATTGTTTATTTCACTTTTGTTTACTATCTACTTCACTTGCTTTGGCAATGTTAACATACGTTTCCCATGCCAATAAAGCCGTTAAATTGAAATTGAGAGGCAAAGAGAGAGAGAGGCAGAGAGAGAGAGGGAGCAGAGTGACAGTGAGTGACACTAGTGTTTTTCAACAGCCCCCGTGTTTAATGACCTAGGAAGAAGTCAATGAGGCTGGCACACGAGTCTAGAGATTTGATTCTCCCCCCCCTTCTCCCGAAGAGTACAATCATTGACTGTGTTTGAGAGCATCAAATCCATGATGCATTGTGGGTAAATGGTGACTGACTGATCTACTAATAATAATGAGTAGTTATTTATGATACAAAGTGATTTGTAGATCGGTCAGTTGGCAGTCGCCTGCACTGTCGGCTGCAATGTGGAACAAGTCTATTCACTTCCCCTATTCACTAGATTGGACCAATACAATGTTTTAGGTGTCCAGTACTGACCTGTGTTTTAGGGTTCTTGGGTTCCTTGGTGTAGGATAGCTCATAGATCTCATCCTCTGTATAGTACAGATCCAAAGACAGCTGGGGACACACACACACACACACACACACACACACACACACACACATTAATATACAGTGAGGGAAAAAAGTATTTGATCCCCTGCTGATTTTGTACGTTTGCCCACTGACAAAGACATGATCAATCTATAATTTTAATGGTAGGTTTATTTGAACAGTGAGAGACAGAATAACAACAACAAAATCCAGAAAAACGCATGTCAAAAAATGTTATAAATTGATTTGCATTTTAATGAGGGAAATAAGTATTTGACCCCTCTGCAAAACATGACTTAGTACTTGGTGGCAAAATCCTTGTTGGCAATCAGAGGTCAGACGTTTCTTGTAGTTGGCCACCAGGTTTGCACACATCTCAGGAGGGATTTTGTCCCACTCCTCTTTGCAGATCTTCTCCAAGTCATTAAGGTTTCGAGCCTGACGTTTGGCAACTCGAACCTTCAGCTCCCTCCACAGATTTTCTATGGGATTATGGTCTGGAGACTGGCTAGGCCACTCCAGGACCTTAATGTGATTCTTCTTGAGCCACTCCTATGTTGCCTTGGCCGTGTGTTTTGGGTCATTGTCATGCTGGAATATCCATCCACGACCCATTTTCAATGCCCTGGCTGAGGGAAGGAGGTTCTCACCCAAGATTTGACGGTACATGGCCCTGTCCATCGTCCCTTTGATGCGGTGAAGTTGTCCTGTCCCCTTAGCAGAAAAACACCCCCAAAGCATAATGTTTCCACCTCCATGTTTGACGGTGGGGATGGTGTTCTTGGGGTCATAGGCAGCATTCCTCCTCCTCCAAACACGGCGAGTTGAGTTGATGCCAAAGAGCTCAATTTTGGTCTCATCTGACCACAACACTTTTTCCCAGTTTTCCTCTGAATCATTACATTTACATTTACATTTTAGTCATTTAGCAGACGCTCTTAACCAGAGCGACTTACAGGAGCAATTAGGGTTAAGTGCCTTGCTCAAGGGCACATTAACGTCATTTAGCAGACGCTCTTAGCCAGAGCGACTCACAAATTGGTGCGTTCACCCTATAGCCAGTGGGATAACCACTTTACAATTTGGGGGGGGGGGGGGGGTTAGAAGGAATACTTTATCCTATCCCAGGTATTCCTTAAAGAGGTGGGGTTTCAAATGTCTCCGGAAGGTGGTGAGTGACTCCGCTGTCCTGGCGTCGTGAGGGAGCTTGTTCCACCATTGGGGTGCCAGAGCAGCGAACAGTTTTGACTGGGCTGAGCGGGAGCTGTGCTTCCGCAGAGGAAGGGGAGCCAGCAGGCCAGAGGTGGATGAACGCAATGTCCTCGTTTGGGTGTAGGGACTGATCAGAGCCTGAAGGTACAGAGGTGCCGTTCCCCTCACTGCTCCATAGGCAAGCACCATGGTCTTGTAGCGGATGCGAGCTTCAACTGGAAGCCAGTGGAGTGTGCGGAGGAGGGGGGTGACGTGAGAGAACTTGGGAAGGTTGAACACCAGACGGGCTGCGGCATTCTGGATGAGTTGTAGGGGTTTAATGGCACAGGCAGGGAGCCCAGCCAACAGCGAGTTGCAGTAGTCCAGACGGGAGATGACAAGTGCCTGGACCAGGACCTGCGCCGCTTCCTGTGTAAGGCAGGGTCGCACTCTCCGAATGTTGTAGAGCATGAACCTGCAGGAGCGGGTCACCGCCTTGATGTTGGCGGAGAACGACAGGGTGTTGTCCAGGGTCACGCCTAGGCTCTTCGCACTCTGGGAGGAGGACACAGCGGAGTTGTCAACCGTGATGGCGAGATCATGGAACGGGCAGTCCTTCCCCGGGAGGAAGAGCAGCTCCGTCTTGCCAGGGTTCAGCTTGAGGTGGTGATCCGTCATCCATACTGATATGTCTGCCAGACATGCAGAGATGCGATTCGCCACCTGGTTATCAGAAGGGGGAAAGGAGAAGATTAGTTGTGTATCGTCAGCGTAGCAATGATAGGAGAGACCATGTGAGGATATGACAGAGCCAAGTGACTTGGTGTATAGGGAGAAAAGGAGAGGGCCCAGAACCGATCCCTGGGGGACACCAGTGGTGAGAGCACGTGGTGCGGAGACAGCTTCCCGCCACGCCACTTGGTAGGAGCGACCGGTCAGGTAGGACGCAATCCAGGAGTGAGCCGCGCCGGAGATGCCCATCTCGGAGAGGGTGGAGAGGAGGATCTGATGGTTCATTGGCAAACTTCAGACGGGCATGTATATGTGCTTTCTTGAGCAGGGGGACCTTGCGGGCGCTGCAGGATTTCAGTCCTTCACGGCGTAGTGTGTTACCAATTGTTTCCTTGGTGACTATGGATCCTCTCGTGTAGTTCTGGGCTGATTCCTCATCGTTCTCATGATCATTGCAACGAGGTGAGATCTTGCATGGAGCCCCAGGCCGAGGGAGATTGACAGTTCTTTTGTGTTTCTTCCATTTGCGAATAATCGCACCAACTGTTGTCACCTTCTCTCCAAGCTGCTTGGTGATGGTCTTGTAGCCCATTCCAGCCTTGTGTAGGTCTACAATCTTGTCCCTGACATCCTTGGAGAGCTCTTTGGTCTTGGCCATGGTGGAGAGTTTGGAATCTGATTGATTGATCGCTTCTGTGGACAGGTGTATTTTATACAGGTAACAAGCTGAGATTAGGAGCACTCCCTTTAAGAGTGTGCTCCTAATCTCAGCTCATTACCTGTATAAAAGACACCTGGGAGCCAGAAATCTTTCTGATTGAGAGGGGGTCAAATACTTATTTCCCTCATTAAAATGCAAATCAATTTATAACATTTTTGACATGCGTTTTTCTGGATTGTTTTGTTGTTATTCTGTCTCTCACTGTTCAAATAAACCTACCATTAAAATTATAGACTGATCATTTCTTTGTCAGTGGGCAAACGTACAAAATCAGCAGGGGATCAAATACTTTTTTCCCTCACTGTACATACATATTCTGTGTAGTACAGATCCAGAGACAGCTGGGGGGGACACACACATTAATATACACACTAAGGGGGGGGGACACACATTAATATACACACTAAGGAGGGGGACACACATTAATATACACACTAAGGGGTGGGGACACACATTAATATACACACTAAGGGGGGGGGGGGACACATTAATATACACACTAAGGGGGATGGAGGGTGATGACTACTTCAAGAGGTCTACTGTAACTCTCAATACATCTACTTAGTAGGAGCTTTTCACAGTATCCAAAACCACTAAACGGAGCCCTATAACCGATAACAACAGTCAATTCCAACAACTCCCCCCTTTCCCGTTGGGAAACAGGTCAGTGGGACTGCCTTGTTTAAATAAAGATACAATAGAAATCTCAGTGGGACTGCCTTGTTTAAATAAAGATACAATAGAAATCTCAGTGGGACTGCCTTGTTTAAATAAAGATACAATAGAAATCTCAGTGGGACTGCCTTGTTTAAATAAAGATACAATAGAAATCTCAGTGGGACTGCCTTGTTTAAATAAAGATACAATAGAAATCTCAGTGGGACTGCCTTGTTTAAATAAAGATACAATAGAAATCTCAGTGGGACTGCCTTGTATAAATAAAGATACAATAGAAATATCAGTGGGACTGCCTTGTTTAAATAAAGATACAATAGATATCTCAGTGGGACTGCCTTGTTTAAATAAAGATACAATAGAAATCTCACGGTGAGTAGATGCAGCAGGTCCTTGTTGGCCTCAAACGGAGGGGAGCAGGAGTGCACAGACAGCAGGTCAGAGATGTTAGAGTACAGGTGCTGCAGCTTCCCCAGGTTAATCTTCTGCTCCTCCAGGTAGTCTGGCAGGGCCTCATTCAGGGAGATCAGGTCCTTCAAGTGGACCCCCAGGATAGGCACCTTAAACCCTGAACACTCACTGTACACCCGCCGGTAGTTACTATAGTTACTGGAGGATGACAGCAGCTCTGTCATTTCACTCAGGGCCTGGAGAGGAGGGGGAGAGGAGGAGAGGGGAGGGAGGGAAGAAGAGGGGAGGAAAAGGAAGAGAGGAGATGAGAGGACCTATATGGAAGTCAGCGGTTTCTTCTAAACACCCATGGCAAGTTTCAGGGGGAAGGTTTCAGTGGAGGCTCGTCAGAGGGGGAATGAGAGGACCATCCTCTTCAGTGAATTTCATTTTTTTTTTAAAGTAGTGAAACATGAAAAAAGTTATCCTTTTTAGATACAATTATACTAAATAAATTCACGTCACCAAATAATTGATTAAAACACACTGTTTTGCAATGAAAGTCTACAGTAGAGAGGGGGTCCTCTGTGGTCCTCTGTAGCTCAACTGGTAGAGCACGGCGCTTGTAACGCCAAGGTAGTGGGTTCGATCCCCGGGACCACCCATACACAAAAAAAAATGTATGCACGCATGACTGTAAGTTGCTTTGGATAAAAGCGTCTGCTAAATGGCATATTATTTATATTATATTATTATACAGTAGCCTCAACAGCACTCTGTTGGGTAGCACCATGGTGTAGCTGGAGGACAGCTAGTTTCCGTCCTCCTCTGGGTACATTGATTTCAATACAAAACCTAGGAGGCTCGTGGTTCTCACCCCCTTCCATAGATTTACACAGTAATTAAGACAACTTCCGGAGGACGTCCCCCAACCTATCAGAGCTCTTGCAGCATGAACATGTTGTCCACCCAATCAAATGATCAGAGAATGAATCTAGTACTGAAAGCATAAGCTACAGCTAGCTAGAACTGCAGTGTATAAAATGTGGTGAGTAGTTGACTCAAAGAGAAAGAAAGACAATAGTTGAACAGTTTTGAACAAATTAATTTCTTCAAAAATGAAGGAGAAGAGAGCGAGAGAGATCTATATTCCGTAGTATTTCTTTCACTTTCACTTACGTAGCTAGCGAATGCAGCTAGCTAGTTTAGCCTACACAAACACCCGCCTAAAACAGAGAGGGATGCTATGTTAGCTGGCTGGCCATGGCTATCCAACACTGGAACTCTTCCAAGTCAAGGTAAGCTTTTGGTGTTATGAATTTATTGCCACCCGGGGCCCTTCGGTGTAACTGCTAAACTGCTTGCTGACTGTACACTGTAATGCATGATTGTAGCGGGTTTACTAACGCGTTAGTTCTAGTAGCTATGTTGACTATGACGTTAGCTAATATGGTGACAACGATGTAGGCTGTGTTTAGTGGTTATGTTATGAAGGTTTGGCTTGGAAAGTTTTTTTCGCCTGGTCACAGACAGCTGATGTGTTGAGCACTGAAGTCCACAAGCGAAGGGAAAAGGTGAGAGGAAGAGAGCATGTAGATGAGAGAAGGGATTATACAACGATCAAAGGGATCATGCTGTTTGTATGTGGCTGCTATGAAAATGAACTGTGTTTGCGTGTGATCAGGGGTGTATTCATTCCGCCGATTCTGTTGAAAAACATTCCTTAAACAGAAGCGTACGGAACTAAACGGGGATAAACTCACCAGAATTTGACCAATAGAAACTCTTGTTTGCAACTGTTGGACTAATGATGACATCCTAGATCAGCTAGATGCAGGCAAGAGTGTGCAAGGCGGTATTGAATGTGTCACTGTCTGTCACCTTGATTACTCAGATTTCTCTCGACCTGTGCACCTACGTTGTAAACTTTCATTCATAGGCTAGGTTGTAGGAAACTCATGATGGGTACAGGGAACATTTGAGTGTCATGTAGTAGCCTAAACCTATAGATGTTACATTGAGCTGGGTGAACGGAATATGAATGACAGTCATCCAATATACTGTAATAGAAATAAGGCCTGCTCATAAAGGAATATTAGTCCTCCATCATCTTAAACCGCCAATGGAAGGTTTGAATGAAATCACTTTTTGCTTCGTGAAGTAATCCAACAACGTAATGCCGCCATCTTGTCTATTTCTGATCTTCTCTCATTGATCGAGCCAGGCGAGTGTCATTCAAAGCGACACTTGATTTCGGGTTCCAGGTGAGTGTCATTCAAAGCGACACTCGATTTCGGAGTCTCGCTCATGACGTGCAGCACTGGAGTTGACACCCACCTGTCTCAATCAATGTGAGAGAAGATCAGAAATAGACAAGATGGCGGCATATTATACATCGTTGGATTACTTAATGGAGCGAAAAATCTATTTCATTTAATAGCGGAGCATTTTCTAAATTCAAACGTTCTCCCTGCAACTAGCCATGGGAGTTTAGAACACCAATGACTTCCAAGTCGAGAATTAAGAAAGTATTGCCAATGTAAAGGAAGGTAGAAAAGCTGCTGCTTTATGGATAAATAGTTATCAAGTGCTATCACAGCTAACGATGATAAAAGCCGTTTGATCCCATCAGCTAGGTTAGGGTTAGGGCTGACCTTAGTGATGTCAGGGGGTAGCAGACTGGCGGTGTCCTTCAGACGAGAAATGGAGCTGTGACAAAGACCACCTGTCACTGCCATCAGAGTGTTGAAGTTCTGCAGTGCATGCAGCCTCTACAGTGGGAGGAGGAGGAGGGGGGGGGGGGGGGGTGGACACAGAAAATAGGTTTATTTGTCATCTCAGGAAGTAGTTGTTCTGGATTCTAAAGAAAAGGGAACTTATCTCAGCAGACACCAGGGGAAGACCATCCTCAGTGAATTTCATAAGAATAAAAATAGTCACAATTTTAAAGTTATCTTTCCTTCCTACAGTAGCCTCAACAGCACTCTGTAGGGTAGCACCATGGTGTAGCCGGAGGACAGCTAGCTTCCGTCCTCCTCTGGGTACATTGACTTCAATACAAAACCTAGGAGGCTCATGGTTCTCACCCCCTTCCATAGACTTATACAGTAACTATGACAACATTTCCGGAGGACATCCTCCAACCTATCAGAGCTCTTGCAGCATGAACTGACATGTTGTCCGCCCAATCAAAGGATCAGAGAATGAATCTAGTACTGAAAGCATAAGCTACAGCTAGCTAGCACTGCAGTGCATAAAATGTGGTGAGTAGTTGACTCAAAGAGAAAGACAATAGTTAAACAGTTTTGAACTAATCATTTTTTTAAATGAAGGAGAAGCAAGAGCGAGAGAGAGCTAGCTATATTTCCTTGTATGTTTTTTCACTTTCACTTAGCTATGCAGCTAGCTAGTTTAGCCTACTCAAACACCCCCCTCAAGCAGAGAGGGATGCTAAGTTAGCTAACTGGCTATGGCTATCCAACGCTGGAACTCTTCCAAGTGTAGCGGTTAGCGGTTAGGATATGAAGGTTTGGCTTGGAAAGGTTTTTTCGCCTGGTCACAGACAGCTGATGTGTTGTTCACTGAAGTCCACAAGCGAAGGGAAAAGGTGAGAGGAGGATGCGAGAAGGAATTATACAACAAGCGAAAGTGAACAGTGTTAGCGTGTGATCAGGTGTGTACTCATTCTGCCGATTCTGTTGAAAAACATTTCTGAAACAGAAGCAAATTGAACGAAACAGGGATAAACATACTTGAATTTGTCCATCTGTTGGACTAATGATTACACCCTAGATCAGCTAGATGCAGGCAAGAGTGTGCCAGGCGGTATTGAATGTGTCAATGTCTTTCACTTTGATTACTCCCATTTTTCTCTCGACCTGTGCACCTACGTTGTAAACTTTCATTCATAGGCTAGGTTGTAGGAACCTCATGATGGTACAGGGAACATTTGAGTGTCATGTAGTAGCCTAAACCTATCAGTGTTACATTGAACTGGGTGAACGGAATATGAATGACAGTCATCCGATATGCTGTAATAGAAATAAGGCCGTGCTCATAAAAACAATGATTGTCCTCCCTCATCTTAAACGTCAACGACCGCCACTGGCAGACACTTCTAAAATGAACTCTTCTTTCATGGAAACTACTCCCACACTTCATAGACAGTACATACACTAGCTGGTTGTGTGTTTCTAGGTTACCTGGGCTACGTGTATGAACTTGGTGAAGACCTGGGCTCTCTGCTGTGCAGTGTGTCTGCTGAGAATCATCAGCTGGACCCACTGAGACACGCCGTTACACATCATGACACTGCGCTCCAGGGATGGGTTGTCCCTCACAGAGCCACGCACCACGTAGCTACGGTAGTCCAGGAACTGACGCAGGGCAGGAAAGGACAGACAGGTAGGACAGGACAGACGGGTAAGACAGGAGAGACGGGTAAGACAGGACACACAGGAGAGGACAGAGAGAGAGAGACAGGTAAGACAGGAAAGACAGGACACACAGGAGAGGACAGAGAGAGAGAGACAGGTAAGACAGGACACACACAGGAGAGGACAGAGAGAGAGAGACAGGTAAGACAGGACACACACAGGAGAGGACAGAGAGAGAGAGACAGGTAAGAGAGGACATGAACTTGTTAAAAACATTCTCCGCTACTTTTGAATACATTTTTAGCCAGTAGTTCTTTAAGTAGAGCTCACGAGCCAAAAGTGGTCCCCGAAAATTGCGTACTATTTCACATTGCAATCTCTCTCTCTGCTGTGTGTGCATCTTGCTAGCTGTCACTCAAATGGCAAAGATAAGGGTTCATCGAATTTCTAGGGGGCTGGCCCACGTGGGGGAAAATGGTGCTGCACAGCTTCCAGAAAACACTCACTTTCAAACTAGGGAATTCGTGGCTAACTGAGGTAAAACAGTAATTCTGCTCATAGATTATCCATGTATGAACTACATACAGTGAGGGAAAAAGTATTTGATCCCCTGCTGATTTTGTACGTTTTCCCACTGACAAAGAAATGATCAGTCTATAATTTTAATGGTAGGTTTATTTGAACAGTGAGAGACAGAATAACAAAAGAATCCAGAAAAACGCAAGTCATCATTTTTATAAATTGATATGCATTTAATGATGGAAATAAGTATTTGACCCCCTCTCAATCAGAAAGATTTCTGGCTCCCAGGTGTCTTTTATACAGGTAACAAGCTGAGATTAGGAGCACACTCTTAAAGGGAGTGCTCCTAATCTCCGTTTGTTACCTGTATAAAAGACACTTGTCCACAGAAGCAATCAATCAATCAGATTCCAAACTCTCCACCATGGCCAAGACCAAAGAGCTCTCCAAGGATGTCAGGGACAAGATTGTAGACCTACACAAGGCTGGAATGGGCTACAAGACCATCGCCAAGCAGCTTGGTGAGAAGGTGACAACAGTTGGTGCGATTATTCGCAAATGGAAGAAACACAAAATAACTGTCGATCTCCATCGTCCTGGGGCTCCATGCAAGATCTCACCTTGTGGAGTTGTAATGATCATGAGAACGGTGAGGAATCAGCCCAGAACTACACGGGAGGATCTTGTCAATGATCTCAAGGCTGCTGGGACCATAGTCACCAAGAAAACAATTGGTAACACACTACGCCGTGAAGGACTGAAATCCTGCAGCGCCCGCAAGGTCCCCCTGCTCAAGAAAGCACATATACAGGCCCGTCTCAAGTTTGCCAATGAACATCTGAATGATTCAGAGGAGAACTGGGTGAAAGTGTTGTGGTCAGATGAGACCAAAATCAAGCTCTTTGGCATCGACTCAACTCACTGTGTTTGGAGGAGGAGGAATGCTGCCTATGACCCCAAGAACACCATCCCCACCGTCAAACATGGAGGTGGAAACATTATGCTTTGGGGGTGTTTTTCTGCTAAGGGGACAGGACAACTTCACCGCATCAAAGGGACGATTGACGGGGCCATGTACCGTCAAATCTTGGGTGAGAAACCTCCTTCCCTCAGCCAGGGCATTGAAAATTGGTTGTGGATGGATATTCCAGCATGACAATGACCCAAAACACATGGCCAAGGCAACAAAGGAGTGGCTCAAGAAGAAGCACATTAAGGTCCTGGAGTGGCCTAGCCAGTCTCCAGACCTTAATCCCATAGAAAATCTGTGGAGGGAGCTGAAGGTACGAGTTGCCAAAAGTCAGGCTCGAAACCTTAATGATTTGGAGAAGATCTGCAAAGAGGAGTGGGACAAAATGCCTCCTGAGATGTGTGCAAACCTGGTGGCCAACTACAAGAAACGTCTGACATCTGTGATTGCCAACAAGGGTTTTGCCACCAAGTACTAAGTCATGTTTTGCAGAGGGGTCAAATACTTATTTCCCTCATTAAAATGCAACTCAATTTATAACATTTTTGACATGCGTTTTTCTGGATTTTTGTTGTTGTTATTCTGTCTCTCACTGTTCAAATAAACCTACCATTAAAATTATAGACTGATCATGTCTTTGTCAGTGGGCAAACGTACAAAATCAGCAGGGATCAAATACTTTTTTCCCTCACTGTATTGACACATCCAGCCCAAAGCGGGAGGTTTAAACGGAGCATGTCTTTAACAAACTGATTTTTTTATTTTTATCGATGGCTCAATTTAAATGAACCTTCCTTGCAGTGTTAATCTTTGGAGGGGGGGGGGCAAATACAATTACAGCATTTGAGGGGATCATTCTTAGGCTCTGCAAAGATTTTAGAATCTTGATCACATAATGAGTAGTAATTTGGGATGCAAGGTGATTTGTAGATCAGTGATTCACAGTCCAACTGTAATGTAGTCCACCTCAAACACACATATTGACTGACTGACTGGCTAACTAACTGACTGCTTAACTGACTGACTAACTGGCTAGCTGACTGATTGACTGACTGGCTGACTGACTGACTGGCTGGCTGACTCCCTCTCTCTCTCCCTCCCTCCCTCCCTCCCTCCCTCCCTCCCTCCCTCCATCCCTCACCGAGACGTTGCAGAAGTTTTTGAACTCCAGGTAGGAGAGGTGTTCGGCCATCTCATCCGGCTCCATGTGGTCAAACAGTAGAGATACCTTCCTCTTCTTTACAGACTGAGACGGGGCCTGGGAGACTGGGGTCGCTGGACTACTGGGGGAACAATATGATTATTACATTACTGTTATACCCGGGGGTTACTAAACAACATACAGGACAGTGAGGATTACAGTAGAATAGAATAGATGGAGACAGAGCCTGAGAGGCTGAAGTCGCTGGACTATTGGGGGGGACAATATGATTATTACATTAGTATATTATTACTATTATACGTGGGGGTTACTGAGGAGAAACACCATTAAAAACAGTGGTGATTACAGTAGAATCGAATAGTCAGGGATGATTACAGTAGAATAGAACAGGCAGGGATGATTACAGTATAATCAAATAGGCAGTGATGATTACAGTATTATTGAATAGGCAGGGATGATTACAGTAGAATAGAATGAGGCAGGGATGATTACAGTAGAATAGGCAGTGATGATTACAGTAGAATAGAATGAGGCAGGGATGATTACAGTAGAATAGAATGAGGCAGGGATGATTACAGTAGAATCGAATAGGCAGGGATGATTACAGTAGAACAGAATGGGCAGGGATGATTACAGTAGAATAGAACAGGCAGTGATGATTACAGTAGAATTGAATAGGCAGTGATGATTACAGTATAATCGAATAGGCAGTGATGATTACAGTAGAATCGAATAGGCAGTGATGATTACAGTAGAATAGAATGAGGCAGGGATGATTACAGTAGAATCGAATAGGCAGGGATGATTACAGTAGAACAGAATGGGCAGGGATGATTACAGTAGAATAGAACAGGCAGTGATGATTACAGTAGAATTGAATAGGCAGTGATGATTACAGTATAATCGAATAGGCAGTGATGATTACAGTAGAATCGAATAGGCGGTGATGATTACAGTAGAATCGAATAGGCAGTGATGATTACAGTATAATCGAATAGGCAGTGATGATTACAGTAGAATCTAATAGGCGGTGATGATTACAGTAGAATCGAATAGGCAGTGATGATTACAGTAGAATCGAATAGGCAGCGATGATTACAGTATAATTGAATAGGCAGTGATGATTACAGTATAATCGAATAGGCAGTGATGATTACAGTATAATCGAATAGGCAGTGATGATGACAGTAGAATCGAATAGGCGGTGATGATTACAGTAGAATCGAATAGGCAGCGATGATTACAGTAGAATATAACAGGCAGTGATGATTACAGTATAATTGAATATGCAGTGATGATTACAGTATAATCGAATAGGCAGTGATGATTACAGTAGAATCGAATAGGCAGTGATGATTACAGTAGATTCGAATAGGCGGGGATAATTACAGTAGAATAGAATGAGGCAGGGATGATTACAGTAGAATAGGCAGTGATGATTACAGTAGAATCGAATAGGCAGTGACGATTACAGTATAATCGAATAGGCAGGGATGATTACAGTAGAATATAATGAGGCAGGGATGATTACAGTAGAATATAATGAGGCAGGGATGATTACAGTAGAATATAATGAGGCAGGGATGATTACAGTAGAATAGGCAGTGATGATTAGAGTAGAATCGAATAGGCAGTGACGATTACAGTATAATCGAATAGGCGGGGATGATTATAGTAGAATATAATGAGGCAGGGATGATTACAGTAGAATAGAATGAGGCAGGGATGATTACAGTAGAATAGGCAGGGATGATTACAGTAGAATCGAATAGGCAGTGATGATTACAGTATAATTGAATAGGCGGGGATGATTACAGTAGAATATAATGAGGCAGGGATGATTATAGTAGAATAGAATGAGGCATGGATGATTACAGTAGAATCGAATAGGCAGTGATGATTACAGTATAATCGAATAGGCGGGGATGATTACAGTAGAATAGAATGAGGCGGGGATGATTACAGTAGAATAGGCAGTGATGATTACAGTATAATTGGATAGGCGGGGATGATTACAGTAGAATATAACAGGCAGGGATGATTACAGTAGAATAGAATGAGGCAGGGATGATTACAGTAGAATAGGCAGGGATGATTACAGTAGAATCGAATAGGCAGTGATGATTACAGTATAATCGAATAGGCGGGGATGATTACAGTAGAATATAATGAGGCAGGGATGATTACAGTAGAATAGAATGAGGCAGGGATGATTACAGTATAATATAATAGGCAGTGATGATTACAGTAGAATCGAATAGGCAGTGATGATTACAGTAGAATAGAACAGGCAGGGATGATTACAGTAGAATAGGCAGGGATGATTACAGTAGAATGGAACAGGTAGTGATGATTACAGTAGAATAGGCAGGGATGATTACAGTAGAATAGAATAGGCAGGGATGATTACAGTAGAACAGAATAGGCAGGGATGATTAGAGTAGAATAGCAGAGGCAGTGATGATTACAGGAGAATAGAATAGGCAGGGATGATTAGAGTATAATAGAACAGGCAACAGTGATTACAGTAGAATATAATAGGCAGCAATGATTACAGTAGAATATGCAGGGATGATTACAGTAGAATAGAACAGGCAGGGATGATTACAGTATAATAGAATAGGCAGCGATGATTACAGTAGAATATAATAGGCAGGGATGATTACAGTAGAAAATAACAGGCAGGGATGATCACAGTAGAATAGAATAGGCAGGGATGATTACAGTAGAATAGAATAGGCAGGGATGATTACAGTAGAATAGAACAGGCAGGGATGATTACAGTAGAATATAATAGGAAGGGATGATTACAGTAGAATAGAACAGGCAGGGATGATTACAGTAGAATAGAACAGGCAGTGATGATTACAGTAGAATAGAATAGGCAGGGATGATTACAGTAGAATAGAACAGGCAGGGATGATTACAGTAGAATAGAACAGGCAGGGATGATTACAGTATAATAGAATAGGCAGCGATGATTACAGTAGAATAGAATGAGGCAGGGATGATTACAGTAGAATAGAATGAGGCAGGGATGATTACAGTATAATATAATAGGCAGTGATGATTACAGTAGAATCGAATAGGCAGTGATGATTACAGTAGAATAGAACAGGCAGGGATGATTACAGTAGAATAGGCAGGGATGATTACAGTAGAATGGAACAGGCAGTGATGATTACAGTAGAATAGGCAGGGATGATTACAGTAGAATAGAATAGGCAGGGATGATTACAGTAGAACTGAATAGGCAGGGATGATTAGAGTAGAATAGCAGAGGCAGTGATGATTACAGGAGAATAGAATAGGCAGGGATGATTAGAGTATAATAGAACAGGCAACAGTGATTACAGTAGAATATAATAGGCAGCAATGATTACAGTAGAATATGCAGGGATGATTACAGTAGAATAGAACAGGCAGGGATGATTACAGAATAATAAAATAGGCAGTGATGATTACAGTAGAATAGAATAGGCAGGGATGATTACAGTAGAAAATAACAGGCAGGGATGATCACAGTAGAATAGAATAGGCAGGGATGATTACAGTAGAATAGAATAGGCAGGGATGATTACAGTAGAATAGAACAGGCAGGGATGATTACAGTAGAATATAATAGGAAGGGTTGATTACAGTAGAATAGAACAGGCAGGGATGATTACAGTAGAATAGAACAGGCAGTGATGATTACAGTAGAATAGAATAGGCAGGGATGATTACAGTAGAATAGAACAGGCAGGGATGATTACAGTAGAATAGAACAGGCAGGGATGATTACAGTATAATAGAATAGGCAGCGATGATTACAGTAGAATAGAATAGGCAGGGATGATTACAGTAGAAAATAACAGGCAGGGATGATCACAGTAGAATAGAATAGGCAGGGATGATTACAGTAGAATAGAATAGGCAGGGATGATTACAGTAGAATAGAACATGCAGGGATGATTACAGTAGAATAGAATAGGAAGGGATGATTACAGTAGAATAGAACAGGCAGGGATGATTACAGTAGAATAGAACAGGCAGTGATGATTACAGTAGAATAGGCAGGGATGATTACAGTAGAATAGAACAGGCAGGGATGATTACAGTAGAATAGAACAGGCAGGGATGATTACAGTAGAATAGAACAGGCAGTGATGATTACAGTAGAATAGACAGGGATGATTACAGTAGAATAGAATGAGGCAGGGATGATTACAGTAGAATAGAACAGGCAACAATGATTACAGTAGAATAGAACAGGCAACAATGATTACAGTAGAATATAATAGACATCGAAAATTACAGTAGAATAGGCAGGGATGATTACAGTAGAATAGAACAGGCAGGGATGATTACAGTAGAATATAATAGACAGCGATGATTACAGTAGAATAGGCAGGGATGATTACAGTAGAATAGAACATGCAGTGATGATTACAGTAGAATATGCAGGGATGATTACAGTAGAATAGAACATGCAGTGATGATTACAGTAGAATAGAATGAGGCAGGGATGATTACAGTAGAATAGAACAGGCGGTGATGATTACAGTAGAATAGAACAGGCAGTGATGATTACAGTAGAATAGAACAGGCAGTGATGATTACAGTATAATCAAATAGGTGGGATGATTACAGTAGAATATAATGAGGCAGGGATGATTACAGTAGAATCGAATAGGCAGTGATGATTACATTAGAATAGAACAGGCAGGGATGATTACAGTAGAATATACTAGACAGGGATGATTACAGTCTAATATAACAGGCAGTGATGATTACAGTAGAATAGGCAGGGATGATTAAAGTATAATAGAACAGGCAACAGTGATTACAGTAGAATAGAACAGGCAGTGATGATTACAGTAAAATATAACAGGCAGCAATGATTACAGTAGAATATGCAGGGATGATTACAGTAGAATAGAACAGGCAGGGATGATTACAGTAGAATAGAATAGGCAGGGATGATTACAGTAGAATAGAATAGGCAGGGATGATTACAGTAGAATAGAATAGGCAGGGATGATTACAGTAGAATAGAACAGGCAGGGATGATTACAGTAGAATAGAATAGGAAGGGATGATTACAGTAGAATAGAACAGGCAGGGATGATTACAGTAGAATAGAACAGGTAGTGATGATTACAGTAGAATAGAATAGGCAGGGATGATTACAGTAGAATAGAACAGGCAGGGATGATTACAGTAGAATAGAACAGGCAGGGATGATTACAGTATAATAGAATAGGCAGCGATGATTACAGTAGAATAAAATAGGCAGGGATGATTACAGTAGAAAATAACAGGCAGGGATGATCACAGTAGAATAGAATAGGCAGGGATGATTACAGTAGAATAGAATAGGCAGGGATGATTACAGTAGAATAGAACATGCAGGGATGATTACAGTAGAATAGAATAGGAAGGGATGATTACAGTAGAATAGAACAGGCAGGGATGATTACAGTAGAATAGAACAGGCAGTGATGATTACAGTAGAATAGGCAGGGATGATTACAGTAGAATAGAACAGGCAGGGATGATTACAGTAGAATAGAACAGGCAGGGATGATTACAGTAGAATAGAACAGGCAGTGATGATTACAGTAGAATAGACAGGGATGATTACAGTAGAATAGAATGAGGCAGGGATGATTACAGTAGAATAGAACAGGCAACAATGATTACAGTAGAATAGAACAGGCAACAATGATTACAGTATAATATAATAGACATCGATAATTACAGTAGAATAGGCAGGGATGATTACAGTAGAATAGAACAGGCAGGGATGATTACAGTAGAATATAATAGACAGCGATGATTACAGTAGAATAGGCAGGGATGATTACAGTAGAATAGAACATGCAGTGATGATTACAGTAGAATATGCAGGGATGATTACAGTAGAATAGAACATGCAGTGATGATTACAGTAGAATAGAATGAGGCAGGGATGATTACAGTAGAATAGAACAGGCAGTGATGATTACAGTAGAATAGAACAGGCAGTGATGATTACAGTAGAATAGAACAGGCAGTGATGATTACAGTATAATCAAATAGGCGGGATGATTACAGTAGAATATAATGAGGCAGGGATGATTACAGTAGAATCGCATAGGCAGTGATGATTACATTAGAATAGAACAGGCAGGGATGATTACAGTAGAATATACTAGACAGGGATGATTACAGTCTAATATAACAGGCAGTGATGATTACAGTAGAATAGGCAGGGATGATTAAAGTATAATAGAACAGGCAACAGTGATTACAGTAGAATAGAACAGGCAGTGATGATTACAGTAAAATATAACAGGCAGCAATGATTACAGTAGAATATGCAGGGATGATTACAGTAGAATAGAACAGGCAGGGATGATTACAGTAGAATATAATAGGCAGGGATGATTACAGTAGAATAGAATAGGCAGTGATGATTACAGTAGACTAGACAGGGATGATTACAGTAGAATAGAACAGGCAGGGATGATTACAGTAAAATATAATGAGGCAAGGATGATTACAGTAGAATAGAATAGGTCGCGATGATTACAGTAGAATTGGCAGGGATGATTACAGTATAATATAACAGGCAGGGATGATCACAGTAGAATATAATATGCAGGGATGATTACAGTAGAATAGAATAGGCAGTGACGATTACAGTAGAATAGGCAGTGATGATTACAGTAGACTAGACAGGGATGATTACAGTAGAATAGAACAGGCAGGGATGATTACAGTAAAATATAATGAGGCATGGATGATTACAGTAGAATAGAATAGGCCGCGATGATTACAGTAGAATTGGCAAGGATGATTACAGTAGAATATAATAGGCAGTGATGATTACAGTAGAATATAATAGGCAGGGATGATTACAGTAGAATAGAATGAGGCAGGGATGATTACAGTAGAATGACAATATATCTCACCTGAGTTGTGAGAAGGTCTCAAACGTACAGGAACATTTCCCTCTGTGACAGGACGCGTACTCAAACAGACATGGAGGGATGGCATCATAACTACAACAGCAAGGAGACAGGAAAAACAGCAACACTTTACATCTTATACTTCATAGAGTCATAGAGCCCTTTGTACCAGTTGACACACCAGTAGACTCTGTTACCAGTCATAGAGCCATTTGTACCAGTTGACACACCAGTAGACTCTGTTACCAGTCATAGAGCCATTTGTACCAGTTGACACACCAGTAGACTCTGTTACCAGTCATAGAGGCCTTTGTACCAGTTGACACACCAGTAGACTCTGTTACCAGTCATAGAGCCCTTTGTACCAGTTGACACACCAGTAGACTATGTTACCAGTCATAGAGGCCTTTGTACCAGTTGACACACAAGTAGCCTCTGTTACCAGTCATAGAGCCCTTTGTACCAGTTGACACACCAGTAGACTCTGTTACCAGTCACAGAGCCCTTTGTACCAGTTGACACACAAGTAGCCTCTGTTACCAGTCATAGAGCCCTTTGTACCAGTTGACACACCAGTAGACTCTGTTACCAGTAACAGAGCCCTTTGTACCAGTTGACACACCAGTAGACACTGTTACCAGTCATAGAGGCATTTGTACCAGTTGACACACCAGTAGCCTCTGTTACCAGTCATAGAGGCCTTTGTACCAGTTGACACACCAGTAGACACTGTTACCAGTCATAGAGGCCTTTGTACCAGTTGACACATCAGTAGACACTGTTACCAGTCATAGAGGCCTTTGTACCAGTTGACACACCAGTAGCCTCTGTTACCAGTCATAGAGCCCTTTGTACCAGTTGACACACCAGTAGACACTGTTACCAGTCATAGAGGCCTTTGTACCAGTTGACACACCAGTAGACTCTGTTACCAGTCATAGAGCCCTTTGTACCAGTTGACACACCAGTAGACTCTGTTACCAGTCATAGAGCCCTTTGTACCAGTTGACACACCAGTAGACTCTGTTACCAGTCATAGAGCCCTTTTACCAGTTGACACACCAGTAGACTCTGTTACCAGTCATAGAGCCCTTTGTACCAGTTGACACACCAGTAGACTCTGTTACCAGTCATAGAGCCCTTTGTACCAGTTGACACACCAGTAGACTCTGTTACCAGTCATAGAGCCCTTTGTACCAGTTGACACACCAGTAGACTCTGTTACCAGTCATAGAGCCCTTTTACCAGTTGACACACCAGTAGACTCTGTTACCAGTCATAGAGCCCTTTGTACCAGTTGACACACCAGTAGACTCTGTTACCAGTCATAGAGCCCTTTGTACCAGTTGACACACCAGTAGACTCTATTACCAGTCATAGAGCCCTTTGTACCAGTTGACACACCAGTAGACTCTGTTACCAGTCATAGAGGCCTTTGTACCAGTTGACACACCAGTAGACTCTGTTACCAGTCATTGAGCACTTTGTACCAGTTGACACACCAGTAGACTATGTTAACAGTCATAGAGCCCTTTGTACCAGTTGACACACCAGTAGACTCTGTTACCAGTCATAGAGCCCTTTGTACCAGTTGACACACCAGTAGACCCCGTTACCAGTCATAGAGGCCTTTGTACCAGTTGACACACCAGTAGACTCTGTTACCAGTCATAGAGCCCTTTGTATGAGTTGACACACCAGTAGACTCCGTTACCAGTCATAGAGGCCTTTGTTCCAGTTGACACACCAGTAGCCTCTGTTACCAGTCATAGAGCCCTTTGTACCAGTTGACACACCAGTTGCCTCTGTTACCAGTCATAGAGGCCTTTGTACCAGTTGACACACCAGTAGACTCTGTTACCAGTCATAGAGGCCTTTGTACCAGTTGTCACACCAGTAGACTCTGTTACCAGTCATTGAGCCCTTTGTACCAGTTGACACACCAGTAGACTCTGTTAACAGTCATAGAGCCCTTTGTACCAGTTGACACACCAGTAGACTCTGTTACCAGTCATAGAGCCCTTTGTACCATTTGACACACCAGTAGACACTGTTACCAGTCATAGAGGCCTTTGTACCAGTTGACACACCAGTAGCCTCTGTTACCAGTCATAGAGCCCTTTGTACCAGTTGACACACCAGTAGCCTCTGTTACCAGTCATAGAGGCCTTTGAACCAGTTGACACACCAGTAGCCTCTGTTACCAGTCATAGAGCCCTTTGTACCAGTAGTCACACCAGTAGACTCTGTTACCAGTCATAGAGCCCTTTGTACCAGTTGACACACCAGTAGACTATGTTACTAGTCATAGAGCCCTTTGTACCAGTTGACACACCAGTAGACTCTGTTACCAGTTATAGATCCCTTTGTACCAGTTGACACACCTGTAGACTCCGTTACCAGTCATAGAGGCCTTTGTACCAGTTGACACACCAGTAGACTCTGTTACCAGTCATAGAGCCCTTTGTACCAGTTGACACACCAGTAGACTCTGTTACCAGTCATAGAGCCCTTTGTACCAGTAGACACACCAGTAGACTCCGTTACCAGTCATAGAGCCCTTTGTACCAGTTGACACACCAGTAGCCTCTGTTACCAGTCATAGAGGCCTTTGAACCAGTTGACACACCAGTAGCCTCTGTTACCAGTCATAGAGGCCTTTGTTCCAGTTGACACACCAGTAGACTCCATTACCAGTCATAGAGCCCTTTTTACCACTGGACACCAGTAGACTATGTTACTAGTCATAGAGCCCTTTGTACCAGTTGACACACCAGTAGACTCTGTTACCAGTCATAGAGGCCTTTGTACCAGTTGACACACCAGTAGACTCCGTTACGTCATAGAGCCCTTTGTACCAGTAGACACACCAGTAGACTCTGTTACCAGTCATAGAGCCCTTTGTACCAGTAGTCAGACCAGTAGCCTCTGTTACCAGTCATAGAGCCCTTTGTACCAGTTGACACACCAGTAGACTCCGTTACCAGTCATAGAGCCCTTTGTACCAGTTGACACACCAGTTGACAGACAGCTATCAGGAGAGACTAAGTGACCCTTGTCACCTGCTCTACTTGTCACATGGTCTCCTGGTGTGGTACCTACAGCACATCCATTCAGTCACACACACACACACACTAACACACACACACAGTGTGACTCACAGGTAGGATGTGTCTATGATGTCCTGTGTCTCAGACCTGGCCAGGGTCCACAATTCACCCATCATCTGCTCTAGTTGAGGGTCAGCCTCAAACACCGCTGGGAACCTGCTGATCCACTGTCTATAGGACAGAACACAGTTACTATAGTAGCAACACAACAGTACATAGCCTCAAACACCGCTGGAACCTGATGATCCGCTGTCTATAAAGCAGGGAGAGAGAGTGAACCACAGAGATCCTATTAAATTACTATTCATATTATTATTAGTAGTAGTAGTAGTATTCATTGGTATTCTAATTCTATGCATTGAACACAACAGTCACTATCCAGAAATACAGAGGTTTGAGTGGCATTACTCAGAACGCTACAATATAGAAAGAAGTTCTCCTCCCAAACGGATTCCTTGTGACCTAAGCTACAGGTCAGGATATCTAGGTAGAGGTCAGGATATCTAGGTAGAGGTCAGGATATCTAGCTACAGGTCAGGATATCTAGCTACAGGTCAGGATATCTAGGTAGAGGTCAGGATATCTAGCTACAGGTCAGGATATCTAGCTACAGGTCAGGATATCTAGCTATAGGTCAGGATATCTAGCTACAGGTCAGGATATCTAACTACAGGTCAGGATATCTAACTACAGGTCAGGATATCTAGCTACATGTCAGGATATCTTGGTAGAGGTCAAGATATATAGGTAGAGGTCAGGATATCTAGCTACAGGTCAGGATATCTAGCTACAGGTCAGGATATCTAGCTATAGGTCAGGATATCTAGCTACAGGTCAGGATATCTAACTACAGGTCAGGATATCTAACTACAGGTCAGGATATCTAGCTACATGTCAGGATATCTAGGTAGAGGTCAAGATATCTAGCTACAGGTCAGGATATCTAGGTATAGGTCAGGATATCTAGGTAGAGGTCAGGATATCTAGGTACAGGTCAAGATATTTAGCTACCGGTCAGGATATCTAGCTATAGGTCAGGATATCTAGCTACAGGTCAGGATATCTAGCTACAGGTCAGGATATCTAGCTACATGTCAGGATATCTAGGTAGAGGTCAGGATATCTAGGTAGAGGTCAGGATATCTAACTACAGGTCAGGATATCTAGCTATAGGTCAGGATATCTAGCTACAGGTCAGGATATCTAGCTACGGGTCAGGATATCTAGGTAGAGGTCAGGATATTTAGCTACAGGTCAGGATATCTAGCTACATGTCAGGATATCTAACTACAGGTCAGGATATCTAGCTATAGGTCAGGATATCTAGCTACAGGTCAGGATATTTAGCTACAGATCAGGATATCTAGCTACATGTCAGGATATCTAAGTAGAGGTCAGGATATCTAGCTACAGGTCAGGATATCTAGCTATAGGTCAGGATATCTAGCTACAGGTCAGGATATCTAACTACAGGTCAGGATATCTAACTACAGGTCAGGATATCTAGCTACATGTCAGGATATCTAGGTAGAGGTCAAGATATCTAGCTACAGGTCAGGATATCTAGGTATAGGTCAGGATATCTAGGTAGAGGTCAGGATATCTAGGTACAGGTCAAGATATTTAGCTACCGGTCAGGATATCTAGCTATAGGTCAGGATATCTAGCTACAGGTCAGGATATCTAGCTACAGGTCAGGATATCTAGCTACATGTCAGGATATCTAGGTAGAGGTCAGGATATCTAGGTAGAGGTCAGGATATCTAACTACAGGTCAGGATATCTAGCTACAGGTCAGGATATCTAGCTACAGGTCAGGATATCTAGCTACGGGTCAGGATATCTAGGTAGAGGTCAGGATATTTAGCTACAGGTCAGGATATCTAGCTACATGTCAGGATATCTAACTACAGGTCAGGATATCTAGCTATAGGTCAGGATATCTAGCTACAGGTCAGGATATTTAGCTACAGGTCAGGATATCTAGCTACATGTCAGGATATCTAAGTAGAGGTCAGGATATCTAGCTACATGTCAGGATATCTAGGTAGAGGTCAGGATATCTAGCTACATGTCAGAATATCTAGGTAGAGGTCAGGGTATCTAGCTACATGTGAGGATATCTAGGTAGAGGTCAGGATATCTAGCTATATGTCAGGATATCTAACTACAGGTCAGGATATCTAGGTAAAGGTCAGGATATCTAGCTACAGGTCAGGATATCTAGCTACAGGTCAGGATATCTAGCTATAGGTCAGGATATCTAGCTACAGGTCAGGATATCTAGCTACATGTCAGGATATCTAAGTAGAGGTCAGGATATCTAGCTACATGTCTGGATATCTAGGTAGAGGTCAGGATATCTAGCTACAGGTCAGGATATCTAGCTATAGGTCAGGATATCTAGGTAGAGGTCAGGATATCTAGGTAGAGGTCAGGATATCTAGGTAGAGGTCAGGATATCTAGCTACAGGTCAGGATATCTAGCTACAGGTCAGGATATCTAGCTACATGTCAGGATATCTAGCTACAGGTCAGGATATCTAGCTACAGGTCAGGATATCTAGCTATAGGTCAGGATATCTAGCTACAGGTCAGTATATCTAGCTACAGGTCAGGATATCTAGCTATAGGTCAGGATATCTAGCTACAGGTCAGGATATCTAACTACAGGTCAGGATATCTAACTACAGGTCAGGATATCTAGCTACATGTCAGGATATCTAGGTAGAGGTCAAGATATCTAGGTAGAGGTCAGGATATCTAGCTACAGGTCAGGATATCTAACTATAGGTCAGGATATCTAGCTACAGGTCAGGATATCTAGGTAGAGGTCAGGATATATAGGTAGAGGTCAGGATATCTAGGTACAGGTCAAGATATTTAGCTACAGGTCAGGATATCTAGCTATAGTTCAGGATATCTAGCTACAGCTCAGGATATCTAGCTACAGGTCAGGATATCTAGCTACATGTCAGGATATCTAGGTAGAGGTCAGGATATCTAGGTAGAGGTCAGGATATCTAACTACAGGTCAGGATATCTAGCTACAGGTCAGGATATCTAGCTACAGGTCAGGATATCTAGCTACGGGTCAGGATATCTAGGTAGAGGTCAGGATATTTAGCTACAGGTCAGGATATCTAGCTACATGTCAGGATATCTAACTACAGGTCAGGATATCTAGCTACAGGTCAGTATATCTAGCTACAGGTCAGGATATCTAGCTACATGTCAGGATATCTAGCTACATGTCAGGATATCTAAGTAGAGGTCAGGATATCTAGCTACATGACAGGATATCTAGGTAGAGGTCAGGATATCTAGCTACAGGTCAGGGTATCTAGTTACAGGTCAGGATATCTAGCTACATGTCAGGATATCTAAGTAGAGGTCAGGATATCTAGCTACATGTCAGGATATCTAGGTAGAGGTCAGGATATCTAGCTACATGTCAGGATATCTAGGTAGAGGTCAGGATGTCTAGCTACATGTCAGGATATGTAGGTAGAGGTCAGGATATCTAGCTACATGTCAGGATATCTAACTACAGGTCAGGATATCTAGGTAGAGGTCAGGATATCTAGCTACATGTCAGGATATCTAGGTAGAGGTCAGGATATCTAGCTACATGTCAGGAAATCTAGGTAGAGGTCAGGATATCTAGCTACATGTCAGGATATCTAACTACAGGTCAGGATATCTAGGTAGAGGTCAGGATATCTAGGTAGAGGTCAGGATATCTAGCTACAGGTCAGGATATCTAGCTATAGGTCAGGATATCTAGCTACAGGTCAGGATATCTAGCTACATGTCAGGATATCTAACTACAGGTCAGGATATCTAGGTAGAGGTCAGGATATCTAGCTACAGGTCAGGATATGTAGCTCTAAAGCTCATTTCATGGTTTGGGATCAAATTGTACTGTAGAATAGAGACAGACAGACAGACACACACACAAACACACAGACACACACAGACACACACAGACAGACACACAGACACAAACGCACACAGACATACAGACACAGACACAAACACGCACAGACACACACACACAGACACACACACAAACACACAGACAGACACACAGATACGAACGCACACAGACACAAACACACACAGACACACACAAACACAGATACACATCACACTGACCTGATAAGGTGGCAGACCTGTGGTCGTCTCAGTCCTCTCTTCTCCACTGGGCAGTCCTTATAGGTTACACAGTCAAGGAAAAGCAGCCGAAAGAGAAGACTTCCATACAGCATAAAGTAACTGTACACTACACATAACCATATGAGCTGTTATGGACCAACGTCACAAATCCATTTAAATCAATGGTCGTGGATAGCAACATCAGTCCCAAACAGCTCTGTGCCACTGAACACAGTCAGCCCACCAGAACACTAGTCAGCTTCTTCACTCATTTCTAAATAAGGGGTAAACAGTAGGTAAACAACAGGAGTAAACAAAGCAGGGTTTGTTTCCTGGTCAGAGGGATTATGGGACATGTGACTATGAGGTGCAGGGCACCGACAGGGCTGACCTCCCTTACCCCTAGGCAGACCTGGGTTCAAATACTACCTGAAACTTTCAGATACAGGGCTGACCACCCTAACCCCTAGGCAGACCTGGGTTCAAATACTACCTGAAACTGGTCAGAAGGATTATGGGACATCTTACCCGCAGGCAGACCTGAAACTTTCAGATGCTTTAGCCTGCCTGGAGTGACCAATGGGTTGGTTTTGCAGTTTTGGGAATATTCAATTTGTTTATTAAAGCCAGGCAAGCTCAATCAAGCATAGATAACGTATTTTAAATTATTTCAAATAGTGTTTGAACCCATGTGTGGCCCCGGGGTCAGGAAGCAGCAATTCATCGTGGGTAGAGGATATAGGGTGAGGAGTTTCTGGGCGAAGGTCTGTGAGGGAACAACCCAGCTATGCATCATCAGAGTCATGTGAACTAGCTGAGACCCCCGCGAAAGCTTCCCGTCTGTGTCTGGAACACAACCAATCAACACACAGGTCACAGGTTAGAACCAATCAACACACAGGTCACAGGTTAGAACCAATCAACACACAGGTCACAGGTTAGAACCAATCAACACACAGGTCACAGGTTAGAAACAATCAACACACAGGTCACAGGTTAGAACCAATCAACACACAGGTCACAGGTTAGAACCAATCAACACACAGGTCACAGGTTAGAACCAA
The DNA here is from genome assembly GCF_964263955.1 of Coregonus lavaretus. NCBI lineage: Eukaryota > Metazoa > Chordata > Actinopteri > Salmoniformes > Salmonidae > Coregonus > Coregonus lavaretus. The sequence goes on along the minus strand of NC_140017.1, from coordinate 36,777,499 downwards.
TCAACACACAGGTCACAGGTTAGATATCAGACAGGTTTCAGTGTGTTCTATATCAGACAGGTTTCAGTGTGTTCTATATCAGACAGGTTTCAGTGTGGTCTATATCAGACAGGTTTCAGTGTGTCCTATATCAGACAGGTTTCAGTGTGGTCTATATCAGACAGGTTTCAGTGTGTTCTATATCAGACAGGTTTCAGTGTGTTCTATATCAGACAGGTTTCAGTGTGTTCTATATCAGACTGTCACGCCCTGACTCAAGGGACTCGTATTTGTTGAGTCAGGGTATGTATATTCTATGTTGTGTATTTCTAGGGTGATATGTTCTAGTATGTCTATTTCTATGTGGGCCGGTGTGGTTCCCAATCAGAGGCAGCTGTCGCTCGTTGTCTCTGATTGGGGACCATACTTAGGCAGCACTAGTTAGTTGTGGGATCTTGTTCCGTGTAAGGTATGTTGTGTTGTGCTGCCTTGGACTTCACGTTTCGTTTCGTTTGTTATTTTGTCGTTGTGGTTAATATTTAATAAACATGTACGCATATCACGCTGCGCCTTGGTCCGTCCCGTCTATAAACGATCGTGACACAGACAGGTTTCAGTGTGTTCTATATCAGACAGGTTTCAGTGTGTTCTATATCAGACAGGTTTCAGTGTGTTCTATATCAGACAGGTTTCAGTGTATGCTGTATCAGACAGGTTTCAGTGTGTCCTATATCAGACAGGTTTCAGTGTGTCCTATAACAGACAGGTTTCAGTGTGTTCTATATCAGACAGGTTTCAGTGTGTTCTATATCAGACAGGTTTCAGTGTGTTCTATATCAGACAGGTTTCAGTGTGTTCTATATCAGACAGGTTTCAGTGTGTGCTATATCAGACAGGTTTAAGTGTGTTCTATATCAGACAGGTTTCAGTGTGTTCTATATCAGACAGGTTTCAGTGTGTTCTATATCAGACAGGTTTCAGTGTGTTCTATATCAGACAGGTTTCAGTGTGTTCTATATCAGACAAGTTTCAGTGTGTCCTATATCAGACAGGTTTCAGTGTGTCCTATATCAGACAGGTTTCAGTGTGTCCTATATCAGACAGGTTTTAGTGTGTCCTATATCAGACAGGTTTCAGTGTGTTCTATATCAGACAGGTTTCAGTGTGTTCTATATCAGACAGGTTTCAGTGTGTCCTATATCAGACAGGTTTCAGTGTGTCCTATATCAGACAGGTTTCAGTGTGTCCTATATCAGACAGGTTTCAGTGTGTTCTATATCAGACAGGTTTCAGTGTGTTCTGTATCAGACAGGTTTCAGTGTGTCCTATATCAGACAGGTATACCAGTTGTTGGGTAATCAGGTTAGTGAAAGGGGAAGGTACTACACTATATGTGGTCTACTTCAATATCTGCTACTTGGTAATATCTCCTTTATATCGTGTGTGAGAGAGAAAAGAGAGAATTCATATAGCTATGTGTCCACCCACCCTCCCTGTCTCCCTCACTGTCTCCCTCCCTGCCTGTCTCCCTCCCTCCCTCCCTCCCTCCCTCCCTCCCTCCCTGCTTCCCTCCCCTCCTCCGCCAGGATCTCTAGTGGCACAGTTAGCACTGCGATGCAGTGCCTTAGACCACTGCGCCACTCAGGAGTACAAATAACACACACCCTCTCTCTCTCTCTCTCTCTCTCTCTCTCTCTCTCTCTCTCTCTCTCTCTCTCTCTCTCTCTCTCTCTCTCTCTCTCTCTCTCTCTCTCTCACTCCGTCTCTCTTTGTCTCTCTCTTTGTCGCTGTCTCTCTGTCTTTCTGTCTCTCTGTCTCTCTGTCTCTCTGTCTCTCTGTCTCTCTGTGTGCGTCTCACCGAAGCAGTGCAGGCATCGCAGGATGAGTTCGTCTAGGCTAGCAGAGCGGGTCAGGGGACTGGGGACAGGGTTCTGCAGCACTCTGTTGATCTCCGGGAAGCTAGGGCAGGTCATCCTCCTCTGAACCGTTCTCCTGCTTCTCACACCTCCAGGGCTGTCCACACGAGACTTTCTATAGAGGGAGGTGGACAGAGAGGGAGGAAGATATGGGGAGAGAGGGAAGTGAGAGAGTGAGAGAGAGGGAGTGAGTGACAGAATGAGAGGGAGCGAGTGAGTGAGTGACAGAATGAGAGGGAGCGAGAGAGAGAGAGAGAGAGAGGGAGAGTGAGTGAGTGACAGAATGAGAGGGAGAGAGGGAGAGAGAGGGAGAGGGAGAAAGACACTGAAACTCAGTCACATTGCAGATTACATACTGTAGAAGATCACATACTGTAGATGACATACTGTAATGGATTACATACGGTAGCGGATTATATACTGTAAACGATTACATACTGTAGCAGATTACATACTGAAGCAGATTACATACTGAAGCGGAGTATATACTGTAGCAGATTACATACTGTAACAGATTATATACTGTAGCAGAGTATATACTGTAGCAGATTACATACTATAACAGATTATATACTGTAGATGATATACTATAGATTACATACTGTAACAGATGACATACTGTAGATGACATACTGTAGAAGATTACATACTGTAGATTACATACTGTGACAGATTACATACTGTGACATATTACATACAGTAACAGACTTCCGACCCGTAGCACTGACGTCTGTAGCCATGAAGTGCTTTGAAAGGCTGGTCATGGCTCACGTCAACAGCATTATCCCAGAAACCCTAGATCCACTCCAATTTGCATATCGCCCCAACAGATCCACAGATGATGCAATCTCTATTGCACTCCACACTGTCCTTTCACACCTGAACAAGAGGAACACCTATGTGAGAATGCTATTCATTGACTACAGCTCAGCGTTCAACACCATAGTACCCTCAAAGCTCATCACTAAGCTAAGGACCCTGGGACTGAACACCTCCCTCTGCAACTGGATCCTGGACTTCCTGACGGGCCGCCCCCAGGTGGTAATGGTAGGCAACACCACATCGGCCACGCTGATCCTCAACACGGGGGCCCCTCAGGGGTGCGTGCTTAGTCCCCTCCTGTACTCCCTGTTCACCCATGACTGCATGGCCAGGGTGACGACTCCAACACCATCATTAAGTTTGCCGACGACACAACAGTGGTAGGCCTGATCACCGACAACGATGAGACAGCCTATAGGGAGGAGGTCAGAGACCTGGCAGTGTGGTGCCAGGACAACAACCTCTCCCTCAACGTGATCAAGACAAAGGAGATTATTGTGGACTACAGGAAAAAGAAGAGGACCGACGGGGCTGTAGTGGAGCAGGTTGAGAGCTTCAAGTTCCTTGGTGTCCACATCACCAACAAACTAACATGGTCCAAGGACACCAAGACAGTCGTGAAGAGGGCACGGCAAAACCTAAGGAGACTTGCATGGGTCCTCACATCCTCAAAAGGTTCTACAGCTGCACCATCGAGAGCATCCTGACTGGTTGCATCACTGCTTGGTATGGCAACTGCTCGGCCTCCAGAGGGTAGTGCGTACGGACCAGTACATCACTGGGGCCAAGCTTCCTGCCATCCAGGACCTCTTTACCAGGCGGTGTCAGAGGAAGGCCCTAAAAATTGTCAAAGACTCCAGCCACCCTAGTCATAGACTGTTCTCTCTGCTACCGCACGGCAAGCGATACCGGAGCGCCAAGTCTAGGTCCAAGAGGCTTCTTAACGGCTTCTACCCCCAAGCCATAAGACTCCTGAACATCTAATCAAATGGCTACCCGGACTATTTGTATTGCCCCCCCCCCCTTTTGCGCTGCTGATGTCTGTTTATTATCTATGCATAGTCACTTTTAATAACACAACATACATGTACATATTACCTCAATTACCTCAACTAACCGGTGCCCCCGCACATTGACTTGGTAACGGTACCCCCCTGTATATAGCCTCACTATTGTTATTTTTACTGCTGCTCTTTAATTAGTTGTTACTTTTCTTTTTTACTGATCTATTTCTTTACTTAGCACTTATTTTTCTTGGTATTCTTTCTTAAAATTACATACTGTAACCAGGCCCATACCATGACCCTGATTGTCTATATCGTTTAGTGTTATGAAACCATACTGTTGTTTAAACACACACACACACACACACACACACACACACACACACACACACACACACACACACACACACACACACACACACACAGAACACACGCACGCACACACACACACAAACCCAAACACACACACACACACACACACAAAACAATACTGTTGTTTCAAACATACACACTGATGATATGAAGGACAGTACGTGTGTGACAGTGTGTGTGTGTGTGTACGTGTGTGTGTACGTGTGTGTGTACGTGTGTGTGTGTGAGTGTGTGTGTGTGTGTGTGTGTACGTGTGTGTGTGGTGTGTCAGAGCCTGAATGTGAGAACCTCTGATCTGATAACTCTGCTGCTGTGGAGAAATTCTCTGAAAACTAAACCAGGTCGTGTGTACGTGTGTATAGTCTACATACACCACATGACCAAAAGTATGTGGACATCTGTATATGTAGATAGATATGGATGGATGGATAAACACTGCATGACCAAAAGTATGTGGACATCTGCTCGCCGAAAATCTCATTCCAAAATCATGGGCATTAATACAGAGTTGGTCCCCCATTCGCTGCTATAACAGCCTCCACTCTTCTGGGAAGGCTTTCCACTAGATGTTGGAACATTGCTGCGGGGGACTTGCTTCCATTCAGCCACGAGAGCATTAGTGAGGTCGGGCACTGATGTTGGGCGATTAGGTCTGGCTCGCGGTCGGCGTTCCAATTCATCCCAAAGGTGTTCGATGTATGGACCTCGCTTTGTGCACGGGGGCGTTGTCATGCTGAAATAGGAAATGGACTTCCCCAAACTGTTGCCACAAAGTTGGAAGCACAGAATCGTCTAGAATGTCATTGTATGCCGTAGCGTTAAGATTTCCCTTCACTGGAACTAAAGGGCCTAGCCCCAACCATGAATAACATGGTCCTTTGATGGTGCCTCGTTGAAAGTCACTGAGCTCTTCAGTAAGGCCATTCTACTGCCAACGTTTATCTATGGAGATTGCATGGCTGTGTACTCGATTTTATACACCTGTCAGCAACGGGTGTACACGTATTTTTGGCCATGTAGTGTACATGTATGACTTTGTTTTATAGCATTTTATTGCAATGTGTATTGTCTACACTGACCTGTTGGATCCAACTTTATACAAAATACATTATTAACGTGAGATGCAACCTCCAAACCTGGTCTAGAGGGTGTTCTTGCCTGGAGCAACAGTCATGTCCTGAACACACCTGTCGTTCTGAACACACCTGTCATGTCCTGAACACACCTGTCATGTCCTGAACACACCTGTCGTTCTGAACACACCTGTCATGTCCTGAACACACCTGTCATGTCCTGAACACACCTGTCATGTCCTGAACACACCTGAACACACCTGTCATGTACTGAACACACCTGTCATGTCCTGAACACACCTGTCATGTACTGAACACACCTGTCATGTCCTGAACACACCTGTCATGTACTGAACACACCTGTCATGTACTGAACACACCTGTCATGTACTGAACACACCTGAACACACCTGTCATGTACTGAACACACCTGTCATTCTGAACACACCTGTCATGTCCTGAACACACCTGTCATGTACTGAACACACCTGTCATGTCCTGAACACACCTGTCATGTACTGAACACACCTGTCATGTCCTGAACACACCTGTCATGTCCTGAACACACCTGTCATGTTCTGAACACACCTGTCATGTCCTGAACACACCTGTCATGTCCTGAACACACCTGTCATGTCCTGAACACACCTGTCATGTACTGAACACACCTGAACACACCTGTCATGTACTGAACACACCTGTCATTCTGAACACACCTGTCATGTCCTGAACACACCTGTCATGTACTGAACACACCTGTCATGTCCTGAACACACCTGTCATGTACTGAACACACCTGTCATGTCCTGAACACACCTGTCATGTCCTGAACACACCTGTCATGTTCTGAACACACCTGTCATGTCCTGAACACACCTGTCATGTCCTGAACACACCTGTCATGTCCTGAACACACCTGTCATGTCCTGAACACATTAGTGTAAATACAGCCTGCTGTAAATTGTATTACTTGAATAATTCAGCACCTTGTCAGGTTACTGAGAGAATGTGTTATTGTCTTTAGCTTAGCATGAAACACGCTAAGGGTCTCATGGGACAGTTGCACCACCTGCCAGGACACGTTGACTACAGTGTTGCTTTCAGTTGTAGTTTGTTTAAAGTGGAACCACATGGGGTGTCTATTTGTGTGTGTTTGACACACAGGTACGTCCACAGATAGGGGTCTAGTGGTCCTGGAGCACCTGCCCTTTTGCCCTCATATGACAAAAGCTCCCTTTTGATTGGTGGCATTTTTAAAAATATATATATATATATAACTTTTTATTTTCAATGTATTTTCTCTCTTGTAACTTTAAATGTGACAATTTGCCCATCAAACTAGATAATGTTTCATAGACTCTTGAATCTTCAAAAAAGTCCCCTCCCCCGCCCTTCTGCACAAGCTACCTAATGGCGCCAGGCCGTGAGTTTTAAATGAATACCAGTCAATTATTTGGGCGTTGCTAGCATGTCGTCTCACGGTCTGGCACAGGATAGGGGGCAATTGCAGTTTGACTGTTTGTCAGTAGCAGAACAAATTCTAATCAAGTAAAGAGTAGTTCGCTTGTTTTGACAGCACAGCCTAGCTAACTAGCGGATTCATCTAGCCTACATTAGAGATGATCAGCTGATATATCTAACTAGCTGATTCTGCCCCACCAAAGGTCTTTGCCCGGCCCTGTTGACACATAGTTAGCACCTGCCCCACCAAAGTGAAACATAGTAAAGCACAGTGTTGATATGTTTAGTGCTATGTTATTGGAAAACACAAACACACTCTCCTTTTCAGATAAGTATTCTCTCTCTCCCTCTCTCTCTCTCTCTCTCTCTCTCTCATTTATCTCTCTCTTCTCTCTCTCTCTCTCTCTCCCTTCTCTCTCTCTCTCTCTCTCTCTCCCTTCTCTCTCTCTCCCTTCTCTCTCTCCTTTCTCCCTTCCTTCTCTCTCTCCTTTCTCTCTCTCCTTTCTCTCTAATGTTGTTTCGAACTTAATAATAACAATAATAATATGCCATTTAGCAGACGCTTTTATCCAAAGCGACTTACAGTCATGCGTGCATACTTTTTTTGTTGTGTATGGGTGGTCCCGGGTATCGAACCCACTACCTTGGCGTTACAAGCGCCGTGCTCTACCAGCTGAGCTACAGAGGACCACTTACTGGGAGGTTTATACCTCACTGGTCGGATTCTGAAACTGGGGCCAGTGTTCAGTCATTGATGGCAGATAGTGACTTTTCAGATTGATCTGCCCCCAGCAGCGTACCAGGATGGAGGGAGGTGACACCTGATTTAGAACCTTCAGTCCCTTGTCGTAACCAGTTCACGTCCGGCTAAAAACAACCACACTGACTGTTTATAAATCAGGGCCCGTATCCACAAAGTGTCTCAGAGTAGAGCAGTGGTTTTAATAGCTGAGAATAGAGACATTTTACTCCTAGTCTTTTGGGTCAAAATAAAAGCTACGCATGAAGCCTCTTTAGTCATAATAGTCCCACCTGGTAGACAGATATTTAGGAGACCTCATGAGCTGTCCTACCCAGTTAAGAGTTACCAGCAGGTGTGTTGATAATAGAAAAAGGCAGTGAGTCAGTGGTTCCTTGCTTTTTAAGAGTTTAAAAGTTGTAAAAAAATAAATAAAAAAAAGGTGATATGTGTTGCTAACTTTGATTGTGTTAAATAAATATGAAAATGAAAGACGTTTCAAACGTCGTATGCAACATTATCAGCAAATGCCTACTGTGTCAAAGCTATATAGAGTTGTTTAACGGGAGTGACGAGTGTGTTGATATAACAGTATAACAATTCAGCTTTTAACAACTATCAGATTGGTTAAAGAAAAGGTTATGCATGCTGACACATTAGGCAAGAAGGGTTGGCCAAGTATTCGTGTCAAACGTTTTACCATTGCAACATTTGATTCACCGTTGGTCGTCTGAAGCGTGCTGTAGAGTTCACAGCTGGCGATGCCTCATCGTGATTGGTTATTCCACCATCAATTGCAACATGTCAACGCACGTCATAACTATCTTTCCTTGGCGGTCCCTCAAACTGTCGTGATTACCAGCTGAGATAAACTTTTCTGAGTTGATTTTACTCCTGGCTCAGAGTTTTGTCTGAGCGGTGTCTCAACATCATCCTAAAACCTAGTCTGAGCTGGGAGTTTTTTTTTCTTTCTTAAAACTGGTTTTGACAGGATTCCTAGGACCTTTTCTGAGACCCTTTGTGGATACGGCACCTGTGGTGACACCATCGGGGATATTAAACACCTCTGGAAACACGACCCAGAAAATCCACTATAAGCAATCGATTGAATAGCGGCAAAGAACACTGGTCTAACCATCACAACCAGTAGTACTGCATGTGTCTAATGGCCTTTAAGGTTATTCTTACACAACACACACAGTATGAGGCTTTGAGACTGTCACTGTGGGCTGTCATAAGACCTGCTCTTAGTAACAGTGTGTGTCTGTGTGTGTGTGTGTGTGTGTGTGTGTGTGTGTGTGTGTGTGTGTCTGTGTGTGTGTGTGTGTGTGTGTGTGTGTGTGTGTGTGTGTGTGTGTGTGTGTGTGTGTGGCCAAATGGCAGTCACGACATTAACAGGAAACTGAGTGACTTCACGGAAGTGATGAAGTTCCCTGAATGACCAGACCTACATCCCCTTCCCCTCTCTCTCTCTCTCTCTCTCTCTCTCTCTGTCTCTCTGTCTCTGTCTCTCTCTCTCTCTCTCTCTCTCTCTCTGTCTCTCTCTCTCTCTCTCTCTCTCTCTCTCTCTCTCTCTCTCTCTCTCTCTCTCTCTCTCTCTCTCTCTCTCTCTCTCTCTCCCTATCACTCTCTCTGTGTCTCTCTGTCTCTGTCTCTATATCTCTCTCTCTCTCTCTCTCTGTCTCTCTCTCTCTCTCTCTCTCTCTCTCTCTCTCTGTCTCTCTCTCTCTCTCTCCCTATCACTCTCTCTGTGTCTCTCTGTCTCTCTATCTCTCTCTCTCTCTCTCTCTCTCTCTCTCTCTCTCTCTCTCTCTCTCTCTCTCTCCCTATCACTCTCTCTGTGTCTCTCTGTCTCTGTCTCTCTATCTCTCTCTCTCTCTGTCTCTCTCTCTCTATCTCTCCCCTCTCTTTCCCTCTCTCCCTCTCTGTCTCTCTCCCCTCTCTCTCTCTTTCTCTCTCTCTCTCTCTCCCCCTCCCCGTCTACCTATCTCAGTACAACATTTTCATTTGAACAGGTACCTGAACTCTTACATCCCTTCAAGATGAACCAAACAATGCACAAACACACACACACACACACACACACACACACACATATACACACATATACAGTGGGGAAAAAATGTATTTAGTCAGCCACCAATTGTGCAAGTTCTCCCACTTAATAAGACGAGAGAGGCCTGTAATTTTCATCATAGGTACACGTCAACTATGACAGACAAAATGAGAAAAAGAAATCCAGAAAATCACATTGTAGGATTTTTAATGAATTTATTTGCAAATTATGGTGGAAAATAAGTATTTGGTCAATAACAAAAGTTTCTCAATACTTTGTTATATACCCTTTGTTGGCAATGACACAGGTCAAACGTTTTCTGTAAGTCTTCACAAGGTTTTCACGCACTGTTGCTGGTATTTTGGCCCATTCCTCCATGCAGATCTCCTCTAGAGCAGTGATGTTTTGGGGCTGTCGCTGGGCAACACAGACTTTCAACTCCCTCCAAAGATTTTCTATGGGGTTGAGATCTGGAGACTGGCTAGGCCACTCCAGGACCTTGAAATGCTTCTTACGAAGCCACTCCTTCGTTGCCCGGGCGGTGTGTTTGGGATCATTGTCAAGCTGAAAGACCCAGCCACGTTTCATCTTCAATGCCCTTGCTGATGGAAGGAGGTTTTCACTCAAAATCTCACAATACATGGCCCCATTCATTCTTTCCTTTACACAGATCAGTCCCTTTGCAGAAAAACAGCCCCAAAGCATGATGTTTCCACCCCCATGCTTCATAGTAGGTATGGTGTTCTTTGGATGCAACTCAGCATTCTTTGTCCTCCAAACACTACGAGTTGAGTTTTTACCAAAAAGTTCTATTTTGGTTTCATCTGACCATATGTCATTCTCCCAATCTTCTTCTTGATCATCCAAATGCACTCTAGCAAACTTCAGACGGGCCTGGACATGTACTGGCTTAAGCGGGGGGACACGTCTGGCACTGCAGGATTTGAGTCCCTGGCGGTGTAGTGTGTTACCGATGGTAGGCTTTGTTACTTTGGTCCCAGCTCTCTGCAGGTCATTCACTAGGTCCCCCCGTGTGGTTCTGGGATTTTTGCTCACCGTTCTTGTGATCATTTTGACCCCACGGGGTGAGATCTTGCGTGGAGCCCCAGATCGAGGGAGATTATCAGTGGTCTTGTATGTCTTCCATTTCCTAATAATTGCTCCCACAGTTGATTTCTTCAAACCAAGCTGCTTACCTATTGCAGATTCAGTCTTCCCAGCCTGGTGCAGGTCTACAATTTTGTTTCTGGTGTCCTTTGACAGCTCTTTGGTCTTGGCCATAGTGGAGTTTGGAGTGTGACTGTTTGAGGTTGTGGACAGGTGTCTTTTATACTGATAACAAGTTCAAACAGGTGCCATTAATACAGGTAACGAGTGGAGGACAGAGGAGCCTCTTAAAGAAGAAGTTACAGGTCTGTGAGAGCCAGAAATCTTGCTTGTTTGTAGGTGACCAAATACTTATTTTCCACCATAATTTGCAAATAAATTCATAAAAAATCCTACAATGTGATTTTCTGGAGAAAAAAAATCTCAATTTGTCTGTCATAGTTGACGTGTACCTATGATGAAAATTACAGGCCTCTCTCATCTTTTTAAGTGGGAGAACTTGCACAATTGGTGGCTGACTAAATACTTTTTTCCCCCACTGTACACACACACACTGAAGGACACACAAACACACACCAATATACACAAAGACATATAAATGCCATTACAGCTAGAGTCCCCAACGGATCTATAGACAAACAAAGCAGTGAGTTCCCAGAAACAGATTTATACATAGTGCTGCATAATATGGGACAGTCCCATGTACACACACACACACACACACACACACACACACACACACACACACACACACACACACACACACACACACACAGACACACACACACAGACACACACACACACACACACACAGACACACACACACACACAGACACACACACACACACACACACACACACACACACACACACACACACACACACACACACACACACACACACACACACACACAGACACACACACACACACACACACACACACACACACACACACACACACACACACACACACACACACACACACAGACACACAGACACACACACACACACACACACACACACAGACACACAGACACACACACACACACACACACACACACACACACACACACACACACACAGACACACA
>NC_140017.1:36735881-36758381 GCF_964263955.1 Coregonus lavaretus | reverse complement strand
AGCAACTTCCAGTTAGTTCATTCAACTTAAAGCTAGAATCCGCAGTTGAAACAGTAACAATCTGAGGCATAGGCCTGGAGAAATTCTACTAATCTCAAATTCTTAGACAGAGCTATGGATGCAAGGACTGACCATCCATGAGATCAGAATGATAGTTTTAACCATGTTTTGAGGCTATACAGTGTTTGTTTACATTTACATTGTTTTACAAACATTGGCGTAAAACAAGCTTCTATTTTGGGTTCTAATGGGGTACGACAGGTGAACTAAGCTCGAGGCATTTATAAGTTATATTCTTGAAGAATCAATGGCAATGGGTATATATCATTAATTTATGAGTCAAAAAATGGATGTAGCAACTGCAGATTGCCCCTTTAAGGTAGCTAGGTAAGACAACCACGTCACAATCATTGTAAGTAAACTGTTCATCAATAAAGCAGAAAAATCGGTGCTAGTAAGAACTAGTGCTAGAACAGGTGTTTTACAGACAGACTAGTGTAGAACAGGTGTTTTACAGACAGACTAGTGTAGAACAGGTGTTTTACAGACAGACTAGTGCTAGAACAGGTGTTTTACAGACAGACTAGTGTAGAACAGGTGCTTTACAGACAGACTAGTGTAGAACAGGTGTTTTACAGACAGACTAGTGCTAGAACAGGTGTTTTACAGACAGACTAGTGTAGAACAGGTGTTTTACAGACAGACTAGTGTAGAACAGGTGTTTTACAGACAGACTAGTGTAGAACAGGTGTTTTACAGACAGACTAGTGTAGAACAGGTGTTTTACAGACAGACTAGTGTAGAACAGGTGTTTTACAGACAGACTAGTGCTAGAACAGGTGTTTTACAGACAGACTAGTGTAGAACAGGTGTTTTACAGACAGACTAGTGTAGAACAGGTGCTTTACAGACAGACTAGTGTAGAACAGGTGTTTTACAGACAGACTAGTGTAGAACAGGTGTTTTACAGACAGACTAGTGCTAGAACAGGTGTTTTACAGACAGACTAGTGTAGAACAGGTGTTTTACAGACAGACTAGTGTAGAACAGGTGTTTTACAGACAGACTAGTGTAGAACAGGTGTTTTACAGACAGACTAGTGTAGAACAGGTGTTTTACAGACAGACTAGTGCTAGAACAGGTGTTTTACAGACAGACTAGTGTAGAACAGGTGTTTTACAGACAGACTAGTGTAGAACAGGTGTTTTACAGACAGACTAGTGCTAGAACAGGTGTTTTACAGACAGACTAGTGTAGAACAGGTGTTTTACAGACAGACTAGTGTAGAACAGGTGTTTTACAGACAGACTAGTGCTAGAACAGGTGCTTTACAGACAGACTAGTGCTAGAACAGGTGTTTTACAGACAGACTAGTGTAGAACAGGTGTTTTACAGACAGACTTGTGCTAGAACAGGTGTTTTACAGACAGACTAGTGTAGAACAGGTGTTTTACAGACAGACTAGTGTAGAACAGGTGTTTTACAGACAGACTAGTGTAGAACAGGTGTTTTACAGACAGACTAGTGCTAGAACAGGTGTTTTACAGACAGACTAGTGTAGAACAGGTGCTTTACAGACAGACTAGTGTAGAACAGGTGCTTTACAGACAGACTAGTGTAGAACAGGTGCTTTACAGACAGACTAGTGTAGAACAGGTGTTTTACAGACAGACTAGTGTAGAACAGGTGTTTTACAGACAGACTAGTGTAGAACAGGTGTTTTACAGACAGACTAGTGCTAGAACAGGTGTTTTACAGACAGACTAGTGTAGAACAGGTGTTTTACAGACAGACTAGTGTAGAACAGGTGCTTTACAGACAGACTAGTGTAGAACAGGTGCTTTACAGACAGACTAGTGTAGAACAGGTGTTTTACAGACAGATTAGTGTAGAACAGGTGTTTTACAGACAGACTAGTGCTAGAACAGGTGTTTTACAGACAGACTAGTGCTAGAACAGGTGTTTTACAGACAGACTAGTGTAGAACAGGTGTTTTACAGACAGACTAGTGTAGAACAGGTGTTTTACAGACAGACTAGTGCTAGAACAGGTGTTTTACAGACAGACTAGTGTAGAACAGGTGTTTTACAGACAGACTAGTGCTAGAACAGGTGTTTTACAGACAGACTAGTGCTAGAACAGGTGTTTTACAGACAGACTAGTGTAGAACAGGTGTTTTACAGACAGACTAGTGTAGAACAGGTGTTTTACAGACAGACTAGTGTAGAACAGGTGCTTTACAGACAGACTAGTGTAGAACAGGTGTTTTACAGACAGACTAGTGCTAGAACAGGTGTTTTACAGACAGACTAGTGCTAGAACAGGTGCTTTACAGACAGACTAGTGTAGAACAGGTGCTTTACAGACAGACTAGTGTAGAACAGGTGCTTTACAGACAGACTAGTGTAGAACAGGTGCTTTACAGACAGACTAGTGTAGAACAGGTGCTTTACAGACAGACTAGTGTAGAACCAGTATGTACTACCAACATTATGTAAATGAGGTTGGAGGGGAATCGTGTTGTGAGCAGCAGGAAATGCTAACTTGGTTTAAAAAGCTTCTAAAGTTTGTCATTTCCACTTGAAAATGTCACACTTGATTTGCCCTAATGAAAAATGTATCAACCCTTAAAAAAAAAAAAAAAAATCCATGAATTATAGCCCACATAACAATTCACATTTCCTATTCCTGCTGAATTATTTTCCTGCTGTGTGAAACTGCCTCAAAGTAAGATACAGCCTCTCTATATAGTAAGTCACCAGTACATTATTTGTTAATTCCTGTACAATGATGAGTAAAGTGATTTAGAGAGGTAGCCTACCATGTACAGCTGCTCCTCTCTTCTCATCTACACCCCACTGTTATCCCTCTCTCTTTGTAGCTCTTCAATGTCTTTCTCTCTTTCACTCAGGGTCCCCCCATCCTCTCTCTCTATCACCCCCATTTCTTCCCTCTCTTCTCCCTCTGTGATGGGGTTGACACAGGGCTCTAGTGTTTCCAGGGCTGTGTCTCTGTGTGCAGCTGGAGGCGGCCAGTCAAAGAAATCTTTGTTCCCAACAGGAGACACTGATGGGTCTGAGGGGGTGAAGGATGGAGGTGTCTGTTGGGTGAACCTGTGTGTGTTAGAGGGAGTGGGTCGTTAGCGTTCAAATACTCGCGCACAGAGGAATGCAGTAGCGCTGGTATTTCTGGTTTGAAATATCCTCCTCTCTTCTGTAATGTAGTTTACAGTAATCAGTTGTGACATGGCCTACACGTTTTACTGAATGAAGAGGAAGGGTTACACAGCAGCAGTAGAAACTACAACTAGGGACTATTTTTCTTATATCATTTCTCACATGTTTCTGTCCTTCCTGTGATGGGTAGTTAGTTAGTTAGTTTGTTAGTTAGCCAACTCTTTCTCTTGTCTAACACACACAGCAGGGCAATAAAGTAAACTTCTATGGAAGATGACGCATTATACGCCTGTTAGTGGGTCGGCCTATATCTGATACATGTTGCGTTTACCTTCCATTTTCCAACCTCCTGAAATAATTAATATTATGGCCCTATGAGAAAGTATTTGTATTTGAGAGGCTGTAAGTCAATACTATAATCATATTCATAATAGTATACATCTAGGACATGTTATCAAAGCTGAGCAGTTCGTGGCGGCCGGGGCAGAAATTGCACGTTATTTTTAAAACCATACCGTTCAGAATGATTTTCATCCTCATCAAGCCGTAAATCAGAAATACAGCGATAACACCGCCATCTAGCGGTTAGACTGCGCTACTGTGGAGATCACGGCTCGACCAGAAAGAGAGGACAAACCTTCCGAACTCAAACTCCCAGCATTCACTGGGGTTTTCTCTGGCGTCTCTTTTCCTGCGCATGCGCAGTAAAGGTCCTTGTCTATCTGGCCAGTACATTTCCCAAAACCCAGTGAAAACCCTCCTCTGTTGTCCACTGCTCCAGAGTCAGATGTGGATGTTATGGGAGAAGAGAGAGATGGAGAGATGAGAGAAGGAGAGAAGAGAGAGAAGGAGAGGAGGATAAATGATGACAGATAGATGGAGCTAACAGAGGTGAGGCTGCATGCTGTTACATACTTATGAATACCGGAGGAAGGGTGTGTGTGTGTGTCTATGTGTGTCTATGTGTGTCTATGTGTGTCTATGTGTGCGTGTTTGTGTGTATGTGTGTCTATGTGTGTCTATGTGTGTGTATGTGTGTCTATGTGTGCGTGTTTGTGCCACTGCCGATGTGGGGTGTGTCAATTAGGTAGATGCATGTTGGTTGCCCTTCATAATATGTGTCTGTGTGTGTTTGT
Source organism: Coregonus lavaretus (assembly GCF_964263955.1). Taxonomy (NCBI): domain Eukaryota; kingdom Metazoa; phylum Chordata; class Actinopteri; order Salmoniformes; family Salmonidae; genus Coregonus; species Coregonus lavaretus. The sequence continues at coordinate 36,754,069 of NC_140017.1, read as the reverse complement.
GTGTGTCTGATCTGTTTGTGTTCTGTACAGGGGCGTGCTGTGTAGGTGCAGGATAGGTTCAGCCTGATTGAAGGCCTACTGGAGGGGGGGGGGGGGGGGGGATTTAGCACAAAACAAGACAAAGGATAATTTCTGTTTTTTTCTAATCTTATTACGTTATTTATCATCTGATCATAATTACATTTATGATTTGGTTGATAAATGTGTATTATGGTTGGACATATGCCCAGAAATACAGACAGACAGAGATGCAGACAGACAGACAGACAGAGATGCAGACAGACAGACAGACAGACAGACAGACAGACAGACAGACAGAGATACAGACAGACAGACAGAGATACAGACAGACAGACAGAGATAATAAAAACATTTACATAGGTATGCAGACCCTTTACTCAGTACTTTGTTGAAGCACCTTTGGCAGCGATTACAGCCTCAAGTCTTCTTGGGTATGACGCTACAAGCTTGGCACGCCTGTATTTGGGGAGTTTCTCCCATTCTTCTCTGCAGATCCTCTCAAGCTCTGTCAGGTTGGATGGGGGGTGTTGCTGCACAGCTATTTTCAGGTCTCTCCAGAGATGTTCGATAGGGTTCAAGTCCGGGCTCTGGCTGGGCCACTCAAGGACATTCAAGACTTGTCCCGAAGCCACTCTTGCATTGTCTTGGCTGTGTGCTTAGGGTCGTTGTCCTGTTGGAAGGGGAACCTTCGCCCCAGTCTGAGGTCCTGAGCGCCCTGGCGCAGGTTTTCATCAAGGATCTCTCTGTACTTTGCTCAGTTCATCTTTGCCTCGATCCTGACTAGTCTCCCAGTCACTGCCGTTGAAAAACACCCCCCACAGCATGATGCTGCCACCACCATGCTTCACCGTAGGAATGGTGCCAGGTTTCTTCCAGACTTGACGCTTGGCATTCAGGCAAAAGAGTTGCATCTTGATTTCATCAGACCAGAGAATCTTGTTTCTCATGGTCTGAGAGTCTTTAGGTGCCTTTTGGCAAACTCCAAGCGGGCTGTCATGTGCCTTTTACTGAGGAGTGGCTTCTGTCTGGCCACTCTACCATAAAGGCCTGATTGGTGGAGTGCTGCAGAGATGGTTACTTTTCTGGAAGGTTCTCCCATCTCCACAGAGTAACTCTGGAGCTCTGTCAGAGTGACCATTGGGTTCTTGGTCACCTCCCTGACCAAGGCCCTTCTCCCCCATTGCTCAGTTTGGCCGGGCGGCCAGCTCTAGGAAGAGTCTTGGTGGTTCCAAACTTCTTCCATTTAAGAATGATGGAGGCCACTGTGTTCTTGGGGACCTTCAATGCTGCAGACATTTTTGGGTACTCTTCCCCAGATCTGTGCCTCGACACAATCCTGTCTCGGAGCTCTACGGACAATTCCTTCAACCTCATGGCTTGTGTACGTGCACCTGTGTGTTCCTGTGTGTACGTGCACCTGTGTGTTCCTGTGTGTACGTGCACCTGTGTGTTCCTGTGTGTACGTGCACCTGTGTGTTCCTGTGTGTACGTGCACCTGTGTGTTCCTGTGTGTACGTGCACCTGTGTGTTCCTGTGTGTACGTGCACCTGTGTGTTCCTGTGTGTGTGCGCGCTCCAGAAGCCTCCAGAAGCTTTCCTTTTATAGCCTGGAGTGGCCCACTTCTACAAACATGGCTGCAGGGTGGGAACAGTTAGAATGTGTAACAAGGTGCCTGCCCCTCCCCTCCCCTCTCCCCCCCCTCCCCCCAGACAGCCAGGGAGAGCCCAGCCTACCCGTCACTCTCTCTCCCAACATGGTGAGAGCCACAGGACTCATTCTGTCCTCCAGCACACCCACACACACACTCTGAGAGCCAGAGAGAGAGGGAGATAGAGAGGTGTAACAAGGAGAGAGAGAGAGAGAGAGAGAGAGAGAGAGAGTGGTGTTGCGAATAGAGAAAGAGAGAGAAGGAAGGTTTTTGTGCAAAGGACTAAAAGAAAAAGAGAGAGCTAGAGAACATTCTGGAGGATATTCTGGCTTCTCTCTCAGAGCTGCAGATTGAACTGGGACAAGAGAAAACAGGAAGATGGCAGAAGGAGGAGAGGGAGAGGAGGAGATTCAGTTCCTCCGCACGGTGAGTTGCTGCTTTACTTTCCCCCTGGGCTCCTAGCCGGGTTAGGGTATAGGGGTTAGGACTGTTAGGGGTTAGGGTATAAGGGTTAGGGCTGTTAGGGGTTATGGTCAGGAGGGGTTAGGGTATAGGGGTTAGGGCTCTGGGTTAGAGCTGGGAGAGGTTAGGGTGAGACCTGCCCTGCCTGGACACATGCTGGCTTCTGGACTGGGTGGTGGGGGAGGGGCTGTGTGGGGGGTGGGGGGGCGTTATGAGGAATCTGATCTGAGCTCGTTAATTTGTCATCAGGAGAAGGCTATGCTTTAACTATAGCACAGTAGCTACCTACCTTTATCTTCACACACTTTAGCATAGCCTATGTTATACCAGAGCCTTGGGCTTCAGACCGTGTCTGTTCTACAGTGGTCTGAACATGGTGATTCAGAGTATTCTTAACTGTTGTTGAAAGCTACTCTGCCCGGTCCTCTATATCAATATCAGATGGCTCTCTCTTCTGCTTCCTGGTTTTAGTAAATGTTGCTGTACTGGCAGAGATATTTCAGTCTGTTAGCCTCTGGTAGCAGTTCTGCAAGCCATGCGGCCTCCTTCCCTTCCCTTCTGAATTTAGTTGACTATTTTAGTGTCCTGACCTGATTATCACTGGCTGAGCCTGGCTCTGGGTGGATGTCTTTAATATGACATGATCACTGACACTTTAGATATTAGAGTTCTGTAGACTGTTACTATAGTGGTTCATAGACTTAAAATGATCTGTTATTGTAGTGGTTCATATACTTAAAATGATCTGTTATTGTAGTGGTTCATATACTTAAAATGATCTGTTATTGTAGTGGTTCATAGACTTAAAATGATCTGTTATTGTAGTGGTTCATAGACTTAAAATGATCTGTTACTGTAGTGGTTCATATACTTAAAATGATCTGTTATTGTAGTGGTTCATAGACTTAAAATGATCTGTTATTGTAGTGGTTCATAGACTTAAAATGATCTGTTATTGTAGTGGTTCATAGACTTACAATGATCTGTTATTGTAGTGGTTCATAGACTTAAAATGATCTGTTATTGTAGTGGTTCATAGACTTAAAATGATCTGTTATTGTAGTGGTTCATAGACTTAAAATGATCTGTTATTGTAGTGGTTCATAGACTTAAAATGATCTGTTATTGTAGTGGTTCATAGACTTAAAATGATCTGTTATTGTAGTGGTTCATAGACTTAAAATGATCTGTTATTGTAGTGGTTCATAGACTTAAAATGATCTGTTATTGTAGTGGTTCATGGACTTAAAATGATCTGTTATTGTAGTGGTTAATAGACTTAAAATGATCTGTTATTGCAGTGGTTCATATACTTAAAATGATCTGTTACTATAGTGGTTCATAGACTTAAAATGATCTGTTATTGTAGTGGTTCATAGACTTAAAACGATCTGTTATTGTAGTGGTTCATAGACTTAAAATGATCTGTTATTGTAGTGGTTCATAGACTTAAAATGATCTGTTATTGTAGTGGTTCATAGACTTAAAATGATCTGTTATTGTAGTGGTTCATAGACTTAAAATGATATGTTATTGTAGTGGTTCATAGACTTAAAATGATCTGTTATTGTAGTGGTTCATAGACTTAAAATGATCTGTTATTGTAGTGGTTCATAGACTTAAAATGATCTGTTATTGTAGTGGTTCATAGACTTAAAATGATCTGTTACTGTAGTGGTTCATAGACTTAAAATGATCTGTTACTGTAGTGGTTCATAGACTTAAAATGATCTGTTATTGTAGTGGTTCATAGACTTAAAATGATATGTTATTGCAGTGGTTCATAGACTTAAAATGATCTGTTATTGTAGTGGTTCATAGACTTAAAATGATCTGTTATTGTAGTGGTTCATAGACTTAAAACGATCTGTTATTGTAGTGGTTCATAGACTTAAAATGATCTGTTATTGTAGTGGTTCATAGACTTAAAATGATCTGTTACTGTAGTGGTTCATAGACTTAAAATGATCTGTTATTGTAGTGGTTCATAGACTTAAAATGATCTGTTACTGTAGTGGTTCATAGACTTAAAATGATCTGTTATTGTAGTGGTTCATAGACTTAAAATGATCTGTTACTGTAGTGGTTCATAGACTTAAAATGATCTGTTATTGTAGTGGTTCATAGACTTAAAATGATCTGTTATTGTAGTGGTTCATAGACTTAAGATGATCTGTAGGTTCAGAGTAGTTAGGATACTTGACATTGTATAGATCAGTGTGCAGATTTTGTAAGTGGCACCGTCAGGTAGGCTATTAGATTTTTTGGGTGCTAATTTTGTTGCTCCCAGAATGTTCTGGTGGTTTCAGGGTATATGGGTGGTTGTGGGGTTCTGCGTGTGCATGTATTTGCGTTTGTGTGAGTGTGTGTGTGTGTGTGTGTGTGTGTGTGTGTGTACAGACCGGTGCATCTGTTGGCATCGTTATCTATTTATACCCCAGGAAAGGAGAGCTGAACCTGTCAGTGTTTTTTTTGGTCACATAGGAGGGTTGGGACTGGGAGGGAAGGGACTGGGAGGGTACGGACTACGGAGGGTAGGGACTGGGAGGGTAGGGACTGGGAGGGTAGGGACTGGGAGGGTAGGGACTACGGAGGGTAGGGACTGGGAGGGTAGGGACTGGGAGGGTAGGGACTGGGAGGGTAGAGACTGGGAGGGTAGGGACTGGGAGGGTAGAGACTGGGAGGGTAGGGACTGGGAGGGTAGGGACTGGGAGGGTAGGGACTGGGAGGGTACGGACTACGGAGGGTAGGGACTGGGAGGGTAGGGACTACGGAGGGTAGGGACTACGGAGGGTAGGGACTGGGAGGGTAGGGACTGGGAGGGTAGGGACAGCGATGAGACAAGATCGTAACTAGAAGGCAAAACTGCTCCAGCTCCTTCAAGTTGGATGGGTTCCGCTGGTGTACAGCAATCTTTAAGTCATACCACATTTTCTCAATTGGATTGAGGTCTGGCTTTGACTAGGCCATTCCAAGACATATAAATGTTTCCCCTTAAACCACTCGAGTGTTGCTTTAGCAGTATGCTTAGGGTCATTGTCCTGCTGGAAGGTGAACCTCCGTCCCAGTCTCAAATCTCTTGAAGACTGAAACAGGTTTCCTTCAAGAATTTACCTGTATTTAGCGCCATCCATCATTCCTTCAATTCTAACCAGTTTCCCAGTCCCTGCCGATGAAAAACATCCCCACAGCATGACGCTGCCACCACCATGCTTCAATGTGGGGATGGTGTTCTCGGGGTGATGAGAGGTGTTGGGTTTGCGCCAGACATAGCGTTCTCCTTGATGGCCAAAAAGCTCAATTTTTGTCTCATCTGACCAGAGTACATTCTTCCATATGTTTGGGGAGTCTCCCACATGGCTTTTGGCGAAAACCAAACGTGTTTGCTTATTTTTTTCTTTAAGCAATGGCTTTTTTCTGGCCACTCTTCCGTAAAACCCAGCTTTGTGGAGTGTACAGCTTAAAGTGGTCCTATGGACAGATACTCCAATCTCCGCTGTGGAGCTTTGCAGCTCCTTCACGGTTATCTTTGGTCTCTTTGTTGCCTCTCTGATTAATGCCCTCCTTGCCTGGTCCGTGAGTTTTGGTGGGCGGCCCTGTCTTGGCAGGTTTGTTGTGGTGCCATATTCTTTCCATTTTTTAATAATGGATTTAATGGTGCTCCGTGGGATGTTCAAAGTTTCAGATATTTTTTTATAACCCAACCCTGATCTGTACTTCTCCACAACTTTGTCCCTGACCTGTTTGGAGAGCTCCTTGGTCTTCATGGTGCCGCTTGCTTGGGGGTGCCCCTTGCTTAGTGGTGTTGCAGACTCTGGGGCCTTTCAGAACAGATGTGTATATATACTGAGATCATGTGACAGATCATGTGACACTTAGATTGCACACTGCTGTACTTTATTTAACTAACTATGTGACTTCTGAAGGTAATTGGTTGCACCAGATCTTATTTAGGGGCTTCATAGCAAAGGGGGAGAATACATATGCACGCACCACTTTTCCGTTATTTATTTTTTAGAATCTTTTGAATTCATTTAACTTTACCAATTTGGACTATTTTGTGTATGTCCATTACATGAAATCCAAATAAAAATCCATTTAAATTACAGGTTGTAATGCAACAAAATAGGAAAAACGCCAAGGGGGATGAATACTTTTGCAATACTTCCATACTGAGTTGTCATAAATTACAATCCAAAGAAATATGCTTGAAATGTTGATTTATTTCTTTGTGACAATAATGGCCGCAAGTGTTCAGATAAGCATCAGATTTCCTTTAATATTGGTTAGCGGTGGAATTATAATAATAATAATAATAATAATAATAATAATAATAATAATAATCCAGGCTCTGCCGTAGCCGGCCGCGACCGGGAGACCCATGGGGCGGCGCGCAATTGGCCCAGCGTCGTCCAGGGTAGGGGAGGGAATGGCCGGCAGGGATGTAGCTCAGTTGATAGAGCATGGCGTTTGCAACGCCAGGGTTGTGGGTTCGATTCCCACGGGGGGTATGAAAAAAATTAATAATAATAATAATAATGTAAGTCGCTCTGGATAAGAGCGTCTGCTAAAAAAATAAAAATAAAATAATAATAATAATAATAATAAATGCAATTTAGCAGATGCTTTTATCCAAAGCCACTTATGGTCATGTGTACATTTCACGTACTGGTGGTCCCGGGAATCGAACCCACTATCCTGGCATTGCCAACTGAGCTACAGAGGACCATATATCGGTAAAAGGGCAGTATCGGCCAATAATATTGGTGAAAGGATATATAGGTCAGACTCTAGATAAAATAGGTGACTTTGACATCCCAATCCTATACTGTTAACAACTAATATACCACGGCTGTAAGCCAATCAGCATTCAGGGCTTGAACCACCCAGTTTATAATAACTAATATACCATGTTGTCTGACTGGTTCGTAGAGGTTTATTACAGTGTTATATTACCAACAGGTGTCTGTGCTTGTTCATGCTCCCCCTATGGCCTGAGCTCAAACAGACCAAAGAGACAGAAAAAGACAAGCACGATCAATAATATATACTGTAGAGGAGGGTTCAGGAGAACTCTGACGCGTTACGACGTCACAGGGGGAAACCAGGGTATCGTAGGGGGCACTGAATATCTCCATGACATTAAAATACCTTTATTATTAAGTAATATTCAGGAGAACAGGGCAGAGGAGAGGAGACCCATGGGTAGTATTTATCAAGAGGACCTCTGTATCCTACTCCATATCTACATCACCTCTGGTAGTGTCATCACATCTGCATCTCTGCAGATATAAAACATAACGCCCCAATGAGATCTGTACATCACAACGACCTCACGACCTGTCACCCTGTCTCCTGTCTCACCCTGTCTCCTGTCTCACCCTGTCTCCTGTCTCACCCTGTCTCCTGTCTCACCCTGTCTCCTGTCTCACCCTGTCTCCTGTCTCACCCTGTCTCCTGTCTCACCCTGTCTCCTGTCTCACCCTGTCTCCTGTCTCACCCTGTCTCCTGTCTCACCCTGTCTCCTGTCTCACCCTGTCTCCTGTCTCACCCTGTCAGAGTCTCCTGTCTCACCCTGTCAGAGTCTCCTGTCTCACCCTGTCAGAGTCTCCTGTCTCACCCTGTCAGAGTCTCCTGTCTCACCCTGTCAGAGTCTCCTGTCTCACCCTGTCAGAGTCTCCTGTCTCACCCTGTCAGAGTCTCCTGTCTCACCCTGTCAGAGTCTCCTGTCTCACCCTGTCAGAGTCTCCTGTCTCACCCTGTCAGAGTCTCCTGTCTCACCCTGTCAGAGTCTCCTGTCTCACCCTGTCAGAGTCTCCTGTCTCACCCTGTCAGAGTCTCCTGTCTCACCCTGTCAGAGTACAGCATTACTCTGTCTCCTGTCTCCTGTCTCAGACAGACACTCAGCTTCGTATAGCTATCAGGAGGACGCAGCCTAGACTGGCTAGCTAGCCTGTAGAGGAGTCCCTATAGCCGCCATTATCTGCTGTTAAAGCAGCGTGTAGGATTAGCTGCTGCCCTGTAAATGGGAGACCATGATGATGATGATGAGTAGAAGCTGTGTCATAGTTTGGTGTCTGCCTGTCTGCCTGTCTGTCTGTCTGCCTGCCTGTCTGTCTGCCTACCTGCCAGCCAGCCAGCCAGCCAGCCAGCCAGCCAGCCAGCCAGCCAGCCAGCCAGCCAGCCAGCCAGCCAGCCTGCCAGCCAGCCAGCCAGCCAGCCAGCCAGCCTGCCAGCCAGCCAGCCAGCCAGCCAGCCAGCCAGCCAGCCAGCCAGCCAGCCAGCCAGCCATAGTAGAGTAGTGCTGTGTGTGAATTATGTGGCTGGGTGAGTTTGAAGGGTTGATCACTGCTTCATTCTGTAGCAGCAGTTTCTTTTTATAGTTTGCCACCATAAGAGAGCACAGTCTGGAGGGGGAGGGGGAGGGAGAGGGAGAGGGAGAGGGAGAGGGAGAGGGCGAGAGAGAGAGCGAGAGAGAGAGCGAGAGAGAGAGAGAGAGGAGGAGGATGAAGAGAGTTTGTGTCGTGTCCTACTTGCCCGCATCTATTGGGAGTGAGTGAGTGAGTGAGTGAGTGAGTGAGTGAGTGAGTGAGTGAGTGTGTGTGTGATTGAGGACCAAGGTAATGAAAGTATGTTTGAGTGGATCGTCAGCCAAAACACACACACACACATACAAACAGCTAGACTACACACAGCACCTGTTGGTCCTATATGAATGGCAGGGTGAACCACCGCCACAGCTTTACACAATAGACAGGAGGTGTGGTCTGACTCTGGTCTGTCTGCAGAAGCCAACTGACCTCTGACCCCCTAGTCTCTCTCTAGTCTCCTGTAACCGAGACCCACCTACTGTCTGGTCTATTCACTCTATGCCAAACGATTAGGCTACTGTGTGTAAACAAACAAAGCCCTGGTGTGTGTGTGTGTGTGTGTGTGTGTGTGTGTGTGTGTGTGTGTGTGTGTGTGTGTGTGTGTGCAACTTCCATAATGAACATTTGAATCCATCCAAAAGTACCCATGAGCACCAACATGTGAAGTTCATAGGAGCATGTCAAATTAGGTGTCAAATGAAAGCTAAGAGTCTATATTTTGGGGAAATGAAGGCATAGAACACTTTTTAGGGCTCTCTCACATTGGCGTGAGGGAAGGTGAGAGGCAGGGTTGGGGTGAGGGAGGGTGAGAGTGGCGCAGTGGTCTAAGGCACTGCATCGCAGTGCTAACTGTGCCACTAGAGATCCTGGTTCGAATCCAGGCTCTGTCGCAGCCGGCCGCGACCGGGAGACTCATGGGCGGCGCACAATTGGCCCAGCGTCGTCCAGGGTAGGGGAGGGAATGGCCGGCAGGGATGTAGCTCAGTTGGTAGAGCATGGCGTTTGCAACACCTGGGTTGTGGGTTCGATTACCACAGGGGGCCAGTATAAAAAATATAAAAAATATATATGTAATCACTAACTGTAAATCGCTCTGGATAAGAGCGTCTGCTAAATGACTAAAATGTAAAATGTGAGAGACAGGGTTGGGGTGGGTGAGAGGCAGGGTTGGGGTGAGGGAGGGTGAGAGACAGGGTTGGGGTGAGGGAGAGTGAAAGGCAGGGTTGGGGTGAGGGAGGGTGAGAGGCAGGGTTGGGGTGAGGGAGGGTGAGAGACAGGGTTGGGGTGAGGGAGAGTGAAAGGCAGGGTTGGGGTGAGGGAGGGGTGAGAGGCAGGGTTGGGGTGAGGGAGGGTGAGAGACAGGGTTGGGGTGAGGGAGGGTGAGAGACAGGGTTGGGGTGAGGGAGCGTGGAAGGCAGGGTTGGGGTGAGGGAGGGTGAGAGACAGGGTTGGGGTGAGGGAGGGTGAAAGGCAGGGTTGGGGTGAGGGAGGGTGAGAGACAGGGTTGGGGTGAGGGAGAGTGAAAGGCAGGGTTGGGGTGAGGGAGGGGTGAGAGGCAGGGTTGGGGTGAGGGAGGGTGAGAGACAGGGTTGGGGTGAGGGAGGGTGAGAGACAGGGTTGGGGTGAGGGAGCGTGGAAGGCAGGGTTGGGGTGAGGGAGGGTGAGAGACAGGGTTGGGGTGAGGGAGGGTGAAAGGCAGGGTTGGGGTGAGGGAGGGTGAGAGGCAGGGTTGGGGTGAGGGAGGGTGAGAGACAGGGTTGGGGTGAGGGAGCGTGAAAGGCAGGGTTGGGGTGAGGGAGCGTGGAAGGCAGGGTTGGGGTGAGGGAGGGTGAGAGACAGGGTTGGGGTGAGGGAGGGTGAAAGGCAGGGTTGGGGTGAGGGAGCGTGGAAGGCAGGGTTGGGGTGAGGGAGGGTGAGAGACAGGGTTGGGGTGAGGGAGCGTGAAAGGCAGGGTTGGGGTGAGGGAGCGTGGAAGGCAGGGTTGGGGTGAGGGAGGGTGAGAGACAGGGTTGGGGTGAGGGAGGGTGAGAGACAGGGTTGGGGTGAGGGAGCGTGGAAGGCAGGGTTGGGGTGAGGGAGGGTGAGAGACAGGGTTGGGGTGAGGGAGGGTGAAAGGCAGGGTTGGGGTGAGGGAGGGGTGAGAGGCAGGGTTGGGGTGAGGGAGGGTGAGAGACAGGGTTGGGGTGAGGGAGGGTGAGAGACAGGGTTGGGGTGAGGGAGCGTGGAAGGCAGGGTTGGGGTGAGGGAGGGTGAGAGACAGGGTTGGGGTGAGGGAGGGTGAAAGGCAGGGTTGGGGTGAGGGAGGGTGAGAGGCAGGGTTGGGGTGAGGGAGGGTGAGAGACAGGGTTGGGGTGAGGGAGCGTGAAAGGCAGGGTTGGGGTGAGGGAGCGTGGAAGGCAGGGTTGGGGTGAGGGAGGGTGAGAGACAGGGTTGGGGTGAGGGAGGGTGAAAGGCAGGGTTGGGGTGAGGGAGCGTGGAAGGCAGGGTTGGGGTGAGGGAGGGTGAGAGACAGGGTTGGGGTGAGGGAGCGTGAAAGGCAGGGTTGGGGTGAGGGAGCGTGGAAGGCAGGGTTGGGGTGAGGGAGGGTGAGAGACAGGGTTGGGGTGAGGGAGGGTGAGAGACAGGGTTGGGGTGAGGGAGCGTGGAAGGCAGGGTTGGGGTGAGGGAGGGTGAGAGACAGGGTTGGGGTGAGGGAGGGTGAAAGGCAGGGTTGGGGTGAGGGAGGGTGAGAGGCAGGGTTGGGGTGAGGGAGGGTGAGAGACAGGGTTGGGGTGAGGGAGCGTGAAAGGCAGGGTTGGGGTGAGGGAGCGTGGAAGGCAGGGTTGGGGTGAGGGAGGGTGAGAGACAGGGTTGGGGTGAGGGAGGGTGAAAGGCAGGGTTGGGGTGAGGGAGGGTGAAAGGCAGGGTTGGGGTGAGGGAGGGTGAGAGGCAGGGTTGGGGTGAGGGAGGGTGAGAGACAGGGTTGGGGTGAGGGAGCGTGAAAGGCAGGGTTGGGGTGAGGGAGCGTGGAAGGCAGGGTTGGGGTGAGGGAGGGTGAGAGACAGGGTTGGGGTGAGGGAGGGTGAAAGGCAGGGTTGGGGTGAGGGAGGGTGAGAGGCAGGGTTGGGGTGAGGGAGGGTGAGAGGCAGGGTTGGGGTGAGGGAGCGTGAAAGGCAGGGTTGGGGTGAGGGAGGGTGAGAGACAGGGTTGGGGTGAGGGAGCGTGAAAGGCAGGGTTGGGGTGAGGGAGGGTGAAAGGCAGGGTTGGGGTGAGGGATGGTGAGAGACAGGGTTGGGGTGAGGGAGGGTGAAAGGCAGGGTTGGGGTGAGGGAGGGTGAGAGGCAGGGTTGGGGTGAGGGAGGGTGAAAGGCAGGGTTGGGGTGAGGGAGGGTGAGAGGCAGGGTTGGGGTGAGGGAGGGTGAGAGGCAGGGTTGGGGTGAGGGATGGTGAGAGACAGGGTTGGGGTGAGGGAGCATGAAAGGCAGGGTTGGGGTGAGGATTTTATGTAATCTATCACAAGACATCTTGTGGCCCTTTTTGGGTACTTCAGATTTTACAGGCGTCTGTAATTATCTCTGGCCCTCTGTGTGACCTTATCACATGTCAAATATATGAAATAATAAAATAAGATGATTTAAAAAAAGAATAGCATGACAAAGCTGTGTAAAACATTATCCTAAATATAAACCATCTACTTAGTGAATACCATTGGTGTTTAATATGAGGGGTTCAGCATGACATATACGTTATTTGTATTTTATTTTACCATGTCAGTATGTATTTGTTGTCAGTGTTTTGGAGTCAAACTGGTGGAAGTTGTGAAAAAAAGCCAAAAATAGTTGGAATATTCCAGTAACTTTGGTTAACTAGTGGTATCTCTGCAACCCTACTCCTAACTCTCTGCTAGTCATCACGTGGAGGGAATGTGAGAGTGACAGCTGCAAACGCCCAAAATAGAGGGAGAGACGAGTGGGGGAAGGCCCAGAAAGCAAGGAGGAAGACAGGAGGAGAGATGGAAATAGAGTGAGAGACGAGTGGGGGAAGGCCCAGAAAGCAAGGAGGAAGACAGGAGGAGAGATGGAAATAGAGGGAGAAAAGGGCATTGAAGTGAAATAATACTCAGGAAGAAAGTTTTAGGAAAATGAGAGGGGGTTAGGAGAGGCAGGGTTAGGGTTAGGAGAGGCAGGGTGAGGGAGAGGCAGGGTGAGGGTTAGGAGAGGCAGGGTGAGGGAGAGACAGGGTGAGGGGTTAGGAGAGGCAGGGTGAGGGTATGGAGAGGCAAGGTTAGGGTTAGGAGAGGCAGGGTGAGGGTTAGGAGAGGCAGGGTGAGGGAGAGGCAGGGTGAGGGAGAGACAGGGTGAGGGTTAGGAGAGGCAGGGTGAGGGTTAGGAGAGGCAGGGTGAGGGAGAGGCAGGGTGAGGGTTAGGAGAGACAGGGTGAGGGAGAGGCAGGGTGAGGGTTAGGAGAGGCAGGGTGAGGGAGAGGCAGGGTGAGGGTTAGGAGAGGCAGGGTGAGGGTTAGGAGAGGCAGGGTGAGGGAGAGGCAGGGTTAGGGTTAGGAGAGGCAGGGTGAGGGAGAGGCAGGGTGAGGGTTAGGAGAGGCAGGGTGAGGGTTAGGAGAGGCAGGGTGAGGGAGAGGCAGGGTTAGGGTTAGGAGAGGCAGGGTGAGGGAGAGGCAGGGTGAGGGTTAGGAGAGGCAGGGTGAGGGTTAGGAGAGGCAGGGTGAGGGAGAGGCAGGGTGAGGGAGAGGCAGGGTTAGGGTAAGGGAGAGGCAGGGTTAGGGTGAGGGAGAGGCAGGGTTAGGGTAAGGGAGAGGCAGGGTTAGGGTGAGGGAGAGGCAGGGTTAGGGTAAGGGAGAGACAGGGTTAGGGTAAGGGAGAGGCAGGGTTAGGGTGAGGGAGAGGCAGGGTTAGGGTAAGGGAGAGGCAGGGTTAGGGTGAGGGATAGGCAGGGTTAGGGTGAGGGAGAGGCAGGGTTAGGATGAGGGAGAGGCAGGGTGAGGGAGAGGCATGGTTAGGGTGAGGGAGAGGCAGGGTTAGGGTGAGGGAGAGGCAGGGTGAGGGTTAGGAGAGGCATGGTGAGGGTTAGGAGAGGCAGGGTGAGGGTTAGGAGAGGCATGGTGAGGGTTAGGAGAGGCAGGGTGAGGGGTTAGCAGAGTCAGGGTGAGGGAGAGGCAGGGTGAGGGGTTAGGAGAGTCAGGGTGAGGGTGAGGGAGAGGCAGGGTTAGGGTTAGGTGAGGCAGGGTGAGGGAGAGGCAGGGTGAGGGTTAGGAGAGGCAGGGTGAGGGTTAGCAGAGTCAGGGTGAGGGGGAGGCAGGGTGAGGGGTTAGGAGAGGCAGGGTGAGGGGTTTGGAGAGGCAGTGTTAGGTTTAGGAGAGGCAGGGTGAGGGTTAGGAGAGGCAGGGTGAGGGAGAGGCAGGGTTAGGGTTAGGGTGAGGCAGGGTTAGGGTTAGGGTGAGGCAGGGTGAGGGTTAGGAGAGGCAGGGTGAGGGGTTAGCAGAGTCAGGGTGAGGGGGAGGCAGGGTGAGGGGTTAGGAGAGGCAGGGTGAGGGGTTTGGAGAGGCAGTGTTAGGTTTAGGAGAGGCAGGGTGAGGGTTAGGAGAGGCAGGGTGAGGGTTAGGAGAGGCAGGGTGAGGGAGAGGCAGGGTTAGGGTTAGGGTGAGGCAGGGTTAGGGTTAGGGTGAGGCAGGGTGAGGGTTAGGAGAGGCATGGTGAGGGTTAGGAGAGGCAGGGTGAGGGGTTAGCAGAGTCAGGGTGAGGGAGAGGCAGGGTTAGGGTTAGGAGAGGCAGGGTGAGGGTGAGGGGGAGGCAGGGTGAGGGGTTTGGAGAGGCAGTGTTAGGTTTAGGAGAGGCAGGGTGAGGGTTAGGAGAGGCAGGGTGATGGTTGGAAGAGGCAGGGTGATGGTTGGAAGAGGCAGGGTGATGGTTGGAAGAGGCAGGGTGAGGGTTAGGAGAGGCAGGGTGAGGGTTTGGAGAGGCAGGGTGAGGGTTAGGTGAGGCAGGGTGAGGGAGAGGCAGGGTGAGGGTTAGGAGAGGCAGGGTGAGGGTTAGGAGAGGCAGGGTGCGGGGTTAGCAGAGTCAGGGTGAGGGGGAGGCAGGGTGAGGGGTTAGGAGAGGCAGGGTGAGGGGTTTGGAGAGGCAGTGTTAGGTTTAGGAGAGGCAGGGTGAGGGTTAGGAGAGTCAGGGTGATGGTTGGAAGAGGCAGGGTGATGGTTAGGAGAGGCAGGGTGATGGTTAGGAGAGGCAGGGTGATGGTTAGGAGAGGCAGGGTGAGGGTTAGGAGAGGCAGGGTGAGGGTTTGGAGAGGCAGGGTGATGGTTAGGAGAGGCAGGGTGAGGGTTAGGAGAGGCAGGGTGAGGGTTTGGAGAGGCAGGGTGAGGGTTAGGAGAGGCAGGGTGAGGGTTAGGAGAGGCAGGGTGAGGGTGAGGGTTAGGAGAGGCAGGGTTAGGAGAGGCAGGGTGAGGGGTTAGGAGAGGCAGGGTGAGGTTTAGGAGAGGCAGGGTGAGGGAAAGGCAGGGTGAGGAAGAGGCAGGGTGAGGGAGAGGCAGGGTTAGGGTGAGGGAGAGGCAGGGTGAGGGAGAGGCAGTGTGAGGAAGAGGCAGGGTGAGGGAGAGGCAGGGTTAGGGAGAGGAGAGGCAGGGTTAGGGTGAGGGAGAGGCAGGGTGAGGGAGAGGGACAGGCAGGGTTGGGGTGTTTCATCAGCCTGATCACTAGAATTACACTTCAATTTTTGATGTTTGAAAAGGTCCTGAGAACGTCGATATATGCCTTCCTCTGTGCTCACAATTATAATTTTTTTAAGCCCAGCACCCAGTGCGAACTTGTGATGCTCGGAGCAGGAGCACGCTGCTCAGACCACTGCACCACCACAGTTCACAATGCTCTTGCAAGCCGTGAGAATACGTGATGGTAATAGCACGTCGTTTTTAATTATTTTATTTTAAGCCTTCCCCAAACCATAGCCCTAACCTTAACCACTCTGAATTAATACCTAAATTGTTCACCTTTTGAGTTGTTTCTGTTTTAACCCTGTAACCACGTGGAATGAATGCGTAAAATATAGACGTTCATCCATAATACGTCGAATTTCAATGGGAAAATATGAGATCTTGTTGGTGTGGGAGGGAGGGTGAGAGGCAGGGTTGGTGTGAGGGAGGGTGGGGGAGGGTTGGTGTGAGGGAGGATGAGGGAGGGTTGGGGTGAGGGAAGGTGAGAGGCAGGGTAGGGGTGAGGGAGGGTGAGAAGGGCAGGGTTGGTGTTTTCAATTCAGTCAATGCAGGAAGTGTGTCATCTGGAGTGTGTGCAGTTTGTTTAGCAGTTTATCAGTATCAGCAGAAGGCAGACAAAAGCTTCATATTCAAAGAGTATTCTCCCCTGCCCCTTTAAGGACCCATATTGACCATTCCTCTCCTCCACCCACCTCATCTCTCCCGTCCCTCTCTCCGTCTCTGTGAGCAGGCTTCTAATCGATGGTCTGGACACGGGGTGACCTACATCAGTAGGCTCTGGTCAGGGCAGAAGGCCAAACCAAGTCCTGGATCTGCTGTTTGTTGATATTTTGGAACTGCTTTTTGAAGTTTTCAAACCTCTAGGTACATACAGCCGATAAAAGGCTGCTGCCCTCTACTTCTCCTGGTCGCTAATTCATATTCAACATCACAGTTTAAACCAGGGTTTCCCAAACCCTCTCCTCGGGGCCCCCCCAGACATTTCACATTTTTGTTTTAACCCTACACCTTTGACTAATTTAACCAGGTGTGCCAGTTTAGGGTTAAAACAAAAATGTGAAACCCTGTTTTTAAACTGCATTAAATGGTTGTGGGAGAGAGAGTATACTTGACAGCAAAAATATGATTTTCCCCTCCCTGTAGATAAGTGTCTAAGCACTGTGTCGTTGTGGTAAACATGAACCTGTTTTATCGCTGTCGGTCTGTGTGTGTGTGTCTGTGTGTGTGTGTGTGTGTGTGTGTGTGTGTGAGTATGTGTGTGTGTGTGTGTGTGAGTGTGTGTGTGTAGATGATATCTTCAAAATGCTGAGCAGCTAGCAGGTCGAGTAGTGCTGCAGGGTGTGTGTGTACTGACCTCTATGGGTTGGAGGTGTCATCTGATCATGCTGGGCTGGGCTGGGCTGTCTCAGTGTCTCTGAGTCGGTCTGCTTTTAGACGTCCAGAGCAGATCTCCAGCCCCATATCAGGGGACGATCACTCCCCCCAACATACACTACCACCTCACTCACATAGACACACAACATGGGAGGCCTAGTTCAGCCTAGTTCAACACCATCTTCCAGCTCAATTCTGCCCAGTTCAGCTCAGTTCAGCCTCTGTTTTTACGCTGTCATTGTCTTTTGTCACAGACAAAAGGTTCAACTAGAATTAGTAGGAGGAGCATTCAGTCTTCACTCCTGGCTTTACTGTAAAAGGCTTGTTTTGCTTCTCTGTGATCCAGTCGGTCTCTGTTCTAATTGATACACAATGAGTTATGAGTTAGACCAGACGACTAGCAGGAACATAGCATAACTGATGTACTATTATCCTGGAGGAGAGAAGGAAGGTTGATGTTGTACTATAGTCCTGGAGGAGAGAAGGAAGGTTGATGTTGTACTATAGTCCTGGAGGAGAGAAGGAAGGTTGATGTTGTACTATAGTCCTGGAGGAGAGAAGGAAGGTTGATGTTGTACTATAGTCATGGAGGAGAGAAGGAAGGTTGATGTTGTACTATAGTCCTGGAGGAGAGAAGGAAGGTTGATGTTGTACTATAGTCCTGGAGGAGAGAAGGAAGGTTGATGTTGTACTATAGTCCTGGAGGAGAGAAGGAAGGTTGATGTTGTACTATAGTCCTGGAGGAGAGAAGGAAGGTTGATGTTGTACTATAGTCCTGGAGGAGAGAAGGAAGGTTGATGTTGTACTATAGTCCTGGAGGAGAGAAGGAAGGTTGATGTTGTACTATAGTCCTGGAGGAGAGAAGGAAGGTTGATGTTGTACTATAGTCATGGAGGAGAGAAGGAAGGTTGATGTTGTACTATAGTCCTGGAGGAGAGAAGGAAGGTTGATGTTGTACTGTAGTCCTGGAGGAGAGAAGGAAGGTTGATGTTGTACTATAGTCCTGGAGGAGAGAAGGAAGGTTGATGTTGTACTATTATCCTGGAGGAGAGAAGGAAGGTTGATGTTGTACTATAGTCATGGAGGAGAGAAGGAAGGTTGATGTTGTACTATAGTCATGGAGGAGAGAAGGAAGGTTGATGTTGTACTATAGTCATGGAGGAGAGAAGGAAGGTTGATGTTGTACTATAGTCCTGGAGGAGAGAAGGAAGGTTGATGTTGTACTATAGTCCTGGAGGAGAGAAGGAAGGTTGATGTTGTACTATAGTCCTGGAGGAGAGAAGGAAGGTTGATGTTGTACTATAGTCCTGGAGGAGAGAAGGAAGGTTGATGTTGTACTATAGTCCTGGAGGAGAGAAGGAAGGTTGATGTTGTACTATAGTCATGGAGGAGAGAAGGAAGGTTGATGTTGTACTATAGTCATGGAGGAGAGAAGGAAGGTTGATGTTGTACTGTAGTCCTGGAGGAGAGAAGGAAGGTTGATGTTGTACTATAGTCCTGGAGGAGAGAAGGAAGGTTGATGTTGTACTGTAGTCCTGGAGGAGAGAAGGAAGGTTGATGTTGTACTATAGTCATGGAGGAGAGAAGGAAGGTTGATGTTGGACTGT
>NC_140017.1:36715636-36735681 GCF_964263955.1 Coregonus lavaretus | reverse complement strand
AACGTCCCAACGACCAGCGTAGTTCTTCTGACGACGCAGACCCATCACCTGGTACACAGGACACACCTCTTATATGGGATCTATTAGATCATTAGATACAAGCAGCAGTGACATACCTAATTCAGCTTCCAGTTGTCTAAATTGAAGATTGTGACTTAGTTGAATCAGGTGTGTGGCCCACCTCTGACCTCAGAGATCTTAAAAGGTTATAACAGGTTATAACAGGTTATATAGCAGGTTATGAAGGGGTTTAAAGGCTACCTTCATCTTCTCCATGATAGCGTTAGTTCCCAGGATGTTGTATTTCTTCTCTGGGTGACTCTCGGCATGTTTTGAGGCCCAGGTGGACTTGCCACAGGCTGGCAGACCCACCATCATGAGGATCTAGACATAGACAGGGAGGAAAATTAAGCTAGCCCGCTACTAGTACTTAACTAGCCCGCTACTAGTACTTAACTAGCCCGCTACTAGTACTTAACTAGCCCGCTACTAGTACTTAACTAGCCCGCGACTAGTACTTAACTAGCCCGCTACTAGTACTTAACTAGCCCGCTACTAGTACTTAACTAGCCCGCTACTAGTACTTAACTAGCCCGCTACTAGTACTTAACTAGCCCGCTACTATACTTTTCAGACCGGACTAGTAGAAAATGTGCTTAACTAGCCCGTAGTGATGGGGGGGGGGGGTTCGATACTGTAACATATCGTGATATTATTTTGGACATTTTGGATATTATATCGATACTTTGACTTTTTTAATTTAAGTTTTTTAATTTAAGTTTTTTAATTAATATTTTTGGCTGTTCCTGTGCTAAACCTCTGGTATTTTTCATCCTATAGCTGGTTCTCTATCTTTCTTTTTTTAAACAGTGAGTCAGTCAACATGTTATCAGCACTTTTATTTCCATGACTGATCAAAACTCATTTTCTCATGCTCTCTCTTGTCTCTCTGCAGCAGACATATACATTATTGTGATTTCGCTAAAACATTTTAGTCATTCAGCAGATCCAGAGCGATTTATAGGAGCAATTAGGGTTAAGTGCCTTGCTCAAGGGCACATCGACAGATTTTTCACCTAGTCGGCTCGGGGATTAGAACCAGCGACCTTTCGGTGACTGGCCCAACCTCTTAACGGCTAGGCTACCTACCGCCTCATGTAGTGAGCAATATGTTTGGAACATCAAATCGCAGTATCGAATCGCAAAACATAGAGAATTGTGAGAATTGCAATACAAATCGTATCGGCACCTAAGTATCGTGACAATATCATATTGTGACAAAGAAGTTGTACTTTTGGAGGATTTGAGGGCCCATGCCAAATCTATTCAACCTCCTGAGGGGAAAGAGGCGCTGTCGTGCCTTCTTCACGACTGTGCGGGTGTGTGGACCATTTTAAGTCCTTAATGATTTGGACACCGAGGAACTGGAAGCTCTCGACCCGCTCCACTGCAGACCCGTCGATGTGGATCGTTTCCTGTAGTCCACGATCAGCTCCTTGGTCTTACTGACGTTGAGGGAGAGGTTGTTGTCCCCGTACCACACTGCCAGGTCACTGACCTCCTCTCTGTAGGCTCATCGTTGTCGGTGATCAGGCCTACTACCGTTGTGTCATCAGCAAACTTGAAGATGGTGTTGGAGTAGTGCGCGGCCACGCAGTCGTGGGTGAACAGGGAGTACAGGAGGGGACTAAGCAAACCCCCTTGTGGGGCCCCCGTGTTGAGGGTCAGCGTGACGCAGGTGATGTTGCCTACCCTCACCACCTGGGGTCGGCCCGTCAGGAAGTCCAGGATCCAGTTGCAGAGGGAGATTTTTAGTCCCAGGGTCCTGAGCTTGGGGATGAGCTTGGAGGGGACTATGGTGTTGAACGCTGAGCTGTAGTCAATGAACAGCATTCTCACATAGGTACAGTGCCTTGCAAAAGTATTCATCCCCCTTGGCGTTTTTCCTATTTTGTTGCATTACAACCTGTAATTTTTTTTTTTTTTTTTTGGGATTTCATGTAATGGACATACACAAAACAGTCCAAATTGGAGCACCATTAAATCCATTATAAAATAAAATAAATATTATGGCACCACAACAAACCTGCCAAGAGAGGGCCGCCCACCAAAACTCACGGACCAGGCAAGGAGGGCATTAATCAGAGAGGCAACAAAGAGACCAAAGATAACCCTGAAGGAGCTGCAAAGCTCCACAGCGGAGATTGGAGTATCTGTCCATATGACCACTTTCAGCCGTACACTCCACAGAGCTGGGCTTTACGGAAGAGTGGCCAGAAAAAAGCCATTACTTAAAGAAAAAAATAAGCAAACATGTTTGGTGTTCGCCAAAAGGCATGTGGGAGACTCCCCAAACATATGGAAGAAGATACTCTGGTCAGATGAGACAAAAATTGACCTTTTTGGCCATTAAGGAAAACGCCATGTCTGGCGCAAACCCAACACCTCTCATTACCCCGAGAACACCATCCCCACAGTGAAGCATGGTGGTGGCAGCATCATGCTGTGGGGATGTTTTTCATCGGCAGGGACTGGGAAACTGGTCAGAATTGAAGGAATGATGGATGGCGCTAAATACAGGGAAATTCTTGAGGGAAACCTGTTTCAGTCTTCCAGAGTTTTTGAGACTGGGACGGAGGTTCACCTTCCAGCAGAACAATGACCCTAAGCATTCTGCTAAAGCAACACTCAAGTGGTTTAAGGGGAAACATTTAAATGTCTTGGAATGGCCTAGTCAAAGCCCAGACCTCAATCCAATTGAGAATCTGTGGTATGACTTAAAGATTGCTGTACACCAGCGGAACCCATCCAACTTGAAGGAGCTGGAGCAGTTTTGCCTTGAAGAATGGCCATAAATCCCAGTGGCTAGATGTGCCAAGCTTATAGAGACATACCCCAAGAGACTTGCAGCTGTAATTACTTCAAAAGGTGGCTCTACAAAGTATTGACTTTGGGGGGGTGAATAGTTATGCACGCTCAAGTTTTCTGTTGTTTTTTTTGTCTTATTTCTTGTTTGTTTCACAATAAAAATATTTTGCATCTTCAAAGTATTAGGCATGTTGTGTAAATGAAATGATACACCCCCCCCAAAAAAATCAATTTTAATTCCAGGTTGTAAGGCAACAAAATAGGAAAAATGCCAAGGGGGGGGGGGGGGTGAATACTTTCGCAAGCCACTGTATTCCTCTTATCTAGCTGGGTGAGGGCAGTGCGAAGTGCAATTGAGATTGCGTCGTCTATGGATCTGTTAGAGTGGCTCTGATGAGTTGATGATCCCCGCTTTAGCGTGTCTGGGATGATGGAGTTGATGTGTGCCATAACCAGCCTTTCAAAGCACTTCATGATTACAGCTGTGAGTGCTACAGGGCGGTAGTCATTGTGGCATGAAGCCTTAGAGTTTTTGGGAACAGGAATGATGGTGGTCGTCTTAAAACGTGGGGATTACAGACTGGGAGAGGTTCAAAATGCTGTTCTGCTCTGAGAATGTAGTGGGCATCTGATATGTGTATGTACAGTATATTACATATACATCACATTAGACTCGTAATAAGGCTAAGTAATTAGCTTGTGCCATGGCTCATGGGAGAGGGAGGGAAAGCGTGTAGGTATCTCACCACAGGAACATAAGAGAAAAAAACAATGAATCTAAGAGCTTTTATAAGCATCTGAGTTGTTTTGGATTCAAAAACTGAGTTGGTGACCAATTGTATTACTGTAAAGTGAACCTCCAATCAGACCTACATAATAAAATCATAACAGAACCTCTGCTTCTCAGAGGTGTGACAATGGGGGTTGGCAAGACCAACACAGAGAAGGCTGAATTCTTAAGACAACACAGAATAAATTCATCCAGACGATAAGAGGAGTTCCTTCCGGCCTGATTAAAGACCGTACTCACGTTGGCCTCGGCGAACCAGATCACACAGTCTTCTGGGTCGGTGACGGCCCTCACACCCGGCTCGATGTTGTTGTTGTTGTCAAACCGTGCATAAAATGCATTGAGTTCCTCTGGTTAGAGAGGCATCGTTGGGCAGATCACGGCTGGATCTTCCTTTGTGATCTGTAATGGACTGTAGCCCCTGTCACATGCGGCGGGCGGCGGAGCCTGTGTAATATGATTCCACCTTATTCCTATATTGTCCTTTTGCTCATTTGATGACTCTGCTGAGGTCGTAGCGGGACTTCCTGTACTTGATCCTGTCCTCAGCCGTAGCCTCAGAGTTGCCCTGTGTGCGGTAGCCCTGTCCTTTAGCTTAGCGCCAACCTTGGTGTTAATCCAGGGCTTTTGATTGGGGAAGCAGCGAACCTCCACTGTGGGGACAACGTTGCCAATGCATTTCCTAATGAAGCCGGTGACAGAGGTGGTTAGCTCGTCGATGCTATCGGCGTAGTCTCGTATCATATTCTAGTGAGCGCTTGCAAAGTAGTGCTGTAGTGTCATCTCTGATTCTGAGGACCGTTTCTCAACGGAGCACGTCACAGGTACTTCCTGTTTGAGCTTCTGCTTGTAAACAGGAAGCAGGAGTATGGAATTATGATCTGATTTGCCGAACGGGGGACGAGGGAGGGCCTTGTGTGCTTGCTTGTGGGTAGAGTAACAGTGGTGTAGGACTTTATCGCCCCTAGTGGCGAGGGAGACGTGTTGATGGAAGTTGGGCGTCACGTGACTTAATGACGCAGAATTAAAATCGCTGGCAACCAAAAAAGCAGCCTCTGGATGTTTATAGCCTCGTACAGTTCGTTAAGGTTTCCTGCTTGTTTATAGCCTCGTACAGTTCGTTAAGGTTTCCTGCTTGTTTATAGCCTCGTACAGTTCGTTAAGGTTTCCTGCTTGTTTATAGCCTCGTACAGTTCGTTAAGGTTTCCTGCTTGTTTATAGCCTCGTACAGTTCGTTAAGGTTTCCTGCTTGTTCATAGCCTCGTACAGTTCGTTAAGGTTTCCTGCTTGTTTATAGCCTCCCTTTGCCTTAATCTTGCCCAAACTCCCCCTCTCTTACATTTACATTTTAGTCATTTAGCAGACGCTCTTATCCAGAGCGACTTACAGTTAGTGAGTGCATACATTATATATTTTTATTTTTCATACTGGCCCCCCATGGGAATCGAACCCACAACCCTGGCGTTGCAAACGCCATGCTCTACCAACTGAGCTACATCCCTGCCGGCCATTCCCTCCCCTACCTTGGACGACGCTGGGCCAATTGTGCGCCGCCCCATGGGTCTCCCGGTCGCGGCCGGCTACGACAGAGGCTGGATTCGAACCAGGATCTCTAGTGGCACAGCTAGCACTGCGATGCAGTGCCTTAGACCATGGGGCGGCGCACAATTGGCCCAGCCTCTTGCCTCTGTATCACCTGCGTTTCCTCTTGGATACCCCGAAAATTGTAAATAATTAGTAAAACTGTAAATATGACTTTAATCTCAAGAGAAGACAGGTTTAATGAACTCCCTGGCTGCCTACTTTTTATATTTGACTGGCTACTCCATGTACTTGCGGAAAACACTGATATAGTCCTGTATAATAGTAGTAGTGTATAGTAGTAGTACTGTATTATATAGTATAGCAGTACTGTATAGTATAGTAGCAGTATAGTATAGTAGTACTACTGTATAGTATAGTGGTAGTACTGTATAGTATAGTGGTAGTACTGTATAGTATAGTAGAGTGGTAGTACTGTATAGTATAGTAGTAGTACTGTATAGTAGTAGTACTGTATAGTAGTAGTACCGTATAGTAGTAGTACTGTATAGTATAGTAGTAGTACTGTATAGTAGTAGTACTGTATAGTAGTAGTACCGTATAGTAGTAGTACTGTATAGTAGTAGTACTGTATAGTATAGTAGTAGTCCTGTATAGTATTAGTACTGTATAGTAGTAGTACTGTATAGTAGTAGTACCGTATAGTAGTAGTACTGTATAGTATAGTAGTAGTACTGTATAGTAGTAGTACTGTATAGTAGTAGTACCGTATAGTAGTAGTACTGTATAGTAGTAGTACTGTATAGTAGTAGTCCTGTATAGTAGTAGTACTGTATAGTATAGTAGTAGTACTGTATAGTAGAGTGGTAGTACTGTATAGTATAGTATTAGTACTGTATAGTAGTAGTACTGTATAGTAGTAGTACAGTATAGTAGTAGTACCATATAGTAGTAGTACTGTATAGTAGTAGTACTGTATAGTATAGTAGTAGTACTGTATAGTAGTAGTACTGTATATTATAGTAGTAGTACTGTATAGTAGTAGTACTGTATAGTATAGTATTAGTACTGTATAGTAGTAGTACCGTATAGTAGTAGTCCTGTATAGTAGTAGTACTGTATAGTATAGACAGGTGGGTTGTTTAGCAACCAGGCAGGGTTGGCTTAGAATCAAAGGATTGTTTACAACATGTAAACTATATTTCCTCTACAAATCTTTATTGAAAACATAAATACATTTGCACAATGAGCAAGTTGTTGGTTAGCTAGCTAGAGAATTTTTGCCATATTATCATAGACGTGTCAAGAGTCAAAACACTTCAAAACGAGACATGGTATCAAGAACAAGATAAAACTAGCTGAAAGAACCTCCTACGATTCCCCACATGGCAGCTCCTTGTCATTGTTGCTAGCTATCTGACCATTCAGAACCATAACAACACAGACTTCTGCCCCATGGACGCTAACCCGTCTATAGTATAGTATAGTAGTAGTACTGTATAGTATAGTAGTAGTACTGTATATTATTAGGGCTGGGACGATACCAGTATCGCAATACTCATTAGGAAACAAAATAAGCGGATTTAACTTCTAGAGGAAAACAGCCCTAATGTTGGAAACAAACAAAATTATGTTGTCATGAAGAGTCACCTTTATTTATACTGAACAAAAATATAAACACAACATGTAAAGTGTTGGTCCCATGTTTCGTGATCTGAAATAAAAGATCCCAGAAATGTTCCATACGCACAAAAATCTTATTTCTCTAAAATGTTGTGCACAAATTTGTTTACATCCCTGTTAGTGAGCATTTCTCCTTTGCCAAGATAATCCATCCACCTGATATGTGTGGCATATCAAGAAGCTGATTAAACAGCATGCTCATTACACAAATGCACCTTGTGCTGGGGACAATAAAAGGCCACTCTAAAATGTGCAGTTTTGTCACACAACACAATGACACAAATGTCTCAGGTTTTGAGGGAGCGTCCACCAGAGCTGTTGACAGAAAATAAGCCGCCTCCAACGTCGTTTTAGAGAATTTGGCAGTACGTCCAACCGGCCTCACAACCGCAGACCAACGTGTAACCACGCCAGCCCAGGACCTCTACATCCGGCTTCTTTACCTGCGGGATCGTCTGAGACCAGCCAACCGGACAGCTGATGAAACTGAGGAGTATTTCTGTCGCTGATGAAACTGAGGAGTATTTCTGTCTGTAATGAAGCCCTTTTGTGGGGAAAAACATATTCTGATTGGCTGGGCCTTGCTCCCCATTGGGTGGGCCAGTCTCCCAAGTGGGTGGGCCTATGCCCTCCCAGGCCCACCCATGGCTGCTCCCCTGCCCAGTCATGTGAAATCCATAGATTAGGGCCTAATTTATTTATTTCAATTGATTGATTTCCTTATATAAACTGTAACTCAGTAAAATCATTGAAATTGTTGCATGTTGCACTTATATTTTTGTTCAGTATATTTTCCAAGCTATAGCACACAATATTTTACATACAGCAGGACGAAATAATTTGGTCTGCTTCGTGTTTTCATTTTTACCATGGAAAAAATATTGCGATACTGGTATCATCCCGGCCCTATATAGTATAGTAGTAGTACTGTATAGTATAGTATAGTAGTAGTACTGTATAGTATAGTAGTAGTACTGTATAGTATAGTAGTAGTACTGTATAATATAGTAGTACTGTATAGTATAGTAGTAGTACTGTATCGTAGTAGTATAGTAGTAGTACTGTATAGTATAGTAGTAGTACTGTATAGTATAGTAGTACTGTATAGTATAGTAGTAGTACTGCATAGTATATTAGTAGTATTGTATAGTGTAGTAGTAGCACTATATAGTATAGCTGTAGAGTATATTATAGTAGTAGTACAGTATAGTAGTAGTACTGTATAGTATAGTAGTAGTACTGTATAGTATAGTACTGTATAGTATAGTACTGTATAGTATAGTAGTAGTACTGTATAGTATAGTAGTAGTACTGTATAGTATAGCAGTGTATAATATATTAGTAGTAGTGTATAGTATAGTAGTAGTACCGTATAGTAGTAGTAGTGTATAGTATAGTAGTAGTACTGTATAGTATAGCAGTGTATAGTATAGTAGTAGTAGTGTATAGAATATTAGTAGTAGTAGTGTATAGTATAGTAGTGTATAGTATAGTATTAGTAGTGTATAGTATAGTAGTGTATAGTATAGTAGTGTATAGTATAGTAGTAGTAGTGTATAGTATAGTAGTAGTACTGTATAGTATAGTAATAGTACTGTATAGTATAGTAATAGTACTGTATATTATAGTAGTAGTACTGTATAGTATAGTAGTAGTAGTGTATAGTATAGTAGTAGTACTGTATAGTATAGTAGTGTATAGTATAGTAGTAGTAGTGTATAGTATAGTAGTGTATAGTATAGTATAGTAGTGTATAGTATAGTAGTAGTAGTGTATATTATAGTAGTAGTACTGTATAGTATAGTAGTAGTACTGTATAGTATAGTAGTGTATAGTATAGTAGTAGTAGTAGTGTATAGTATAGTAGTAGTACTGTATAGTATAGTATAGTATAGTATAGTATAGTATAGTATAGTATAGTATAGTATAGTATAGTATAGTATAGTATAGTATAGTATAGTAGTGTAGTAGGGCGGCAGGTAGCTTAGTGGGTAAGAGCGTTGTGCCAGTAACCGAAAGGTAGCTGGTTCTAATCCCTGAGCCGACTAGGTGAAAAATCTGTCGATGTGCCCTTGAGCAAGGCACTTAACCCTAATTGCTCCTGTAAGTCGCTCTGGATAAGAGTGTCTGCTAAATGACCAAAAAAAAAAAATTGTGTATAGTATCCATACCTCACAGCCAGCCTTGCTTGCCGGTCCTACAGCCCCCCTGGTCCTGTCCTCAATACCAAGAGTTTGGATGAAGCTGTACCCCTCCGGAGGGGGGTGGAAGGGCTCCTCCTTCTGGCCAAAGTTAAACTCGATGGAACAGTTCTTGACAAGGACATGGGGGAACAGGGGGCGCCCCGCCAGCTCCTCCCTCGACGCCCGGAACCCCACGTCTAGCCACACCCCGTTCTTAGAGAACGCCATCTCCACCTCTTCTTCGCTAGCGTCAAAGTCCTGGGGGAATAATTAAAGTTATGTTAAGCTAACTAACTAAGTCTACTAACTGTACTAACCCTAACTCTAACCATCTACACACCTCCTCTCCACCAGCGTCAAAGTCCTGTTTATAATAAAGTTATGTTTAAAGGCTCTCTGCTGAACTATGTAACTAACTAACTATACTAACCCTAACAATCTCCACCTCCCTCAGCAGAGTCAAACTCATATATTTTTTAAATAACTAACTTACTAATTAACTCCACTAACCAACTAACCCTAACCAAAGCTCCTCCCTGCCGTCCTGAGAGAGAAAAGGGGGAAGGATATTTTGAGCCTCTACTCACACTAAGACAAATATTACTGAATGGTCTTAGTATAGTCTCTATTACTGAATGGTCTTAGTATAGTCTCTATTACTGAATGGTCTTAGTATAGTCTCTATTACTGAATGGTCTTAGTATAGTCTCTATTACTGAATGGTTTTTAGTATAGTCTCTATTACTGAATGGTCTTAGTATAGTCTCTATTACTGAATGGTCTTAGTATAGTCTCTATTACTGAATGGTCTTAGTATAGTCTCTATTACTGAATGGTCTTAGTATAGTCTCTATTACTGAATGGTCTTAGTATAGTCTCTATTACTGAATGGTCTTAGTATAGTCTCTATTACTGAATGGTCTTAGTATAGTCTCTATTACTGAATGGTCTTAGTATAGTCTCTATTACTGAATGGTCTTAGTATAGTCTCTATTACTGAATGGTCTTAGTATAGTCTCTATTACTGAATGGTCTTAGTATAGTCTCTATTACTGAATGGTCTTAGTATAGTCTCTATTACTGAATGGTCTTAGTATAGTCTCTATTACTGAATGGTCTTAGTATAGTCTCTATTACTGAATGGTCTTAGTATAGTCTCTATTACTGAATGGTCTTAGTATAGTCTCTATTACTGAATGGTCTTAGTATAGTCTCTATTACTGAATGGTCTTAGTATAGTCTCTATTACTGAATGGTCTTAGTATAGTCTCTATTACTGAATGGTCTTAGTATAGTCTCTATTACTGAATGGTCTTAGTATAGTCTCTATTACTGAATGGTCTTAGTATAGTCTCTATTACTGAATGGTCTTAGTATAGTCTCTATTACTGAATGGTGTTAGTATAGTCTCTATTACTGAATGGTCTTAGTATAGTCTCTATTACTGAATGGTCTTAGTATAGTCTCTATTACTGAATGGTCTTAGTATAGTCTCTATTACTGAATGGTCTTAGTATAGTCTCTATTACTGAATGGTATTAGTATAGTCTCTATTACTGAATGGTCTTAGTATCTATTACTGAATGGTCTTAGTATAGTCTCTATTACTGAATGGTCTTAGTATAGTCTCTATTACTGAATGGTATTAGTATAGTCTCTATTACTGAATGGTCTTAGTATCTATTACTGAATGGTCTTAGTATAGTCTCTATTACTGAATGGTCTTAGTATAGTCTCTATTACTGAATGGTCTTAGTATAGTCTCTATTACTGAATGGTCTTAGTATAGTCTCTATTACTGAATGGTCTTAGTATAGTCTCTATTACTGAATGGTCTTAGTATAGTCTCTATTACTGAATGGTCTTAGTATAGTCTCTATTACTGAATGGTCTTAGTATAGTCTCTATTACTGAATGGTCTTAGTATAGTCTCTATTACTGAATGGTCTTAGTATAGTCTCTATTACTGAATGGTCTTAGTATAGTCTCTATTACTGAATGGTGTTAGTATAGTCTCTATTACTGAATGGTATTAGTATAGTCTCTATTACTGAATGGTCTTAGTATAGTCTCTATTACTGAATGGTCTTAGTATAGTCTCTATTACTGAATGGTCTTAGTATAGTCTCTATTACTGAATGGTCTTAGTATAGTCTCTATTACTGAATGGTCTTAGTATAGTCTCTATTACTGAATGGTCTTAGTATAGTCTCTATTACTGAATGGTCTTAGTATAGTCTCTATTACTGAATGGTCTTAGTATAGTCTCTATTACTGAATGGTCTTAGTATAGTCTCTATTACTGAATGGTCTTAGTATAGTCTCTATTACTGAATGGTCTTAGTATAGTCTCTATTACTGAATGGTCTTAGTATAGTCTCTATTACTGAATGGTGTTAGTATAGTCTCTATTACTGAATGGTCTTAGTATAGTCTCTATTACTGAATGGTCTTAGTATAGTCTCTATTACTGAATGGTCTTAGTATAGTCTCTATTACTGAATGGTCTTAGTATAGTCTCTATTACTGAATGGTATTAGTATAGTCTCTATTACTGAATGGTCTTAGTATCTATTACTGAATGGTCTTAGTATAGTCTCTATTACTGAATGGTCTTAGTATAGTCTCTATTACTGAATGGTATTAGTATAGTCTCTATTACTGAATGGTCTTAGTATCTATTACTGAATGGTCTTAGTATAGTCTCTATTACTGAATGGTCTTAGTATAGTCTCTATTACTGAATGGTCTTAGTATAGTCTCTATTACTGAATGGTCTTAGTATAGTCTCTATTACTGAATGGTGTTAGTATAGTCTCTATTACTGAATGGTATTAGTATAGTCTCTATTACTGAATGGTCTTAGTATAGTCTCTATTACTGAATGGTCTTAGTATAGTCTCTATTACTGAATGGTCTTAGTATAGTCTCTATTACTGAATGGTCTTAGTATAGTCTCTATTACTGAATGGTGTTAGTATAGTCTCTATTACTGAATGGTGTTAGTATAGTCTCTATTACTGAATGGTCTTAGTATAGTATCTATTACTGAATGGTCTTAGTATAGTCTCTATTACTGAATGGTGTTAGTATAGTCTCTATTACTGAATGGTCTTAGTATAGTCTCTATTACTGAATGGTCTTAGTATAGTCTCTATTACTGAATGGTCTTAGTATAGTCTCTATTACTGAATGGTCTTAGTATAGTCTCTATTACTGAATGGTCTTAGTATAGTCTCTATTACTGAATGGTCTTAGTATAGTCTCTATTACTGAATGGTGTTAGTATAGTCTCTATTACTGAATGGTCTTAGTATAGTCTCTATTACTGAATGGTCTTAGTATAGTCTATATTACTGAATGGTCTTAGTATAGTCTCTATTACTGAATGGTCTTAGTATAGTCTCTATTACTGAATGGTCTTAGTATAGTCTCTATTACTGAATGGTCTTAGTATAGTCTCTATTACTGAATGGTGTTAGTATAGTCTCTATTACTGAATGGTCTTAGTATAGTCTCTATTACTGAATGGTCTTAGTATAGTCTCTATTACTGAATGGTATTAGTATAGTCTCTATTACTGAATGGTCTTAGTATCTATTACTGAATGGTCTTAGTATAGTCTCTATTACTGAATGGTCTTAGTATAGTCTCCTTATAGATAGTAGTGGACAATACAACAACAAAGTATCACTCACAATGAAACAGCCGATGACATCATTCTCTCCAAACTTCTCTCCGTAGTCTTCAAACTTACAGTCAGAGGATTTCTTTCCTGTTCCTCCGTACCCAAACGAAAACGCTTCCTCACCTGGAATATACCAGAGCTACATGTCAAACATTGTGTGTGTCCGTCTGTCCGCATGTGTGTGTGTGTGTGTGTGTGTGTGTGTGTGTGTGTGGTGGGAGTGCGTGCCTGTATGTGTGTGTGTGTGTGTGTGTGTGTGTGTGTGTGCCTGTATGTGTGTGTGATGTCCTTACCCAGTTGTGTGTGATGTCCTTACCCAGTTGTGTGTGATGTCCTTACCCAGTTGTGCGTGATGTCCTTACCCAGTTGTGTGCTGCAGGAGTCCAGGGACCATCCTATCCGGACCACATGGGGATCAGGCTCAGAGGAGGGGAGGTGCTTCACAGCTATCTCCTCAAAGATCTACAGCAGAGAGACAGACAGGTCAGTAGAGAGGGACAGACAGGTCAGTAGGAGAGACAGACAGGTTAGTAGAGAGAGACACACAGGTCAGTAGGAGAGACAGACAGGTCAGTAGAGAGAGACAGACAGGTTAGTAGAGAGAGACAGACAGGTTAGTAGAGAGAGACAGACAGGTCAGTAGGAGAGACAGACAGGTTAGTAGAGAGAGACAGACAGGTTAGTAGGAGAGACAGACAGGTTAGTAGGAGAGACAGACAGGTTAGTAGGAGAGACAGACAGGTTAGTAGGAGAGACAGACAGGTCAGTAGAGAGAGACAGACAGGTTAGTAGAGAGAGACAGACAGGTTAGTAGGAGAGACAGACAGGTTAGTAGAGAGAGACAGACAGGTCAGTAGAGAGAGACAGACAGGTTAGTAGAGAGAGACAGACAGGTTAGTAGAGAGAGACAGACAGGTTAGTAGAGAGAGACAGACAGCTTAGTAGGAGAGACAGACAGGTTAGTAGAGAGAGACAGACAGGTTAGTAGAGAGAGACAGACAGGTTAGTAGGAGAGACAGACAGGTCAGTAGAGAGAGACAGACAGGTTAGTAGAGAGAGACAGACAGGTTAGTAGAGAGAGACAGACAGGTTAGTAGAGAGAGACAGACAGGTCAGTAGGAGAGACAGACAGGTTAGTAGAGAGAGACAGACAGGTTAGTAGGAGAGACAGACAGGTCAGTAGGAGAGACAGACAGGTTAGTAGAGAGAGACAGACAGCTTAGTAGAGAGAGACAGACAGGTTAGTAGGAGAGACAGACAGGTTAGTAGAGAGAGACAGACAGGTTAGTAGAGAGAGACAGACAGGTTAGTAGAGAGAGACAGACAGGTCAGTAGGAGAGACAGACAGGTTAGTAGAGAGAGACAGACAGGTTAGTAGGAGAGACAGACAGGTCAGTAGGAGAGACAGACAGGTTAGTAGAGAGAGACAGACAGCTTAGTAGAGAGAGACAGACAGGTTAGTAGGAGAGACAGACAGGTTAGTAGAGAGAGACAGACAGGTTAGTAGGAGAGACAGACAGGTCAGTAGGAGAGACAGACAGGTTAGTAGAGAGAGACAGACAGGTTAGTAGAGAGAGACAGACAGGTCAGTAGGAGAGACAGACAGGTTAGTAGAGAGAGACAGACAGGTTAGTAGGAGAGACAGACAGGTCAGTAGGAGAGACAGACAGGTTAGTAGAGAGAGACAGACAGGTTAGTAGAGAGAGACAGACAGGTCAGTAGGAGAGACAGACAGGTTAGTAGAGAGAGACAGACAGGTTAGTAGGAGAGACAGACAGGTCAGTAGGAGAGACAGACAGGTTAGTAGAGAGAGACAGACAGCTTAGTAGAGAGAGACAGACAGGTTAGTAGGAGAGACAGACAGGTTAGTAGAGAGAGACAGACAGGTTAGTAGAGAGAGACAGACAGGTCAGTAGAGAGAGACAGACAGGTTAGTAGAGAGAGACAGACAGGTTAGTAGAGAGAGACAGACAGGTTAGTAGAGAGAGACATACAGGTTAGTAGGAGAGACAGACAGGTTAGTAGGAGAGACAGACAGGTTAGTAGGAGAGACAGACAGGTTAGTAGAGAGAGACAGACAGGTCAGTAGGAGAGACAGACAGGTCAGTAGAGAGAGACAGACAGGTTAGTAGAGAGAGACAGACAGGTTAGTAGAGAGAGACAGACAGGTTAGTAGGAGAGACAGACAGGTTAGTAGAGAGAGACAGACAGGTCAGTAGAGAGAGACAGACAGGTTAGTAGGAGAGACAGACAGGTTAGTAGGAGAGACAGACAGGTCAGTAGAGAGAGACAGACAGGTTAGTAGAGAGAGACAGACAGGTTAGTAGAGAGAGACAGACAGGTTAGTAGAGAGAGACAGACCGCTTAGTAGGAGAGACAGACAGGTTAGTAGAGAGAGACAGACAGGTTAGTAGAGAGAGACAAACAGGTTAGTAGGAGAGACAGACAGGTCAGTAGAGAGAGACAGACAGGTTAGTAGAGAGAGACAGACAGGTCAGTAGGAGAGACAGACAGGTTAGTAGAGAGAGACAGACAGGTTAGTAGGAGAGACAGACAGGTTAGTAGGAGAGACAGACAGGTTAGTAGAGAGAGACAGACAGGTTAGTAGAGAGAGACAGACAGGTTAGTAGAGAGAGACATACAGGTTAGTAGGAGAGACAGACAGGTTAGTAGGAGAGACAGACAGGTTAGTAGGAGAGACAGACAGGTTAGTAGAGAGAGACAGACAGGTCAGTAGGAGAGACAGACAGGTCAGTAGAGAGAGACAGACAGGTTAGTAGAGAGAGACAGACAGGTTAGTAGAGAGAGACAGACAGGTCAGTAGGAGAGACAGACAGGTCAGTAGAGAGAGACAGACAGGTCAGTAGAGAGAGACAGACAGGTTAGTAGAGAGAGACAGACAGGTCAGTAGGAGAGACAGACAGGTTAGTAGGAGAGACAGGCAGGTTAGTAGGAGAGACAGACAGGTTAGTAGAGAGAGACAGACAGGTTAGTAGAGAGAGACAGACAGGTTAGTAGAGAGAGACAGACAGCTTAGTAGAGAGAGACAGACAGGTCAGTAGAGAGAGACAGACAGGTTAGTAGAGAGAGACAGACAGGTTAGTAGAGAGAGACAGACAGGTTAGTAGAGAGAGACAGACAGGTTAGTAGAGAGAGACAGACAGCTTAGTAGGAGAGACAGACAGGTTAGTAGAGAGAGACAGACAGGTTAGTAGAGAGAGACAGACAGGTTAGTAGGAGAGACAGACAGGTCAGTAGAGAGAGACAGACAGGTTAGTAGAGAGAGACAGACAGGTTAGTAGAGAGAGACAGACAGGTTAGTAGAGAGAGAAAGACAGGTCAGTAGAGAGAGACAGACAGGTCAGTAGGAGAGACAGACAGGTTAGTAGAGAGAGACAGACAGGTTAGTAGAGAGAGACAGACAGGTTAGTAGAGAGAGACATACAGGTTAGTAGGAGAGACAGACAGGTTAGTAGGAGAGACAGACAGGTTAGTAGAGAGACAGACAGGTCAGTAGGAGAGACAGACAGGTCAGTAGAGAGAGACAGACAGGTTAGTAGAGAGAGACAGACAGGTTAGTAGAGAGAGACAGACAGGTCTGTAGGAGAGACAGACAGGTCAGTAGAGAGAGACAGACAGGTCAGTAGAGAGAGACAGACAGGTTAGTAGAGAGAGACAGACAGGTTAGTAGAGAGAGACAGACAGGTTAGTAGAGAGAGACAGACAGGTCAGTAGGAGAGACAGACAGGTTAGTAGGAGAGACAGACAGGTTAGTAGAGAGAGACAGACCGGTCAGTAGGAGAGACAGACAGGTTAGTAGAGAGAGACAGACAGGTTAGTAGAGAGAGACAGACATGTCAGTAGGAGAGACAGACAGGTTAGTAGAGAGAGACAGACAGGTCAGTAGGAGAGACAGACAGGTTAGTAGAGAGAGACATACAGGTTAGTAGAGAGAGACATACAGGTTAGTAGGAGAGACAGACAGGTCAGTAGGAGAGACAGACAGGTTAGTAGAGAGAGACAGACAGGTTAGTAGGAGAGACAGACAGGTCAGTAGGAGAGACAGACAGGTCAGTAGGAGAGACAGACAGGTTAGTAGAGAGAGACATACAGGTTAGTAGAGAGAGACATACAGGTCAGTAGGAGAGACAGACAGGTTAGTAGAGAGAGACAGACAGGTTAGTAGGAGAGACAGACAGGTCAGTAGGAGAGACAGACAGGTCAGTAGGAGAGACAGACAGGTTAGTAGAGAGAGACATACAGGTTAGTAGAGAGAGACAGACAGGTTAGTAGGAGAGACAGACAGGTCAGTAGGAGAGACAGACAGGTCAGTAGGAGAGACAGACAGGTTAGTAGAGAGAGACATACAGGTTAGTAGAGAGAGACATACAGGTCAGTAGGAGAGACAGACAGGTTAGTAGAGAGAGACAGACAGGTTAGTAGGAGAGACAGACAGGTCAGTAGGCGAGACAGACAGGTCAGTAGGAGAGACAGACAGGTTAGTAGAGAGAGACAGACAGGTTAGTAGAGAGAGACAGACAGGTTAGTAGAGAGAGACATACAGGTCAGTAGGAGAGACAGACAGGTTAGTAGAGAGAGACAGACAGGTCAGTAGGAGAGACAGACAGGTTAGTAGGAGAGACAGACAGGTTAGTAGAGAGAGACATACAGGTTAGTAGAGAGAGACATACAGGTCAGTAGGAGAGACAGACAGGTTAGTAGAGAGAGACAGACAGGTCAGTAGGAGAGACAGACAGGTTAGTAGGAGAGACAGACAGGTTAGTAGAGAGAGACAGACAGGTCAGTAGGAGAGACAGACAGGTCAGCACTGAGTGTGCATCCCAAATAGCACCCTATTCCCACCCTATTCCCTATTTAGAGCACTTCTTTTGACCAGGACCCATGTGACCTAGTAAGGGATTACGGTGCTATTTGGGACACACCAAGGAGACTCCACTAGCCAAGGGTTTGACAAGTCACATGGCAGCTTATGGCGAAGTGAATTTCACATTTTCCCTAGTCAAATATATCCTGTTCATTTGTACATCCTGTTAATGTGTACATCCTGTTCATGTGTACATCCTGTTAATGTGTACATCCTGTTAATGTGTACATCCTGTTCATGTGTACATCCTGTTAATGTGTACATCCTGTTCATGTGTACATCCTGTTCATGTGTACATCCTGTTCATGTGTACATCCTGTTCATGTGTACATCCTGTTAATGTGTACATCCTGTTCATGTGTACATCCTGTTCTGAGAAGCAGATACTATTGTTCTGCTCTATGGTGTGATGGAATGTTTACTCATGGCTTACATAGTGATCACCCATTATCGTGACTTAAATCGTGATAAGTCATTATCGTTACGTACATAGTGATAAGTCATTATTGTTACTTACATAGTGATCGGTCATTATCGTTACTTAAATAGTGATCAGTCATTATCGTGGCTTACACAGTGATAAGTCATTATCGTGGCTTACATAGTGATCAGTCATTGTCGTTACTTGCATAGTGATCAGTTATTATCGTGATTTACACAGTGATAAGTCATTATCGTGGCTTACATAGTGATCTGTCACTATCATGCCTTACATTGTGATCAGTTATTATTGTGACTTGCATAGTGATCAGTCATTATTGTGCCTTAAATAGTGATCAGTCATTATCTTTACTTACATAGCGATCAGTAATTTACTAAAGGGATCACAGCTGATACATCACGATCCACGTCAAAAGTAGTGCACTATATAGGGAATAGGGTGTCATTTGGGATTCAACCTATGTTTTTGTTTCTCTCTCCGTTACCTTCATCTCGTAGCAGACTTTTCCTTTGCTGACTCCGTAGGATGCTCTAGCTCCGGCCCAGAGGTAGGCAAAGCCCTCGAGGGTCAGAGGATAGCCACTGTAGCCGTCACGAGACACCTTGAAGTGCAGGTCACAGTTATCTGTGGAACATGAGGAAGATAACATCTCATTACAGAATCATGAGCATTAATATGGAGTTAATGGAAGCAAGTCCCCTTTGCTGAAATAACAGCCTCCACTCTTCTGGGAAGGCTTTCCGCTAGATGTTGGAACATCGCTGCAGGGACTTGCTTCCATTCAGCCACAAAAGCATTAGTGAGGTCGGACACTGATGTTGGTTAATTAGGCCTGGCTCGCAGTCGGCGTTCCATGGTGTTGAGGTCAAAACTCTGTGCAGGCCAGTCAAGTTCTTCCACAAAGACTTAGATAAACCATTTCTGTATGGACCTTGCTTTGTGCACGGGGGCACTGTCATGCTGAAACAGGAAAGGGCATTCCCCAAACTGTTGCCACAAAGTTGGAAGCACATAATCGCCTAGAATGTCAGTGTAGCGGATGATTTGGTCAGAGTCAGGTGCAGGAGGGTAAATCACAGAATAAAAGGTTTATTCGGCAGATACAGCGGTATGCAGCAATGTGTAAAACACTACAGTGCGGTAATAACGGCACACTGGAGAAAAACAAAACACACGGGTGAATATCCTGGCGATACAATCCATGAAAACAATCACACACAAAGACATGGGGGGCAGAGGGAATACTTATACAGGTACTGATGAGGGGATATGAACCAGGTGTGTGTAAAAACAAGACAAAACAAATGGAATGATGAGATGAGGAGCGGCAGTGGCTAGAAGGCCGGTGACGACGAACGCCGAAGCCCGAACAAGGAGAGGCGGCAGCTTCGGAGGAAGTCGTGACAGTCATTGTATGCTGTAGCGTTAAGATTTCCATTCACTGGAACTAAGGGTCCTAGCCCGAACCATGAAATGCAGCCCCAGACCATTATTCAATTACAGTCAGCACTATGCATTGGGGCAGGTAGCTTTCTCCTGGCATCCGCCAAACCCAGATTAGTCCGTCGGACTGCCAGATGGTGAAGCGTGATTCATCACTCCAGAGAACGTTTCCACTGCTTCAGAGTCCAATGGCGACGAGCTTTACACCACTCCAGCCGACGCTCGGCATTGCCCATGGTGATCTTAGGCTTGTGTGCGGCTGCTCGGCCATGGAAACACATTTCATGAAGCTCCCGACGAACAGTTCTTGTGCTGATGTTGTTTCAAGAGGCAGTTTGGAACTCGGTACTGAGTGTTGCAACAGAGGACAGACGATTTTTACGTAATTTAGCACTCGGCGGTCCCGTTCTGTGAGCTTGTGTGGCCTACCACTTTGTGGTTGAGCCGTTGTTGCTCCTAGACTTTTCTACTTCAAAATGACTTGTTGGAAAGGTGGCATCCTATGACGGTGCCACGTTGAA
>NC_140017.1:36595636-36708136 GCF_964263955.1 Coregonus lavaretus | reverse complement strand
TTCTGTCCGTATTAGGCTATTTCATATCCAAATCAGCCCCCCCCCCCCCCCCCCCCCCCCCCACATCCCCCCAAAGGGTTGTTATTACGGATCTACACTGATCTCAAAAACGACCTCTCCAGAATCCATTTGACGGAAATCGGTCTCAGTGACAGAGAACTTTAACCTCCCTGAAACCTCATTATATTTCAAAGAAATGTTCACTGCTTGACATTTCATGTGCACAAATAGGAAAGCATGTCTAGGGCTACCTTCGTTCGGGAATCCTTCATCCCCCAACAACCCGGCTGAGAATCCCTCATCTCCCTGCTCCTCCTCCGGTGTTGCATGGTCCTGCTCCGGTGCCCCCCTCGCAGCACCCCCGGCCTCCGCAGCCTCCAGAGCCGCCTTGAGCCGCTCCACCAGGTCAGCCTTCAGCCCCTTGGTGTCCAGGGCTCGCCGACGCAGCTCCTCTTTCAGCTCGTTCACTTTCAATTTCTTCACTTCAGCACTCCTCATGGTGCATGGAGATCTATGCAACTATTAAATATTTCTGCATAGATAACAAACAAAACTCAATGAATAAAAGTAATTGCACAGAATGCACTCTCGAGTTGAATTCGTAGCCTACTGTAAAAAGAAAGATACTGTAGCTACTATGTCCACTAAGAAACTGGCGCCAACTTGAATATTAGCACCAAGCACTGTTGTTAGCCAACTGGCTAGATGGATGATGCACTGTAAACATTGCTTATTAAATGATTATGATGGCCAATGATGCAAGCCAATGCGCAAATATAAACTGAAAAACTGCCTCGATAACATAATCCATTGATAGCAGTCATTTACCTTATCTGAGTAACATTAGGGTTGCTAAATGTAGCTACTGTACCGCTAGCTATAATGCTAACTCTAGCTGCATGATGGCATCTGTCACTGCGCCCGATGACAGTTTGCTCCGTGCAACGATGAAAACATCTACACTGCGCAGGCCAGTTCCGCTAATGTTACAAATACATCGTCGTGCAAACACAAATATTCACGTACAAATATGAAATATAGCGAAATAGAAAACATGAAAAACATAGTTGTGTACCTTTGGTTGATGCTCCGCTTCAAAACGGCCTGTAAATACTGACCGATACTTCCTCGAATGGGATTTATGATAAGCACAGGGTTGCCAGGTCAGGTTCAAATTTCTATAACAATGACAATACAAAACCAAACCAAAAGCACACAAAACGGCCAAAAGCCCTGAAAACTAGCCCCCCAAAAAAATTCTGCAAGAGAAGAGTTGCCATATTTATACAATATATTTTTTTTTCCATAACGTTATCGAGGCAGTTACATTTTTTACATTTACATTTACGTTATTTAGCAGACGCTCTTATCCAGAGCGATCCAGAGCGACTTACAAAATAAATAAATAAAATAAATTGGTCATTTAGCAGACGCTCTTATCCAGAGCGACTTACAGGAGCAATTAGGTTTAAGTGCCTTGCTCAAGGGCACATCGACAGATTTTTCACCTAGTCGGCTTGGGGATTAGAACCAGCGACCTTTCGGTTACTGGTACAACGCTCTTAACCACTAAGCTACCTGCCGCCCCAAATTACAAATTACAATTACAAATTACAATTACAAATTGGAGTTAAGAAGGAATATCGTAGTAACTTGTAACGACATTAGAAGCTAAATTAGTTTTTCCTCAAGATAATAATTATTGTGAGCTATGACATGACATAATAAAGGAATTTGAATAGGTCGCAAGAGAAAATATAATTTGCCCTTATTAAATTCGCCAGATAATTTTCCATCAATGGATGTCAATTTAACTCGTTTGACTGCTATGATTAAGCAAGGTATAGTTAAGAAGGTATAGTATATGGCCAATATAACATGGCTAATGGCTGTTCTTAAGCATGACGCAACATGGTGTGCCTGGATGCATTGGTTAGCTGTGGTATATTGGCCATATACCACAAACACCCGGGGTGCCTTATTGCTATTATAAACTGGTTACCAACCTAATTAGAACAGTAAAAGGTATGTTTTTGTTATACCCCTGGTATAAGGTCTGATATACCACGGCTTTTAGCCAATCAGCATTCAGGGCTCGAACCAGGTTTATAATTGTAAATAAATCCCCTTTGCGCATGTGTGTAACTTTATAGCGCATTCGGAAAGTATTCAGACCCCTTGACTTTATCCACATTTTGTTATGTTACAGCCTTATTCTAAAATTGATCCCCCCCAAAAAAATCCTCATCAATCTACACACAATACCCCATAATGACAAAGCAAAAACAGAATGATCAATTTACCTCTGTTGGCCATCAAGTAGCCTATTAATTGATATGCCATTGTAGGCTACCATTTGATACAATAAATATGTTGAAATTATATCTATGGAGTCATTGCAAATCAATGTGCCCCCTTGTGTAGCCTACCTGGAGCTGGCAAACCAATTGAATAAATAGCCTATAACTTCAGTTTTTTGTTGTTGTAGCCTTGTGTTATTATGCAATTATTAATGGACATGTTTAGTTAATTAAATTGGAAGTTATCAAAGCTCTATCGCAATTGCCGACCAGTTAGAACGCATTAGATTGATGATAACAGTAGTCAGATTAGGGTACAGGAATAAATAAAATAAAAACATCTAAAAAATAAACACTGGCTGTTGTTGACAAGCATATTCAGTATTTAATACATATTAATATTTAATTCAGTGATTGAAATTATGACCCCATCTTCAGTAGCCTGTTCAAGCAGGCTATTGGGAAACACAATCACTCCTTACCTAGATATCGCCTCGCTATTCATGTTGAATAAATGTGTCTGTTTGAACTAAGCAAGCTGCTAAATCGTTCAGTTTACATCTTGCCTACATCTTGTCTAGGCTACTGTAGACTATCTGATATTATATGTAGGACTATCAGGGCCTATAGGCTACCTGCCTTTATCGAAGCAAACCATGGCAAAGTTGAATTACAATCATAAACCCAGATTTTAGTCAGTAGCCTATGCCTATTGACATGACAAGTCAATCTCTCAAATGGGCCATTTATAACGGTTTGTAGTCTTAACATCTGGCACATAATAACAGCACAATTGCCAGAAAATAGCCTAGCATTAGTTTTTTTTAATGTTCGTCCGAGTGTTTCTTGCTCCGAGATTTTGTGATCCTCTGTCCAACTTTCATCACTCAAACTCTCCTGTCGGATTTATCTACAGTGTATTCGGAAAGTGTTCAGACCCCTTGACTTTTTCCACATTTTGTTATGTTACAGCCTTATTCTAAAACTGATTAAACAAAAAAAAAATCTCATCAATCTACCCACAATACCCCATAACGGCAAAAACAAAAACAGATTTGTTTTTATATTTTGCTAATTTATAAAAAATAAATAAATAAAATCACATTTACATTAGTATTCAGACCCTTTACTCAGTACTTTGTTGAAGCACCTTTGGCAGCTTACAGCCTCGAGTCTTCTTGGGTATGATGCTACAAGCTTGGCACACCTGTATTTGGGGAGTTTCTCCCATTCTTCTCTGCAGATCCTCTCAAGCTCTGTCCGGTTGGATGGAGAGCGTCGCTGCACAGCTATTTGACATGGTTTGGTTAGATAAAGGCAGGTAGCCTATAGCCCCTGATAGTCCTACATATAATTTCGGATAGTCTACAGTAGCCTAGACAAGATGTAGGCTAGATGTAAACTGAACGATTTATCAGCTTGCTTAGTTCAAACAGACACATGTATTCAAAAATGTATTCAACATGAATAGCGAGGCGATATCTAGGTAAAGAGTGCTTGGGTTTCCCAATAGCCTGCTTGAATAGGCTACTGAGGATGGGGTCATCATTTCAATCACTGAATTAAATATTAATAATATGTATATATACTGAATATGCTTGTCAACAACAGCCAGTGTTTATTTTTTAGATGTTTTTATTTTATTTATTCCTGTACCCTAATCTGACTACTGTTATATCGTCAATCTAATGCGTTCTAACTGGTCGGCAATTGCTATAGAGCTTTGATAACTTCCAATTTAATTAACTAAACATGTCCATTAATAATTGCATACTAACATAAGGCAACAACAACAATAAACTGAAGTTATAGCCTATTTATTAAATTGGTTTGCCAGCTCCAGGTAAGCTACACAAGGGGGCACATTGATTTGCAATGACTCCAGTGTGTCACGGTTTCGGCCGAGGCTGCTCCTCCTCCTGGTTCGGGCAGGCTTCGGCGGTCGTCGTCCCCGGAGTACTAGCTGCCACCGATCTATGTTTCATGTTCGTTTGGTTTTGTCTGGATGTTGTACACCTGTGTCTTGTTAGTTCTCGTTGTGTGTGCTTGTCGTTGTGTGTGATTGCGCTTCTGTTTCGTGTTTGGAGCTACTTTTTCCCTCCAGTGTTTTGGAGAGGTTATTTTGCACATGTTTGTGCGCCGTTTGTTTTGTCGCCTGTGTGCGCCGTGTATTCGCCTTCGGGCTTATTGTGCTTCTGTCTTTGATATATATTGCACTAAAGCCTTTGGACTGAGCCTCTGCGTCCTGCGCATGATTCATACACCACACCCACCTTCAGCACGCCTTGACACAGTGATATCATTTCAACATATTTATTGTGTCAAATGGTAGCCTACAATGGCATATCAATTAATAGGCTACTTGATGGCCAACAGAGGCAAATTGATCATTCTCCACATAATGTCAGTTTGATTGAGGACTTTTCCCCATAAAAAGAACCACGTGAGGGAGTTCCATAACTTCCATTTCAAATGTCCACTCGGGCAGCCCCCGATACCTAAGAACTGAGCATGCATAAAA
Organism: Coregonus lavaretus; assembly: GCF_964263955.1. Taxonomy (NCBI): domain Eukaryota; kingdom Metazoa; phylum Chordata; class Actinopteri; order Salmoniformes; family Salmonidae; genus Coregonus; species Coregonus lavaretus. The sequence continues at coordinate 36,703,315 of NC_140017.1, read as the reverse complement.
CACTTCGCTTGATACCGTTTTCTTTCAGCAAAGGCAACATTAGAATGCAGTTTAAACCACCTCCTAGTGAATTTATGTAATGGGCTCTAGTGCGCCCAAAGTCGTTTTCCAGTGCTGTGTCGCCATCATTTATTGACGTGCATCAGTTCTAGCTTAATTCATATGTTTTACGGGAAAACGGTTAGAAATCGGTGTCTCCATAATGACAATCTAAGTAGCCTACCTACAACTGGTAAAAAGTTGTCACAACGTGCACGTTGCCAAAGCAAGTGAAATAGATAATAAACAAATGTGAAATAAACAATCAAAATTGAACAGTAAATATGACAGTCAGCAGCAGGTCACAGGGAAATATATATATATTTTTTTAAGAGAAATGCCATGGCGGGCGCGGTGCAATAGCCACAAAACCCGCAACCAATACAATTTCAACCCGCGGCATCGTTTTCAAAGTAGCCCAATTTTGCGGGAAACCGAGAAAATGGCAACACTGCAGATAGCGGATATCATTAACACAAGCACTACTGCCACCTTCCGGTCAGTCGTTGAACAAACCATTAATTTTAGTCCTTCGATCATTCCTTCAATCTGAAGGGAGCAATATTGTACAGTTTTATAACGATTAACTGCAGAAAACACATGATAGATTGGAACATTTCACTTTTATTTTTACACATTACAGCTTTTGTTTTTTTGCACGTCACACTACATCACCAAGCAAGAAAGGGATTCACACAGTGAGTCAAGAGAATAATACAGGGTTGTGACTAGATCAACGTTCCCCAAGGTCCTCGGGACCCCAAGGGGTGCATGTTTTGGTTTTTGCCCTAACACTACAGTTGATTCAAATTATCAAAGCTTGATGATGAGTTGATTATTTGAACCAGCTGTGTAGTGCTAGGGGCAAAATCCAAAACGTGCACCAAGTTTGGGAAACCCTGGACCAGATGGAGTACAGCTACAACCGAAAGTTACTTTTCATAGCAGGTTAGGAGAGCATTTTAGCTAACCCTTTTCATAACCGTAACCCCATTCTCTTAATCTGCTACGAAAAAGTCACTTCCGGTCGTAGCTGTGTTCTACCTGGCCAGAACCATAATAAACCACCTAGTCATAAAAAAAGCTCTGTTTTATTTGGAGAGAGGGCGGGGGGCAACATTTGATGTAGCTAAATGTACAAATTTGAAATATTCAAGTCAGCAAATATTATTCTCAGCAAATATTGTCAGTTAGTTTTCCTGTGTCATACTGTCATGTAAGGAGTTATAAGACATCCTCCCCACCTGGGTCCAAGCACCCATATGGCAGCCTTTCCCACCTCCAGTCCTAGAACAGAACACCCGATTCAACTTGTCAGCTAATCATCAAGACCTCAATGAGTTGAATCAGGTGAGTTTGTCCGGGCCAACAACAAAAATGAGTGCTGTTGGGGGTACTGGAGGACTGGAGTTGGGCTGTTGGGGGGGTACTGGAGGACTGGAGTTGGGCTGTTGGGGGGGGTACTGGAGGACTGGAGTTGGGCTGTTAGGGGGGTACTGGAGGACTGGAGTTGGGCTGTTGGGGGGGTACTGGAGGACTGGAGTTGGGCTGTTGGGGGGGTACTGGAGGACTGGAGTTGGGCTGTTGGGGGTACTGGAGGACTGGAGTTGGGCTGTTGGGGGGGTACTGGAGGACTGGAGTTGGGCTGTTGGGGGGGTACTGGAGGACTGGAGTTGGGCTGTTGGGGGGTACTGGAGGACTGGAGTTGGGTTGTTGGGGGGTACCGGAGGACTGGAGTTGGGTTGTTGGGGGGTACCGGAGGACTGGAGTTGGGCTGTTGGGGGGTACTGGAGGACTGGAGTTGGGCTGTTGGGGGTACTGGAGGAGGGAAACGCTGACATATAGGTCCAGAGTGTTTCCTGGTCCGGTCACATGGTCTCCTCCTAGTCTAAGCATAATAGATCCCCACGCAGTCACTCTATTACTATCACCAAGCCATATCAGTCACTCTATTACTATCACCAAGCCATATCAGTCACTCTATTACTATCACCAAGCCATATCAGTCACTCTATTACTATCACCAAGCCAAATCAATCAAAAATCACTGTTCAATATTATCATTTCAACCAGAGAACACTGAAATGTGATGGCAATGTGATATGTTGAAACAGTTCCCCTTGTCCAGGCAGTGGAGTAGTGTAGTGTAGATATATATATATATTTTATACTGAACAAAAATATAAATGCAACAATTTCAAAGATTTTACTGAGTTACAGTTCATATAATGAAATCAGTCAATTGAAATAAATTCATTAGGCTCTAGTCTATGGATATCACATGACTGGGCAGGGGTGCAGCCAATCAGGGAGCCAAGCCCAGCCAATCAGAATGAGGTTTTCCCCACAAAAGGGCTTTATTACAGAAAGCAATACGCCTCAGCACCCTCCCCCCTCAGACCATCCCGCAGGTGAAGATGCCGGATGTGGAGGTCGGCAGTTGTGAGGCCGGTTGGACGTGCTGCCAAATTCTCTAAAACAATGTTGGATGCAGCATAAGGTAGAGAAATTAACATTCAATTCTCCGGCAACAGCTCTGGTGGACATTCCTGCAGTCAGCATGCCAATTGCACGCTCCCTCAAAACTTCAGACATCTGTGGCATTGTGTTTGGTGACGGAACTACATATTTTAAACTGGCCTTTTATTGTCCCCAGCACGAGGTGCACCTGTGTAATGATCATGCCGTTTAATCAGCTTCTTGATATGCCACACCTGTCAGGTGGATGGATTATCTTGGCAACGGAGAAATGCTCACCAACAGGGATGTAAACAAATTTGTGCACAACATTTGAGAGAAATAAGCTTTTTGTGAGTATGGAAAATTTAGGGCATTTTTTATTTCAGCTCATGAAACATGGGGTCAACACATTACATGTTGCGTTTATATTTTTGTTCAGTGTAAAATAAAGCATTGAACGATCTGTCAACAAAAAAAAACACACAAAAAAAACAGATGAACACACTATATGACAGCGAGTCCTCTGGTTGCTTCAGCAGCTGCCCCTGGTCAGAGACTTAGTCCCACACCCTGCTCTACAGGCAATCCTCAGCATCTTAGTCCCACATCAGCTCTACAGGCAATCCTCAGCATCTTAGTCCCACACCCAGCTCTACAGGCAATCCTCAGCATCTTAGTCCCACACACCCAGCTCTACAGGCAATCCTCAGCATCTTAGTCCCACACACCCAGCTCTACAGGCAATCCTCAGCATCTTAGTCCCACACACCCAGCTCTACAGGCAATCCTCAGCATCTTAGTCCCACACACCCAGCTCTACAGGCAATCCTCAGCATCTTAGTCCCACACACCCAGCTCTACAGGCAATCCTCAGCATCTTAGTCCCACACACCCTGCTCTACAGGCAATCCTCAGCATCTTAGTCCCACACACCCTGCTCTACAGGCAATCCTCAGCATCTTAGTCCCACACACCCTGCTCTACAGGCAATCCTCTGCATATGGCAGCAGACAGACAGTGCTGTATCGTGGTTGCACCTTCCTCCACTTACTGATGAAGGTATCTGCATAGAGGGTCGGTTTGATTCTAGCAGAACTCGGCTAGGCGAAAATAACATCTGCTCACATACTGCTTAATGACCTTCACTTGAAAAAAGTTGAACAAAAGCGGATCTACACTGTTGTTTGTCCCTCTTGAGCCACCGTACCAACAACATACCCAGTAACACTTCCTCAAAACAGGCCAAATTAACCTGAAATAAAATGCTGACGTTTTTGCAGAGGAAGTCTTAGGTCGCGCAATTTTCCATCTAACAGAGATGTTTAGTGCAGTGTTTCTCAATGAAAACGTGTGCATGAAAACTAGTCGTCTCTGGTTGAACACCTAACATGGCAGCTGTCAAAGAAAGGCCTGAAGCTACATCCCCTACACCCTGGTCTCGACCAGGAGAAAAGAAAACTGTCAGGGAGGTTCTCTTCTGCACTATTTCAACCAATTCAGTAAATGTGGAGGCGGAGTTAAGATAGCGTTGCCTTGTTAATGCTCCCTTTCCATTGCCCCTGAAAAACCGGAATATTCCGGTTGTTGGGGCCTCTGCAGAGGCTACTTGTTGAATGACAAACAATTAATTGAAGAATCCCGTCAATAGTTCCTACTAGGACTAGTTCTCTGGCTAGCGAACAGACTTGCCTCAAGAAAAAATGAACAGCAGAGAAAAAAAGACTGCCAAAGACCAAAGCAAACGTCATCATAATATATATATACACAAGCTGTTTCGACTGGGAAGCATACGGTAAGCTTCACAATCCTTTCATTAACAGACGTAACCTGGTGGACAGAGATCTGTGTCTGTTTTAACCAACAACTGACTCTCGTGTGGCATCACAGCCTAGTCTGAAGGACTCTAAACGCTCTACGCAAACAGAGCGTCGTATACGGTCCGCTCTAAACAAAATTGCCGCACAAAAGTAGGCAGGGATCGACACAAACGGAACTCCATCGTGCCGTTTGCATAGAGTGTGTAGAGCCCTTCTGTCTGGTCTGACAACACTACATGGGAGAGTGTTAAGTAGCCAGATATGAAAGGCTAGTTATGACATGACCGAGGACTTGGCTAAAGACACACAGATCTGGCGACCACCAGCCTAACTCAGAAATTACACAGGTATCACTTTTGGCTGGGATCCACGGAAGAGGAAGCCAGCGTGGGAGCAGGATCAGAAACAGGAAGTTGCGTGGTAGTAGGATCAGAAACAGGAAGTTGCGTGGTAGTAGGATCAGAAACAGGAAGTTGCGTGGTAGTAGGATCAGAAACAGGAAGTTGCGTGGTAGTAGGATCAGAAACAGGAAGTTGCGTGGTGGTAGGAGAAGACTGTGCTAGGGCTGGAGGAGGTAAGGAGAGTAGCAGCCTGTTGACCTCCCTCAGCCTGGCATCCAGTGTCTCTGTGTTCAGGGCCAGCTCTCCTATCTGTGTCTGCAGACTGCCAATGGTGTGACTCAGCTCTTCTTCCTTCCTCTTAGAGTTGGCCGCCTGTCTGCTGTACTCTAGGATCATACACCCTCCCCCGATGATGAAGATGATGGCCTCCCCCAGCAGCTCTGCACCCAGCTCTGCTGCCGCCTCCTCGTTCAGGGGCTTGATGGTGGCACCCCGGAAACCCATGATCCTCATCTTGGTCTTCATCTCCACCCAGTGGTAAACTAGAGCGGGAGGGAATCAGAGAGAGAGAACCGGTGCCATTACTACTTTATACAACAGGTGGTATGAACACAAGCCAGGTACAGGCCCAGGGACACACAGGCTGATATTTATCCAGAAAAACCTGAGAAAATTCAGAGAGATAGTAAATCCATGTTTTGTATTGAGAGAGACATGCCTCTTGCATGTGTGTAGATCTTTGTTTTGGTAGCACTGTGTGACACGCTGTCATCTACTTGTTGCAGCACAACAGGCCTTTTTGTGTCAGTAAAAGGAATTATGCGAGAAATGTCAGTGGAAACGCTTACGCGTAAATATTGATATAACCACAACCATACTGAAGTAAATATTGATATAACCACCACCACCATACTGAAGTAAATATTGATATAACCACCACCACCATACTGAAGTAAATATTGATATAACCACCACCACCACACTGAAGTAAATATTGATATAACCACCACCACCACACTGAAGTAAATATTGATATAACCACCACCACCATACTGAAGTAAATATTGATATAACCACCACCACCACACTGAAGTAAATATTGATATAACCACCACACTGAAGTAAATATTGATATAACCACCACCACCACACTGAAGTAAATATTGATATAACCACCACCACCACACTGAAGTAAATATTGATATAACCACCACCACCATACTGAAGTAAATATTGATATAACCACCACCACCACACTGAAGTAAATATTGATATAACCACCACACTGAAGTAAATATTGATATAACCACCACCACCACACTGAAGTAAATATTGATATAACCACCACCACCACACTGAAGTAAATATTGATATAACCACCACCACCATACTGAAGTAAATATTGATATAACCACCACACTGAAGTAAATATTGATATAACCACCACCACCACACTGAAGTAAATATTGATATAACCACCACCACCACACTGAAGTAAATATTGATATAACCACCACCACCACACTGAAGTAAATATTGATATAACCACCACCACCACACTGAAGTAAATATTGATATAACCACCACCACCACACTGAAGTAAATATTGATATAACCACCACCACCACACTGAAGTAAATATTGATATAACCACCACCACCACACTGAAGTAAATATTGATATAACCACCACCACCACACTGAAGTAAATATTGATATAACCACCACCACCATACTGAAGTAAATATTGATATAACCACCACACTAAAGTAAATATTGATATAACCACCACCACCACACTGAAGTAAATATTGATACACCCCCCCCCCCCCCACGCTGTGCTAGCAGGACGTGGGGGCGACCGGTGTCCTTGGGCCCGCCTGTGTTCATGAAGGAACCAATGGGATGCTCGAGGGGGGGCGTTCCTGCAGATGAAGAAATGCCCACATGCAGGAACGCCCCGAATTGTCATTGAGGTCGCTGTAATGTAAAAGTGTACAGCACATTCGTATTAAGGGGCAAAAAAGTACTTCCATTTCATTTCCTACAGACAACCTCAATGACAAACGAACGAAGTCCTGCGTTCACTAATTTTAACGCGCTCCAATTGGCTTTCATGGTTCTGATGTAGCGACCGGTAGACAGTGTCCTTGGCCCCGCCTGCGTTCATGAAGGAACCAATGGGATACTCGAGGGGGCTGTTCCTGCAGATGAAGAAATGCCCACATGCAGGAACGCCAATGAATTGCGGGGTGCAGTTGCACACTACTGACCCACATTGCGATCAATCTATTCATGTTTCTGCTCAGATAGAGAGCATGGTACGCATGCAAAATTATATGTATTCAGATAAAGCTCTTTACATCTATACTGACATAGCTAATACTGTAATACTAATGCTGGAGGTCGCTGTAATGTAAAAGTGTACGGTACTTTCGTAATAAGGGGCAAAAAAAAGCACTTCCATTTAATTTCCTACAGACAACTTCAATGACAAACGAACGAAGTCCTGCAATCATTAATCTTAACGCGCTCCAATTGGCTTCATGGTTCGCTGGATAATCCTCCTGACTGACGTAGTTACTGTATCATTGGACCATTTCTATTTCAATCACCTAAAGTCACCAATAGGCGTTCTTCACGACCATTGCCCATGTAAACTATTGGCCTAGTAGCAGTGACAGGTGAATTCTATTGGTTAGCTATTACATGACGCTCCCGTCCTTCGACTCTCCCCAACCTCCCGGTTATCAGAACCACTCACTCTGTAGCTTCAATGAAACTAAATTACTTACTCTGTCCCGGCGGAAGACAAACATATGTCTTGAAGAACTCGCTCCGGAGAGCCCCGGCCTTGAGCCTGTTGGCCACGGGCTTGCTGAGCTGCCGTACACCGAGGTAGAGGAGCTTGGCGATGGGGAAGGCACCGACAGCCATCTTAACGGAAACACTTATTCTTCTTCGGTGGTATTTTAGGGCTAAGTACACCGGAAACCGTGTATTGCCGCCGCCTACTGGATGCGGGAACTAAAAGGGGGAAATCCAAAACGGAAAAGAGAAATAAGCTAAAATGTTTAATCCACTCAAACATCCGAAAACAAAATACGGACGGAACATTCGTTGACAGGATTCCTTGTAATGCCTCTGCTGTAAAATACCTGAGTCCCCCTCAAAAAATGTCAGCCACACTCACAACGATTGCCCATTTTCTCAGATTACCTCTTTAATTGCGCTGTGCAGTTTTGAACCAATGCAATAAACGATACAGAGTCCACCTTTTTAACACGTGATCATGTTGGCGATTAACATTTACTGAAGTCTTTAATCCAACTACCATGGTTTCTTCAAAGTTACTCCATTCTTCCACTCTTCTCACCGCCTCCAGATAGGAGACATTCTGGACAGCCCTTACTCTTGCCACCTCTGTCTCCTTCACCCTAACAGGGCACTTCAGGAATTTGGGCGCAAATGTTCGCCACCACAGCATTTCGCCTCAACTGGTATACAATACTCTAGCCCTTGATCATGACTCTCAGCCCCATTACATTACACATAAGAGTCATTGAACGAAAGGCATCTTCTGTACGGGGGGGGGGGAGTTTTTTTTAAGAGCCCCAACACTTGGTCTGAACATTAACATGCATAGCTTTGCGGTCTCGTTTTGGAATCATAAGGATCTTTTCTTTCATATCAGCGAGAGATAATTTTCAAAAAACAAAAGGTTGAATTGATACACGCCTTTAAAGGGTTATGATTCCCACACGGCCACATTTCCATGTTATGGCGCTTGTTTATGGAAAACAGACAGAAGACACAAACATGTTGTCACTGAAAAATTCCTGAGCGACTGCAACTGTGTTAAAACTGGCTAAAACAGTGTGTATTTTGCGTTTGTGATATTATTTTGATGTGATATGATAGTAAAGGGATTTATGTTTCTAGAACCGTACCGCAATTAAGAATCGATTCATGTTTAGATGGAGTATTTGGCACATCCAAATACTCCCATCTAAACATGAATCATTTCATAATTGGAGTAACGTTAGGCTCCTTTAGTCCAATATTGGACTAATGATACTCCTCCTGTCTACATACACTTGACACAGGTTCAAATATTTTAAATGTGTCACACTGCAAGGGTTTCGGCATGAAGGCTCGTACAGGGTATGTCACATAACCCAAATACACAATGTGAAAGGAGAGACTTTTCTTCAAAGATCATAATAATGGATGGAATGGGCATCCTCACTCCATCCACCGTAGGGGTCAGTCGGCGTGCACCAACCACTCCATCCACCGTAAGGGGTCAGTCGGCGTGCACCAACCACTCCATCCACCGTAGGGGTCAGTCGGCGTGCACCAACCACTCCATCCACCGTAGGGGTCAGTCGGCGTGCACCAACCACTCCATCCACCGTAGGGGTCAGTCGGCGTGCACCAACCACTCCATCCACCGTAGGGGTCAGTCGGCGTGCACCAACCACTCCATCCACCGTAGGGGTCAGTCGGCGTGCACCAACCACTCCATCCACCGTAGGGGTCAGTCGGCGTGCACCAACCACTCCATCCACCGTAGGGGTCAGTCGGCGTGCACCAACCACTCCATCCACCGTAGGGGTCAGTCGGCGTGCACCAACCACTCCATCCACCGTAGGGGTCAGTCGGCGTGCACCAACCACTCCATCCACCGTAAGGGGTCAGTCGGCGTGCACCAACCACTCCATCCACCGTAGGGGTCAGTCGGCGTGCACCAACCACTCCATCCACCGTAGGGGTCAGTCGGCGTGCACCAACCACTCCATCCACCGTAGGGGTCAGTCGGCGTGCACCAACCACTCCATCCACCGTAGGGGTCAGTCGGCGTGCACCAACCACTCCATCCACCGTAGGGGTCAGTCGGCGTGCACCAACCACTCCATCCACCGTAGGGGTCAGTCGGCGTGCACCAACCACTCCATCCACCATACGGGTCATTCGGCGTGCACCAACCACTCCATCCACCATACGGGTCAGTCGTCGTGCACCAACCACTCCATCCACCATAGGGGTCAGTCGGCGTGCACCAACCACTCCATCCACCATAGGGGTCAGTCGGCGTGCACCAACCACTGCCTCTACTTCTTCAGTTACATACTCTGCTCTCACTCCTAGCGATACTCCAGAGATAACCCCCTTGATAGGCACCCTGCTTCACAGATCCACACACGACACATTCCAATCCAATATCTTTTTCAGGTGCAAAGCCCACTTCTTCTGCTCCTCGGACACACACAAAAACAAAATAAGCCCTCTTCTTCTTCTTCTTCTTCTTCTTCTTCCTCACTGACGCAACCTCATCCAACGCATCTGCGATCTTCATCTAGACGTCAAACGGATCTCCCAGGTAACTCCAGTGGTGGAAAAAGTACACATAAAAGTGAAAGTCACAGTGTAAAATACTACTTGAGTAAAAGTCTAAAAATATTTGGGTTTAAATATACTTCAGTATCAAAAATAAATGTAATTGCTAAAAAAGTAAAATTATAAATCATTTACAATTCCTTATATTAAGCAAACCAGACGGCACCATTTTCTTGTTTTTTAAATTTACGGATAGTCAGAGGCACACTCCCAACACTCAGACATAATTTAAAAATGAAGCATTTGTGTTTAGTGAGTCTGCCAGATCAGAGGCAGTAGGGATGAGCAGGGATGTTCTCTTTATAAGTGTCAAGGGGTGCTGAAGGTGGGTGTGGTGCATGAATCAGGCGCAGGACGCAGAGGCTCAGTCCAAAAGACTTTAGTGTAATATTACGTAGATAAATAAGCACAATAAGCCCGAAGGCGAAAACACGGCGCACACAGGCGTCAACTAAACGGTGCACAAACATGTGCAGAAAACCCTCTCCAAAACACTGGAGGGAAATACTAAGCTCCAACACGAGAACAGAAGAGCAATCACACACAAAGACAAACACAACCAACGAGAACTAAATAGGACACTAACGAGGACTAACAAGACACAGGTGTACAACATCAAGACAAAACCAAACGAACATGAAACATAGATCGGTGGCAGCTAGTACTCCGGGGACGACGATCGCCGAAGCCTGCCCGAACCAGGAGGAGGAGCAGCCTCGGCCGAAACCGTGACAATAAGTGCGGGAATTGGTCCATTTTCCTGTCCTGCTAAGAATTCAAAATGTAATGAGTACTTTTTGAGTGTCAGGGAAAATTTATGAAATAAAAAGTACATTATTTTCTTTAGGAATGTTGTGAAAGGGGCATCCCGAGTGGCGCAGCAGTCTAAGGCACTGCATCGCAGTGCTAGGGGCATCACTACAGACCCAGGTTCGATCCCAGGCTGTGTCGCAGCCGGCCGCGACCGGGAGACCCATGAGGCAGAGCACAATCGGCCCAGTGTCGTCCGGGTTAGGGGAGGGTTTGGCCGGCCGGGATGTCCTTGTCCTGTTGCGCTCTACCGACTCCATGTGGCGGGTATTTGACCCCTCTGCAAAACATGACTTAGTACTTGGTGGCAAAACCCTTGTTGGCAATCACAGAGGTCAGACGTTTCTTGTAGTTGGCCACCAGGTTTGCACAAATCTCAGGAGGGATTTTGTCCCACTCCTCTTTGCAGATCTTCTCCAAGTCATTAAGGTTGAGGCTGACGTTTGGCAACTCGAACCTTCAGCTCCCTCCACAGATTTTCAATGGGATTAAGGTCTGGAGACTGGCTAGGCCACTCCAGGACCTTAATGTGCTTCTTCTTGAGCCACTCCTTTGTTGCCTTGGCCGTGTGTTTTGGGTCATTGTCAAGCTGGAATACACATCCACGACCCATTTTCAATGCCCTGGCTGAGGGAAGGAGGTTCTCACCCAAGATTTGACAGTACATGGCCCTGTCCATCGTCCCTTTGATGCGGTGAAGTTGTCCTGTCCCCTTAGCAGAAAAACACCCTCAAAGCATAATGTTTCCACCTCCATGTTTGATGGTGGGGATGGTGTTCTTGGGTCATAGGCAGCATTCCTCCTCCTCCAAACACGGCGAGTTGAGTTGATGCCAAAGAGCTCAATTTTGGTCTCATCTGACCACAACACTTTCACCCAGTTCTCCTCTGAATCATTCAGATGTTCATTGGCAAACTTCAGACGGCCCTGTATATGTGCTTTCTTGAGCAGGGGGACCTTGCGGGCGCTGCAGGATTTCAGTCCTTCACGGCGTAGTGTGTTACCAATTGTTTTCTTGGTGACTATGGTCCCAACTGCCTTGAGATCATTGACAAGATCCTCCCGTGTAGTTCTGGGCTGATTCCTCACCGTTCTCATGATCATTGCAACTCCACGAGGTGAGATCTTGCATGGAGCCCCATGCCGAGGGAGATTGACAGGTCTTTTGTGTTTCTTCCATTTGCGAATAATCGCACCAACTGTTGTCACCTTCTCACCAAGCTGCTTGGCGATGGTCTTGTAGCCCATTCCAGCCTTGTGTAGGTCTACAATCTTGTCCCTGACTTCCTTGGAGAGCTCGTTGGTCTTGGCCATGGTGGAGAGTTTGGAATCTGATTGATTGATTGCTTCTGTGGACAGGTGTCTTTTATACAGGTAACAAGCTGAGATTAGGAGCACTCCCTTTAAGAGTGTGCTCCTAATCTCAGCTCATTACCTGTATAAAAGACACCTGGGAGCCAGAAATCTATCTGATTGAGAGGGGGTCAAATACTTATTTCCGTCATTAAAATGCAGATCAATTTATAAAAAAAAAAAAAAATTAAAAAAAGTCTCTCACTGTTCAAATAAACCTACCATTAAAATTATAGACTGATCATTTCTTTGCAAGTGGGCAAACGTACAAAATCAGCAGGGGATCAAATACTTTTCCCCCTCACTGTACACACATAAATACATAACATATACAGATATATAAATACAGAAACATGAAACAGAAGGCATTTGAACCCAGTCTGACACCAAGAGAAGATTCCTGTGGGGTAGTAATCACACCGGTGGGGAGAGGGGCATTTGTCAAGAGTGCTGTAGGTGGGTGTAGTGGTGGAATCAAGCGCAGGACACCGAAGTATAGTCCAAGCGCAGGACACCGAAGTACAGAAACTTATAGGACACTAATTACGCTAAACGAGAACAGGTGTCACAACAAACAGACAAAAGCAAACGAACATAAAACATACAACGGTGGCAGCTAGTATTCCGGAGACAACGAACGCCGAAGCCTGCCCGAACAAGGAAGAGAGGCAGCCTCGGCCGAAACCGTGACAGCATTCTTCTTACTGAACCACATTACCTTTATTTTGGAGGTGTTCAGAACAAGGTTAAGGGCAGAGAAAGCTTGTTGGACACTAAGAAAGCTTTTGTTGTAGAGCGTTTAACACAAAATCTGTGGAGGGGCCAGCTGAGTATAAGACTGTATCATCTGCATATAAATGGATGAGAGAGCTTCCTACTGCCTGAGCTATGTTGTTGATGTAAATTGAGAAGAGCGTGGGGCCTAGGATCGAGCCTTGGGGTACTCCCTTGGTGACAGGCAGTGGCTGAGACAGTAGATGTTCTGACTTTACACACTGCACTCTTTGAGAGAGGTAGTTAGCAAACCAGGCCAAAGACCCCTCAGAGACACCAATACTCCTTAGTCGACCCACAAGAATGGAATGGTCTACCGTATCAAAAGCTATGGCTAATCCCCGCCTATTTCTACAATTTATTTTGTTAAAATCTGATTTTAAACCTAACCCTAACCTTAACCACACTGCTAACTTTATGCCTCTAATCCTAACCTTAAATTGAGACCAAAAAGCACATTTTTATTTTCCTTAATTTTTAAGATATAGCTGTGGCTGTGGTAACTAGTGACAACCCCAACATACTGTATAATTTGATGCAAAGTAGGATTACATGATTGACACGTTATTTGATTTTTATTTGACAAACAGAAACATTAATTTATTTATTCACCCAGATACTAGACTACTCACCCCTGAAACTATTCTACCTTTATCTAATAAGTCCTACCATAGAAAAGACAAAAGCATTTGTAAACAATTAGAAATAGGCCACATTGCTCTATACTGCCATTGCAATGTAATTTCCGAATATTGTGAGAGTGACATCAGTCAATGTGTAAAAACCTACATACCCCATGATACACCGCGGCCAGGGGAGGGCTCACCTGTGCCAGCTGTGCACTGGAACACCTGGGTCGGGTTACAGTGCGCAGTGGGCTGGACTCCGCTCCAAAATAACTTTACTCATTTCACAACGCAACGACTGGACGGCTCAACAATAGACCTCGTTAAAACAGACGTATTTATCCAACTTTTAGGGAAGGAGTTGTCTAAATTTAGTTCAGCCTGAGCTTTGCTGTCTTGGTTTTCAACGGAACTAAGGTCCATCGGGTAAGGAAGCATTTCATTTGGAAGTTTGTCTGGCTATAGAAATGTTTCGCTGCGTGGGATAGCCTACACTGCCCAGTGTACTGCAGGAGGCTAGAATGCAAGTCACAACCAGTATTGTAGCTTATGTTTTGTTCCGTATTTTCTTTTGTTGATTTGGAATGACTTTATAATAGATTTCCGTGTCCCATTAGGCATTACAATAGATCGTTTCGAAACAAGGTCAGTCATTCCTTTTGCAAATAGTTTTGATGGAAGATTTTGGACATTCTTTGTGAGAGGTCTTGCGAGGAGGAGCTTTAGCGTACCTGTGTGAAGCTAGCCACAATAAGGATTAGCTACATTTACATTTACATTTCAGTCATTTAGCAGACGCTCTTATCCAGAGCGATTTACAGTTAGTGAATGCATACATTTTCATACTACAGAAGTGGTATTTGCTGTTTGCCTTCAAAATAAAAGTAATTGAAAGTGATTCAAACGGATACAAATAGCGGAATCATGCCATATTTGGACTAGATAATGCTAAACAAGGTCGGAATATTGTTATATAAATTCAACAAAAGAGAAAAAAAACAGTTGAAATCGCACTGTGGATGTATTAGACGTTAGAATTACGTTGGGGGCATACTTATATGCACTGTACAGCCTTCCCTATGGCTCTTGGGTCTATGAATTGGGGTATAATCCTAGTCGGTGACGTCCACAGATCACAATTCTGAAGAGTTTTCACACATATTAGCATCGTAGCACTAATTGCGGGACTTTGAAACCGGTGTGAAATGAGCCACATTACGCTCACCAGTCAGCCTACTATGTATTGAACATTCATATTGCAATGTACAGCCTTGCCTATGGATCTTGTGAAGACCCTTCACAGTTGTAGTCTGTGGGTGTCACTGAGGAGGCTGAGACCCCATTTCATGGACCCAAGATCCGTAGGGAAGGCTGTACAGAGCCGTAAGTATGCCCCCAATGCAATTCTAAAGTCGAATACATTCACAGTGTGATTTGAACAGATTGTTGTTCTTTCTGTCAAATTAACAAATTATTGTCTTTTGTAGAATTTATATAACATTCCGTCCTTGTTTAGCGTTATCAAGTCCAAATATGGCATGATTCCACTATTTGTATCCTTTCGAATGCGGGGGCTTTTATTTTGAAGGCGATCTGCAAAGTCCACGATCGTGGCTAATCCTTATTATGGCTAGCTTCACACATGTCTTTAGCGTGACGGATTTTCTCCAACTAATGGGAGTCAGATGTTTATTCCCATTCACTACAGACAGCATTGCACTGACACTACACTAAAATAGCGAGGGGATGAGACAGCTCAGACACAGGTCTAGATGTAAAACTATTCTGCCCAGCCTGCAGTTGTACTTCAATAATTTGGGGTAACACTTGATGATACTTGATGCAATTTACCCAGTTTTATATTGCCTTATAAACACAACATTATACTGTAGCTAAATGCAGTCATTGCCTAATTTACAGAAGGAGTATAGGGTACTGAACCGATCTAAAGTTTAAACCGTTAACTCATTTGAATCTATGATGTTTTCATGTGACATGAGAAAAAGTGATTGAAGTGGCAGGTAGGGCGGCAGGTAGCTTAGTGGTTAAGGGCGTTGTGCCAGTAACCGAAAGGTCAATCCCCAAGCCGACTAGGTGAAAAATCTGTCGATGTGCCCTTGAGCAAGGCACTTAACCCTAATTTCTCCTGTAAGTCGCTCTGGATAAGAGTGTCTGCTAAATGACTAAAATGTAAATGTAAAATCAATAGTGTCATAACTAATGATTTCTATAAACACTAGATGACTAACAGGAGCCGCTGTTTTGAAGTCACCACCCCTCCATCTTGGCACTCCTCCACCGGTGTAAAACATATTTTGGAAGCTATAGAAATGCATTTACTAATGCCTACATTTGTTTTTGCCAAGTTTATTGTATTACAGACACCTGAATGCATCCTTTAAATTATATTATGTGAGCTAAACAAAAAAAACAAAAAACATTTTTAGAAAGTACTAATGTTACTGGCCCCACTACAACTAAAACAGACCTAAATACATGTCATTTTGTCCTTGAAAATTGTAAATTAAATACTGTAAAATTCCATTAATTCTGCTTTTCTGAGGAGTGCCAATAAAGCCGACAAGTCAAAGCCACTCCATGGCCAAAACATAGCATCAGCAATCCTGGGTTTATATGCATACATCATTGGTCATAACATTGTAATAATAATAATAATATGCCATTTAGCAGACGCTTTTATCCAAAGCGACTTACAGTCATGCGTGCATACATATTTTTTTGTGTATGGGTGGTCCCGGGGATCGAACCCACTACCTTGGCGTTACAAGCGCCGTGCTCTACCAGCTGAGCTACAGCTTAATTGTACATTTGCTCAATAGATTGTGAGCAAACATTTTAAGTAAAACAGTTATTTTTAACAACCAACTGAGAAAAAAAAACGAAGAATAAGAAAGTAACAGCGAATTAATCTTGTTTGATAACTAGCATCATTGAGCCTTGGCAGAGAGAAAGAGAGAGCTGTGTGTCTGTCAGAACATCATTCAGCCTGGGCAGAGAGAGAGAGAGAGAGCTGTGTGTCTGTCAGAACATCATTCAGCCTGGGCAGAGAGAGAGAGAGAGAGCTGTGTGTCTGTCAGAACATCATTCAGCCTGGGCAGAGAGAGAGAGAGCTGTGTGTCTGTCAGAACATCATTCAGCCTGGGCAGAGAGAGAGAGCTGTGTGTCTGTCAGAACATCATTCAGCCTGGGCAGAGAGAGAGAGAGAGCTGTGTGTCTGTCAGAACATCATTCAGCCTGGGCAGAGAGAGAGAGAGAGAGAGAGCTGTGTGTCTGTCAGAACATCATTCAGCCTGGGCAGAGAGAGAGAGAGCTGTGTGTCTGTCAGAACATCATTCAGCCTGGGCAGAGAGAGAGAGAGAGAGAGAGCTGTGTGTCTGTCAGAACATCATTCAGCCTGGGCAGAGAGAGAGAGAGAGAGAGCTGTGTGTCTGTCAGAACATCATTCAGCCTGGGCAGAGAGAGAGAGAGCTGTGTGTCTGTCAGAACATCATTCAGCCTGGGCAGAGAGAGAGAGAGAGAGCTGTGTGTCTGTCAGAACATCATTCAGCCTGGACAGAGAGAGAGAGAGAGAGAGCTGTGTGTCTGTCAGAACATCATTCAGCCTGGGCAGAGAGAGAGAGAGCTGTGTGTCTGTCAGAACATCATTCAGCCTGGGCAGAGAGAGAGAGAGAGAGCTGTGTGTCTGTCAGAACATCATTGAGCCTGGGCAGAGAGAGAGAGAGAGCTGTGTGTCTGTCAGAACATCATTCCGCCTTGGCAGAGAGAGAGAGAGAGAGCAGTGTGTCTGTCAGAACCAGCTGGGCAACATAGTGGTATAATCATATGATTAGAGCTCAACTCAGCCTGCTGTAACTTGTACCGTAGCTTTCCTCTCGAGCGCTATGAGACATCACTCATCACACACACACACACACACACACACACACACACACACACACACACACACACACACACACACACACACACTCTGTTGTGGGAGCAAGTAAGCATTTCGTTGCACCTTTTATACCTGCTGTAAACTGTGTATGTGACGAATAAACGTTTATTTGACACACACACACACACACACACACACACACACACACACACACACACACACACGCAATAAGGCCCTCCAAGACATGACATATCATGCAAATTCACATTAAAGAATGAAGAAGGAATCTCTAAGCAATGTATTGAAATAACAGAAATGTTCATAGTAACAGATAGACCTATCCATCCATGTCATAATACGTCTCTTCAGTGTTTACATTTGATGATGAGTCCCTTAGTGATGCCCTCAGCCAAGCCCCCTGCAGAACATGCTGCGGATGATAGGCCTTAGCGTATGTTAGCTATTAGCTGTGAGCTATGTGGACGTTAGCTAGATATTAGATAGCCGTTAGCTATGTGGACGTTAGCTCACAGCTATCTAATATCTAGCTAACGTCCACATAGCTAACAGCTATCTAATATCTAGCTATGTGGACGTTAGCTAGATATTATATAGCCGTTAGCTATGTGGACGTTATCTAGATATTAGATAGCCGTTAGCTATGTGGACGTTAGCTAGATATTAGATAGCCGTTAGCTATGTGGACGTTAGCTAGATATTAGATAGCTGTGAGCTATGTGGACGTTAGCTAGATATTAGATAGCTGTGAGCTACAGTGCATTCGGAATGTATTCAGACCCCTTGACTTTCTCCACATTTTGTTACGTTACAGCCTTATTCTAAAATTGATTACATATTATATTTTCCTCATCAATCTACACACAATACCCCATAATGACAAAGTGAAAACAGGTATAGCAAATTAAAAAACAGAAATACCTTATTTACATACGTTTTCAGACCCTTTGCTATGAGACTCGAAATTGAGCTCAGGTGCATCCTGTTTCCATTGATCATCCTTGAGATCCACCTGTGGTAAATTCAATTGATTGGACATGATTTGGAAAGGCACATACCTGTCTATATAAGGTCCCACAGTTGACAGTCCATGTCAGAGCAAAAACCAAGCCATGAGGTCGAAGGAATTTGTCCGTAGAGCTCCGAGACAGGATTGTGTCGATGCACAGATCTGGGGAAGGGCACCAAAAAATGTCTGCATCATTGAAGGTCCTCAAGAACACAGTGGCCTCCATCATTCTTAAATGGAAGAAGTTTGGAACCACCAAGACTCTTCATAGAGCTGGCCGCCCGGCCAAACTGAGCAATCGGGGGAGAAGGGCCTTGGTCAGGGAGGTGACCAAGAACTCGATGGTAACTCTGAAAGAGCTCCAGAGTTCCTCTGTGGAGATGGGAGAACCTTCCAGAAGGACAATCACCTCTGCAGCACTCCACCAATCAGGCCTTTATGGTAGCATGGCCAGACGAAAGACACTCCTCAGTAAAAGGCACACGACAGCCCGCTTGGAGTTTGCCAAAAGGCACCTAAAGGACTCTCAGACCATGAGAAACAAGATTCTCTGGTCTGATAAACCAAGATTGAACTCTTTGGCCTGAATACCAAGTGTCACGTCTGGAGGAAACCTGGCACCATCCCTAAGGTGAAGCATGGTGGTGGCAGCATCATGCTGTGGGGATGTTTTCAGCAGCAGGGACTGGGAGACTAGTCAAGATCGAGGGAAAGATGAATGGAGCAATGTACAGAGAGATCCTTGATGAAAACCTGCTCCAGAGCGCTCAGGACCTCAGACTGAGCAAAGGTTCACCTTCCAACAGGATAACGACCCTAAGCACACAGCCAAGACAATGCAGCAGTGGCTTCGGAACAAGTCTCTGAATGTCCTTGAGTGGCCCAGCCAGAGCCCGGACTTGAACCCGATCGAACATCTCTGGAGAGACCTGAAAATAGCTGTGCAGCGACACTCCCCATCCAACCTGACAGAGCTTGAGAGGATCTGCAGAGAAGAATGGGAGAAACTCCCCAAATACAGGTGTGCCAAGCTTGTAGTGTCATACCCAAGAAGACTCGAGGCTGTAATCGCTGCCAAAGGTGCTTCAACAAAGTACTGAGTAAAGGGTCTGAATACTTATGTAAATGTTATATTTCCGTTTTTTTTTAAATATATACATTTGCACAAATGTCTAAAAACCTGTTTTTGCTTTGTCATTATGGGGTATTGTGTGTAGATTGATGAGGGGAAAAAAGATTTCATCCATTTTAGAATAAGGCTGTAACGTAACAAAACGTGGAAAAAGTCAAGGGGTCTGAATACTTTCCGAATGCACTGTATGTGGACGTTAGCTAGATATTAGATAGCTGTTAGCTATTTGGATGTTAGCTAGATATTAGACAGCTGTTAGCTATGTGGATGTTAGCTAGATATTAGATAGCTGTTAGCTATGTGGACGTTAGCTAGATATTAGATAGCTGTTAGCTATGTGGATGTTAGCTAGATATTAGACAGCTGTTAGCTATGTGGATGTTAGCTAGATATTAGACAGCTGTTAGCTATGTGGACGTTAGCTAGATATTAGATAGCTGTTAGCTATGTGGATGTTAGCTAGATATTAGACAGCTGTTAGCTATGTGGATGTTAGCTAGATATTAGATAGCTGTTAGCTATGTGGATGTTAGCTAGATATTAGACAGCTGTTAGCTACGTGGATGTTAGCTAGATATTAGATGGCTGTGTTCTGGACTGGAATGTCTGCCTGTCACATTGTGGAGCCTTGAGAGATTCCTCCCTCAGTCACATGCTGCTGTCTGGTTGGCAGAGAGAGACAGGGTTTTCTAGTGGTTCGGATCTGCAGATTGGACAAGGTAGTGAAGGCCATTAGGTGTTAGTTTGGACTAGGAGCAGCTACAAAGTCTGCAACAGTCAAGAACACAGTGTACCACTATGTGTAAACAAATACCCAATGTGTAAACATGTACCAGCTCTATTGTACGGTGTTGTTTGATTGTAGTTCAGATGTCAGGCAGTTGGCAGTTGGTTATTTATATGTACCCACGGTGGGAAATACAATCAATACATGAAAATAAACCATTGTAAACATAAACATGCCTTGCACATGCTTGCCAGGGATACAGTATTGCAGTAACTCAGGGTGGGACCATTCTTATACTGCCAAGTGCAAAGTGCATGACATGACGTTATAGTACATTATACATATTTCAACAGATATGGCTGTGTGAATCAGTAACTTTCTTTCTATAGGCTATCTGTTACTGTTGTAGCTGGGGGCACAGGCTCGTTCAGAAGGATGATATTTGAACTCTCAAAACTGAAGAGTTCCAGAAAATGACCTTTCTGTTGGGTTTTATGGAGAACCAGTGTCACAGTAAGTGCATTTGTAAATATTTATTAGGATCCCCATCAGCTAATGCCGTAACGTTAGCTAATCTTCCTGGGGTCCAACACCAATTAATAAGACATTACAAACAATTACAAATCAAGACTTTACAAACATTTAACAAGTAGACAATACAGACAATTAAAATACCTGACAGGTAACACATTTAACATTCAGTTGATGCTTTCTATTTCCTGTCACATGGTCTACCTCATTAGATGTTCTTTTAGTTTTTTCTTGAAGGTGGATTTACTTTTTGCCTGAGAAATATGGATTGGTAAAGAGTTCCATTCAGCTATGGGTCTGTATAAAACTGTAGATTTAAGGCGATTTGTCCTTGTCTTGGGTTGTCTTAGATGCCCTGAATATACCCGTCTGGTTGGGTGGTTATGCGTGTTGCTAGTATGTATTAACTGGTCTAAAAAATACTGTGTTTAAAAATATTCCTAAAGAAAATCAGAAGACTGGATAGTAATTTGTTTTCAACGTGAAGCCATGAGAGATTCTGATGCATTTGGATAATATTCATACGGATAGAGCAATGAAGAGCTAATCTGGCAGCCCTGTTTTGAGCGATTTGGAGCTTTTTTTATATCTTTCTTTGCTCCAGATGACCATATAACTGGACAGCACTCTAGGTGTGATAGGATCAGGGATTGAATCACCTGATTCAGAGTGCTAGACGTTACATACTCGGAACATTTTCTTGTAACAGCAATTCCCTTACCCATCTTAATAACAATATTATCTACAGTGGGGAAAAAAAGTATTTAGTCAGCCACCAATTGTGCAAGTTCTCCCACTTAAAAAGATGAGAGAGGCCTGTAATTTTCATCATAGGTACACGTCAACTATGACAGACAAAATGAGAAAAAAAAATCCAGAAAATCACATTGTAGGATTTTTAATGAATTTATTTGCAAATTATGGTGGAAAATAAGTATTTGGTCACCTACAAACAAGCAAGATTTCTGGCTCTCACAGACCTGTAACTTCTTCTTTAAGAGGCTCCTCTGTCCTCCACTCGTTACCTGTATTAATGGCACCTGTTTGAACTTGTTATCAGTATAAAAGACACCTGTTCACAACCTCAAACAGTCACACTCCAAACTCCACTATGGCCAAGACCAAAGAGCTGTCAAAGGACACCAGAAACAAAATTGTAGACCTGCACCAGGCTGGGAAGACTGAATCTGCAATAGGTAAGCAGCTTGGTTTGAAGAAATCAACTGTGGGAGCAATTATTAGGAAATGGAAGACATACAAGACCACTGATAATCTCCCTCGATCTGGGGCTCCACGCAAGATCTCACCCTGTGGGGTCAAAATGATCACAAGAACGGTGAGCAAAAATCCCAGAACCACACGGGGGGACCTAGTGAATGACCTGCAGAGAGCTGGGACCAAAGTAACAAAGCCTACCATCAGTAACACACTACGCTGCCAGGGACTCAAATCCTGCAGTACCAGACGTGTCCCCCTGCTTAAGCCAGTACATGTCCAGGCCCGTCTGAAGTTTGCTAGAGTGCATTTGGATGATCCAGAAGAGGATTGGGAGAATGTCAGATGAAACCAAAATATAATTTTTTGGTAAAAACTCAACTCGTCGTGTTTGGAGGACAAAGAATGCTGAGTTGCATCCAAAGAACACCATACCTACTGTGAAGCATGGGGGTGGAAACATCATGCTTTGGGGCTGTTTTTCTGCAAAGGGACCAGGACGACTGATCCGTGTAAAGGAAAGAATGAATGGGGCCATGTATCATGAGATTTTTAGTGAAAACCTCCTTCCATCAGCAAGGGCATTGAAGATGAAACGTGGCTGGGTCTTTCAGCATGACAATGATCCCAAACACACCGCCCGGGCAACGAAGGAGTGGCTTCGTAAGAAGCATTTCAAGGTCCTGGAGTGGCCTAGCCAGTCTCCAGATCTCAACCCCATAGAAAATCTTTGGCGGGAGTTGAAAGTCCGTATTGCCCAGCGACAGCCCCAAAACATCACTGCTCTAGAGGAGATCTGCATGGAGGAATGGGCCAAAATACCAGCAACAGTGTGTGAAAACCTTGTGAAGACTTACAGAAAACGTTTGACCTGTGTCATTGCCAACAAAGGGTATATAACAAAGTATTGAGAAACTTTTGTTATTGACCAAATACTTATTTTCCACCATAATTTGCAAATAAATTCATAAAAAATCCTACAATGTGATTTTCTGGATTTTTTTTCCTCATTTTCTCTGTCATAGTTGACGTGTACCTATGATGAAAATTACAGGCCTCTCTCATATTTTTAAGTGGGAGAACTTGCACAATTGGTGGCTGACTAAATACTTTTTTTCCCCACTGTATGTGTTCTGACCATGATAAAGCCGCGTCCAACATGATGCCTAGTAGTGTTGTTTTCTCCCCTTACTCTACATGCGTTCTATTCAACGACAAATTAAATTGGGGATCATCAGCAAGCATATATCTTGAACCAAATACAATACATTTAGTTTTATAAATGTTCAACACCAATTTGTTCATATCAACCCACTCAGACACCATTCTTAGTTCACTACTCAGTAAATCTGTTAACTCATTACATTCTGATGTTGCGCTATACATTGTAGAGTCATCAGCACACATTACCACTCTTGCTTCGTTCATTACTGAAGGTAAATCATTAGTAAAGATAGAGGAGTGGGCCTAGGCAGCTTCCCTGAGGAACACCACAGTGTATATCTTTACTGTTTGAAAAGCTACCATTAAAGAACACTTTTTGCCTTCTCCTGGATGTAAATCACTGAAGGTAAATCATTAGAGTAGAGAAGTGGGCCTAGGCAGCTTCTTTGAGGATAGCTTTTCCATCCAGGATAGAGCTGCAGACTTAAAACCATAACATTTGAGTTTACCTAGTGTAACGGTTCATGATCAATTACATCAAAAGCAGCACTGAAATCTAGCAACACTGCACCAACTAACTTCCTGTCATCTTTAACCAATCATTTGTCATTTGTGCTAAGGCCGTACTCAGAGCCCTTCTTTGTTTGCTGGAAACCCGTCATCAGACCATTTACATGACAAACAATCCTTGATTTGTACAGATACCATTTTCCCCCAATAATTTACTTAACACAGGCAGCAAGCTTATAGGACGACTATTAGGACCAGTGAATGCAGATTTTTTTTATCCTTAGGTAGTGGAATAACCTTTGACTCTTTCCAGACTTCTGGGCACACCCCCATACATCAAGCACTTATTATATAAAATATGAGATATTGGGGTAGATATTTGGTTAGCTGTAACTCTAAGCAATTTGGCGTCAAGATGATCTGTACCAGGTGACTTGTCACCCGAAAGAGACAACAGCATCCTTTCAACCTTTTCCCTTTTCTACTTGGTCAACATGCATTGCCTCTCTTTCACATTAGCATTTAAGTCATTTAATAATAATAATAATAATAATAATAATAATAATATGCCATTTAGCAGACGCTTTTATCCAAAGCGACTTACAAATTGGACCATGGTTTTGTAGTAGATGCGAGCTTCAACTGGAAGCCAGTGGAGTGTGCGGAGGAGCGGGGTGACGTGAGAGAACTTGGGAAGGTTGAACACCAGACGGGCTGCGGCGTTCTGGATAAGTTGCAGGGGTTTAATGGCACAGGCAGGGAGCCCAGCCAACAGCGAGTTGCAGTAATCCAGACGGGAGATGACAAGCGCCTGGATTAGGACCTGTGCCGCTTCATGATACAGTCTTTTGTAAGGGTATATGACATGGAGCCTTCAGTCGGACTCATTCCTCAACTTGTCCACTTCGCCTGTAAAATATTCATTAAAGTAGTTTACGATGTCGTGCGGCGGCAGGTAGCTTTAGTGGTTAAGAGCGTTGTGCCAGTAACCGAAAGGTCGCTGGTTCTAATCCCAGAGCCGACTAGGTGAAAAATCTGTCGATGTGCCCTTAAGCAAGGCACTTAACCCTAATTACTCCTGTAAGTCGCTCTGGATAAGAGCGTCTGCTAAATGACTAAAATGTGTGGTTTTGTAATAAATATACCCTCTGATTCAACAAAAAGAGGCGGACATGTTCCAATTCCTACCCATAATAGCGTGCAACGTTCTCCACAGTTTTTTCCCATCAGCCTTTGCTTCATCAATTTTGTGCTGATAGAATCCCTTCTTCTTTCCTTTGTTTAGCTTGGTCACAAGATTTCTTAATTGACAATAACTTTGCTTATCAAACAGAGTGCCAGATTTATCTGCCCCTTTCTTGGCATCATAACGTTGAATCGTAAAATTTCTCAGCTCATCATCTTCCCATGGGCCACCGTTTGACCTCACTGTGCATTTTCTTAAAGGGGCACGCTTATCAGCAATACTCATAAATAATTTCATAAACAAACTTAGTGACATTTCAGGATCATCCTTACTACACACTTCTAACCATTGCACATTCTAAATCTCATCCACAAATGAGTCCTGATTGAACCCTCTGTAGGCCCTTCGGTAGATGACCTTAGGGCCAGCCTTTGGTATTTTAGTTTTCCTAGTGAGTGCAACCAAGTTATGATCACTACAACCTAGTGCCACTGATACAGCTTTAGAACAATGTTCAGCCATGTTAGTAATAATGTGATCAATACAAGTCGACGATGTGATACCGGACCTATTAGTGAACGTTCTGGTTGATAATGTCATAATTTGGGTCAGGTTGCATACATTGGCAACAGAAATACGTTTCTTTCTCATTAGACAGTTGGTGTTTAAAAAATCTATTCATATTTCCCTATTTTCATCAGATAACTTATCCAACATTTCGCAAATTACATCAAGATATTTCACATCAGCACTAGGTGGCGTATAGCAGCAACCAACTGGTATATGTTTCAAATGTGGTAAATGCATCTTTACCCATAGCACCTCTAATCCATTCAACATTAAGTCCCTACGTTGTTTTGCTGGAATATGACTCTGGATGTAAACTGCAACTCCACCCCCATATTTACATTTACATTTACATCATTTAGCAGACGCTCTTATCCAGAGCGACTTACAAATTGGTGCATTCAACTTATGATAGCCAGTGGGACAACCAGCCTTTTTTTTTTTTTTTTTTTTTTTGTGGGTGAGGGGTGGGTAGAAGGATTACTGTTATACTATTCCAGGTATTCCTTAAAGAGGTAGGGTTTCAAGTGTCTCCGGAAGGTGGTCAGTGACTCCGCTATCCTGGCGTCGTGGGGGAGCTTGTTCCACCATTGGGGTGCCAGAGCAGCGAATAGCTTTGACTGGGCTGAGCGGCAACTGTGCTTCCGTAGAGGTAGGGGGGCTAGCAGGCCAGAGGTGGATGAACGTAGTGCCCTCGTTTGGGTGTAGGGTCTGATCAGAGCCTGAAGGTAAGGAGGTGCCGTTCCCCTCACAGCTCCGTAGGCAAGTACCATGGTCTTGTAGTAGATGCGAGCCTCAACTGGAAGCCAGTGGAGTGTGCGGAGGAGCGGGGTGACATGAGAGAACTTGGGAAGGTTGAACACCAGACGGGCTGCAGCGTTCTGGATAAGTTGTAGGGGTTTAATGGCACAGCCAACGGCGAGTTGCAGTAATCCAGACGGGAGATGACAAGTGCCTGGATTAGGACCTGTGCCGCTTTCTGTGTAAGGTGGGGTCGTACTCTGCGAATGTTGTAGAGCATGAACCTGCAGGATCGGGTCACCGCTTTGATGTTAGCGGAGAAAGACAGGGTGTTGTCCAGGGTCACGCCAAGGTTCTTAGCACTCTGGGAGGAGGACACAATGGAGTTGTCAACCGTGATGGCGAGATCATGAAGCGGGCAGTCCTTTCCCAGGAGGAAGAGCAGCTCCGTCTTGCCGAGGTTCAGCTTGAGGTGGTGATCCAACATCCACACTGATATGTCTGCCAGACATGCAGAGATGTGATTCGCCACCTGGTTATCAGAAGGGGGAAAGGAGAAAATTAATTGTGTTTTGTCTGCGTAGCAATGATAGGAGAGACCATGTGAGGATATGACAGAGCCAAGTGACTTGGTGTATAGAGAGAATAGGAGAGGGCCTAGAACTGAGCCCTGGGGGACACCAGTGGTGAGAGCATGTGGTGCGGAGACAGATTCTCGCCACGCCACCTGGTAGGAGCGATCTGTCAGGTTGGACGCAATCCAAGAGTCTGTCCCTCCTGAACAAATTGTATTCATGTATAGAGATCTCAGCATCCTCAAAAGAAGAGTAAGTGAGTCTCTGATATTGCTAATACATGAATATTGTTTGACTACACTAGACAGCATATTTCATGAATCTTGTTCCTTAAACAGCATATATTCAAGTGAGCAATTAAAAAACCTTTTCTTTGGTAGAGAGAGTGATACTCAGTCAGTGTGTGTGTGTGTGTAACTCCTTGGGAGGGAGGGTGAACAATCAGTTTGTCATACCTCAGGTAGGCTGTCATACCTCAGGTAGGCTGTCATACCTCAGGTAGGCTGTCATACCTCAGGTAGGCTGTCACCTCGTTCTCTTGCAGCCTTCCTAGCTGTTATTAGCTTTCTTCTTTGACGGACTGCATCAGAGAACTCCTCATTGATGTAGATGTAGGACCCTTTAAGACTGCAAGCTTATCCTTGAACCTGAGGAATTTCACTACAATTGGCCTGGGTCTGGTTCCATTGGCACCACCATTGGCACCACCATTGGCACGTTCCAGCTCAACCTGTTCATCCAATTGTAGCTTCTCAGAAAACAGCTTTTCGAACTTTGTCCTCTGATTCAGCCCATGTCTCACTTTGCCACTCCTGGATACCATCTATTACAAGATTATTTCTCCTCGAGAAATACCTGTCCATCCAGGTAATCACCCTTCCCACACATGTTCTGGAGGCCCTCATTCACTCATTCTGCGTAGAGGAACAGTTTCTGGAAAGTGTATCCTGTGTGGTCTTCAATACATCCACATCCTTCTGTGTGAACTGAAGGCTTGTTTTAATGTCTTGTACATCTTTAGTCAGGTCGTCCAGCCGTTTGTATGAAGCTTTTAATGTTATTTTCCTGCTGAAGTATCATTTCCTTATAGAATACTTTCTGCTTCTCCAAGCGGAGATGTAATCCTCGACTTTTTTTCGGAGGCATGGTAGTACTAATAGTAGGGGGCGAGCCCACTATTCACTCCGTAAAATGAGAGATGCCGGCAGGAGAAAACTCTAGAAATCGGTAGTCCTAAGCCCAGGACAAATGGAAGTGAGGCCCTAGCCACACGGGCTAACCGCTTAGCGAGCTTGGTATCCGGCAGTAGTAGAGCATGTTGCATAGCTTGATTAGCTAGCAGCGAGGCTAGCTGCTTCGCCAATGTAGTACCGCCTTGTTTGAGCAACGTTCCAGGGACATACACTACCAGTCGAAAATTTGGACACACCTACTACTACTCATTCCAGGGTTTTTCTTTATTTTTACTATTTTTTACATTGTAGAATAATAGTGAAGACATCAAAACTATGAAATAACACATATTGAATCATAACCCAAAAAGTGTTAAACAAATCAACCCTTTGGCTTGATGACAGCTTTGCAAACTCTTGGCATTCTCTCAACCAGCTTACATTTACATTTTAGTCATTTAGCAGATGCTCTTATCCAGAGCGACTTACAGTTAGTGAGCACATGCATTTCTCATACTGGCCCCCCGTGGGAATTGAACCCACAACCCTGGCATTGCAAGCGCCATGCTCTACCAACTGAGCTACAGGAGGCTTCACCTGGAATGCTTATTCCAACAGTCTTGAAGGAGTTCCCACATATGCTGAGCTCTTGTTGGCTGCTTTTCCTTCACTCTGCGGTCCGACTCATCCCAAACCATCTCAATTGGGTTGAGTTCGGGGGATTGTGGAGGCCAGGTCATCTGATGCAGCACTCCATCACTCTCATTCTTGGTAAAATAGCCCTTACACAGCCTGAAGGTGTGTTGGGTCATTGTCCTGTTGAAAAACAAATGATAGCCCCACTAAGACCAAACCAGATAGTCATGCTGGTTAAGTGTGCCTTGAATTATAAATAAATCACAGACAGTGTCACCAGCAAAGCACCCCCACACCATAACACCTCCTCCTCCATGCTTTACGGGGGGATATACACATGCAGAGATCATCCGTTCATCCACAACGCGTCTCACAAAGCCACGGTGGTTGGAACCAAAAATCTCCAATTTGGACTCCAGACCAAAGGACAAATTTCCACCAGTCTAATGTCCATTGCTCGTGTTTCTTGGCCCAAGCAAGTCTCTTCTTCTTATTGGTGTCCTTTAGAAGTGGTTTCTTTGCAGCAATTCGATCATGAAGGCCTGATTCACTCAGTCTCCTCTGAACAGTTGATGTTGAGATGTGTCTGTTACTTGAACTCTGTGAAGCATTTATTTGGGCTGCAATTTCTGAGGCTGGTAACTCTAATGAACTTATCCTCTGCAGCAGAGGTAACTCTGGGTCTTCCATTCCTGTGGCGGTCCTCATGAGAGCCAGTTTCATCATAGCGCTTGATGGTTTTGTATTGACTGACCTTCTTGTCTTAAAGTAATCATGGACTGTTGTTTCTCTTTGCTTATTTGAGCTGTTCTTGCCATAATATAGACTTGGTATTTTACCAAATAGGGCAATCTTCTGTAAACCCCCACCTTGTCACAACACAACTGATTGTCTCAAACGCATTAAGAAGGAAAGAAATTCCACAAATTAACTTTTAACAAGGCACACCTGTTAATTGAAATGCATTCCAGGTGACTACCTCATGAAGCTGGTTGAGAGAATGCCAAGAGTGTGCAAAGCTGTCATCAAGGCAAAGGGTGGCTATTTGAAGAATCTCAAATATATTTTGATTTGTTTAACACTTTCTTGGTTACTACATGATTCCATATGTGTTATTTCATAGTGTTGATATCTTCACTATTATTCTACAATGTAATAAAATAGTACAAATAAAGGAAAAACCCTTGAATGAGTAGGTGTGTCCAAACATTTGACTGGTAGTGTATATCAGCAATCCCAGCGTTAACACTAACTGCGTCGCAGGATCCAGATATGAATATAGGAAAACTATTATAAGCTTTTATTAGCTAACACGGTAGTTTGTTGTTAAAGTAAAACAAACCGAGTCTCTAGTGTTGAACTGCGCGCTCTGAGAGAGAGGGTAAACTCAGACAATACATGCTTTCTTCGTATAGTAGCACACATACCATACCACCCTGCCTAGATGTATGCTTTATGTCTATCTAGAACAGTGCTATCTACACACGGTACCATCATGCATAGCTGAGGGTTTTATGGCGCTCCGCACATGTCCTCTCTGTTTTCCTTCTAGCTAGAAATCCACCTGCTCTAGTCTAGCTCAATAGTTCCTCATCCACCAATCCTCCATCATTAACACAATGGAAAGGTCAAATTCTTTATTATCTAAAAAAACTGAAGTGTGTGGGGCGATGGAGAGAAACTAAATGGTGCAGTTTGAGGCCATGTGGCGGAGAGTGATGAGGGCGCTGGAGATGGGGGGGGGGGGGGGGGGGGTGATGTGGATGTTTTGTCATGTAAAATAAAACAAGACAAGAGGAGTTATGACAGTATTTAACCTCCTGCTGTGAGTTAGGACAGTCTTTAACCTCCTGCTGGGAGTTAGGACAGTATTTAACCTCCTGCTGTGAGTTAGGACAGTCTTTAACCTCCTGCTGGGAGTTAGGACAGTCTTTAACCTCCTGCTGGGAGTTAGGACAGTCTTTTAACCTCCTGCTGGGAATTAGGACAGTCTTTTAACCTCCTGCTGGGAGTCTATTCCACAAGTTACCACCGGCTAAATCTATGACGTTAAAATGCCTATTTACTCTGTTCCATCTGACTGCCCAATCCACTGTCTCATCAGCCCAGACAGGCAAGTTATAAACTTGATCTCCATTATTATCCAAATAAATGTCACCAGAAAACAGCTTAAACAAACGCAAATGCAGCTACTTTAATGTTATTCTGGCTGCACTGTTTGACGTGACTGTAAGTTAGCCGTAGTTGGCTAGCTAGCAAGCAAGGGATAAGAACGTTGCCAGCCAGTATGGCAATGGAACATTTAGAATGAACGACTGGGTCGCGTCCATAGATTCAGAACGACTGGGTCGCGTCCATAGATTCAGAACGACTGGGTCGCGTCTCTATCAACCGAGCCGATAGAACGAACGACCAGCCGGCTTGGGTAGCAACCCTAGATTTGTGTCGGGACTATATCTTGTGAAAGGATGAAATAGTATGAATAAATTAATCAAAATATTATTTTTATTTTTATTTTTTATATATGTCAATCATTATCTGAATATGTTGGTAACCCGTTGTCTAAAAGTGATAATGCCCTCCAAGCCGGTGTTTGGAGGATATATTGGCACGGTTTATATCCTCCAAACACAGGCTTCTCTGGCATTATCACTTAAATAAAAACTGTTGACATCATCTTGGTAGAGGCCTATTATAACTGCTGCATCCCTGCCCCTTCTGTTTAGACACACACACACACACACACACACACACACACACACACACACACACACACACACACACACACACACACACACACACACACACACACACACAGAGAGAGAGAGAGTTGGGTGAATTAGACTCACCTGATTCTCTAGTCTTCCCCAGACAGAGACAGACAGACAGACAGATAGGCAGACACCATGTCTGTCTGTCTGTCTGTCTGTCTCCAGAACTTGTGTTAGCCAATAACAAACTGACTGGCTCTCACCCACAACCCTGCCAGAATACACCCACCCACTACATAATGACCGTGTCTAGTAGTGTGTCTGGAGAGATAACAGGTTCATGTTTTACTTTAATTGTTAATGTTCATTACTCTAAAATATTTACTTAGTTCTATAGTGAACTATATCTCCCGAGTGGCGCAGTGGTCTAAGGCACTGCATCGCAGTGCTAACTGTGCCACTAGAGATCCTGGTTCGAATCCAGGCTCTGTCGTAGCTGGCCGCGACCGGGAGACCCATGGGATTGGCCCAGCGTCATCCAGGGTAGGGGAGGGAATGGCCGGCAGGGATGTAGCTCAGTTGGTAGAGCATGGCGTTTGCAACGCCAGGGTTGTGGGTTCGATTCCCACGGGGGGCCAGTATGAAAAATAAATTAATGTATGCACTCACTAACTGTAAGTCGCTCTGGATAAGAGTGTCTGCTAAATGACTAAAATGTGAACTGTGACATAATTTAACATTTGGATGGTTTAGGACAGGGATGGGCAACTGACGGCCCGCGGACCAATTTCCCATATTACATTTTTTTAATGAACTCAGTCGGGGTCTCAACTTCCTGTTGAGAGTTAGAATAATAGAATACACGAGGTGCAGTTTCTAAATGTGGTTGATCATCAGCAGTCACTCAATTAGCCCATGTCAGCAAAATGTTTTAGATTGGTAAGTTAGTCTAGCGGACAGCTATCTAAACTTGTAGTAATCATGGTCGAATTACCGACCGGGGTGGAGCCCATTGATCATCAGTTATCATATTAAAAACTGCAAACATTTGCCTCCATCCTATGG
Organism: Coregonus lavaretus; assembly: GCF_964263955.1. Lineage (NCBI taxonomy): Eukaryota > Metazoa > Chordata > Actinopteri > Salmoniformes > Salmonidae > Coregonus > Coregonus lavaretus. The sequence continues at coordinate 36,670,839 of NC_140017.1, read as the reverse complement.
CAAAATGTGTAGAATTGCATGATATGAGTTATAAAATTGCTAAATCTGCTCTCCGCCTGTCACGCTCTGGCTCCGGGACTCTGTAAATTGAGCCAGGGTGTGTTCATTATTTTGGGTGTATTTCTATGTTGGTATTTCTGTTGGGTTCATTTCTATGTTTGGTCAATGACTCCCAATCGGAGGTAACGAGTGTCAGCTGTCGGCTCGTTATCTCTGATTGGGAGCCATATTTAATCTGTATGTTTTCCTGTGGGTGTTGTGGGTTTTTGTTCGTGTTTGGTTGTGTATTGACCGTCGACTGTCACGTCGTTGTTTTGATCGGGTGATCATTCAAATAAATATTATGTTCACATTCAACGCTGCGCCTTGGTCCTCCTCCTCTATGTATGACGATCGTGACAGAAAAACCCACCAAGATGGGACCAAGCAGCGTGTCCAGGAGCCATCGCCGGGGAGATCCCTCACAGATCTCCTTCGCCTCCTGGACTGGGTCAAGCCGAGTGAGGAAGAGAGGGGCTTGAATTTATGGCAGAAGGGCGAGAAGCTGGCGAGGGACATGGAGACCTGGGCCACGGGTAGGAGAGACGCCCCGAAATTTTTTAGGGGGGGGCTCACGACGGCGGACCAGCAGGAGGTCGCGATAGAGCGGCCCAGTGGGTTGCCGGAGAAGGCCGCCGGGTTACGGGGGCCACTGGTCGAAGAGGGGATGGAAGAAGTAGAGGCACGGCGAGAGGTACTGGCGTGTGTTGCCAGTCCGGTCCGGCCCGTTCCAGATCCCGGTGTAGGGCCAGTGGTGTGTGTCCCCAGTACAGTCCGGCCCATCCAAGCTTCCCGCACCAAGCCAGTGGTGTGCGTCGTCAGTCCAGTCCGGCCCATTCCTGCTCCCCGCATCAAGTCTGTGGTACGTCTCGTCAGCCCGGCTCTGCCCGTTCCTGCTCTCCGCACCAGGTCTGTGGTGCGCGTCGCCAGCCCAGTCCGGCCCATTCCTGCTCCCCGCATCAAGTCTGTGGTGCCTCTCGTCAGCCCGGCTCTGCCCGTTCCTGCTCTCCGCACCAGGTCTGTGGTGCACGTCGCCAGCCCGGCTCGTCCCGTTCCTGCTCCCCGCACAAAGTCAGGGGTGCGCTTCGACAGCCCGGCTCGGTCCGCTCCTGCTCCCCACACCAAGCCAGTGGGGTGCGGCGTCAGTCCGGCACGGCCCGTGCCTGTTCTCCGCACCAAGTCTGTGGTGCGTTTCGTCAGCCCTGTCCGGCCCGTTCCTGCTCTCCGCACCAAGTCTGTGGTGCGCGTCGCCAGCCCAGTTCGGCCCATCCAAGCTCCCCGCACCAGGTCAGTGGTGCGCGTCTTCAGCCCGGTCCGGCCCGTTCCTCCTCCACGCATCAGGCCAGGGGCGCGTGTCGTCAGTCCGGCTCCGGCCAACGGGGCTAGACAGGACCAGGGGTACTTTGGGGGGTTGGAGAGGAGGTGGGGATCAAGGACGGAGCCAGAGCCACCGCCGAGGAGGTATGCCCACCCAGCCCTCCCTTGTTTAGCCCGTATTGAGGCGCGGTCGCAGTCCGCGCCTTTAGGGGGGGGTACTGTCACGCTCTGGCTCCGGGACTCTGTATATTGAGCCAGGGTGTGTTCATTATTTTGGGTGTATTTCTATGTTTGTATTTCTGTTGGGTTCATTTCTATGTTTGGTCAATGACTCCCAATCGGAGGTAACGAGTGTCAGCTGTCGGCTCGTTATCTCTGATTGGGAGCCATATTTAATCTGTATGTTTTCCTGTGGGTGTTGTGGGTTTTTGTTCGTGTTTGGTTGTGTATTGACCGTCGACTGTCACGTCGTTGTTTTGATCGGGTGATCATTCAAATAAATATTATGTTCACATTCAACGCTGCGCCTTGGTCCTCCTCCTCTATGTATGACGATCGTGACACCGCCCAGTTGCAAAATGTGTAGAATTGCAGCAAACTTGCTTAACAACAGCAACATTCTCTCTACGCCCCTCGTCCATCCCTGGTTTAGGATCTCTGTTTCTGCTTTCCACTGTAACAGTGTACCGTTGGAGCTCTGACCCCTCGCCCATCCCTGGTTTAGGATCTCTGTTTCTGCTTTCCACTGTAACGTAGTAGTGTACCGTTGGAGCTCTGACCCCTCGCCCATCCCTGGTTTAGGATCTCTGTTCCTGCTTTCCACTGTAACGTAGTAGTGTACCGTTGGAGCTCTGACCCCTCGCCCATCCCTGGTTTAGGATCTCTGTTTCTGCTTTCCACTGTAACGGTGTACCGTTGGAGCTCTGACCCCTCGCCCATCCCTGGTTTAGGATCTCTGTTTCTGCTTTCCACTGTAACGGTGTACCGTTGGAGCTCTGACCCCTCGCCCATCCCTGGTTTAGGATCTCTGTTCCTGCTTTCCACTGTAACGTAGTAGTGTACCGTTGGAGCTCTGACCCCTCGCCCATCCCTGGTTTAGGATCTCTGTTTCTGCTTTCCACTGTAACGTAGTAGTGTACCGTTGGAGCTCTGACAGTAGACTTGTCTGTAGGAGTTTCAGTTCACAACTTTAGGGCGTGTTTTTCCTTAGGAGGAGTGGGTTGACTGCATCAGTGTCAATTCTGCCAGACCCATGCATGTCACTACATGTCAGTCAGATTCCTTTGAAGTTTAAGCCTTTCTCGTTGGTTGAGATTCCTGCGCCAGGAAAGTTACCAGGATAGTGTACAGTAGCATTGCTTAGCATACACTTATTTAATGCTTTGTGTCCAAAAGGCCTCTACACAACATTACATGTGCTGGTCATTCAGCAGACGGTCTTATCCAGAGAGACTTACAGTTAGTGTATTCATCTTAAGATAGCTAGGTGGGACACCACATATCAGTCAGAGTAATTACATTTTTCCTAAATAAAGTAGCTATCAGCAAAGTCAATGGTGGTGGTGGTGGTGGGGGGGGGGGGCAGTAGACAGTAGACAGTAGACAGTAGGCAGTAGACAGTAGGCAGTAGACAGTAGGCAGTAGGCAGTAGACAGTAGGCAGTAGGCAGTAGGCAGTAGACAGTAGACAGTAGTCAGTAGACAGACAGTAGACAGTAGGCAGTAGACAGTAGGCAGTAGACAACAGAACAGACAGTAGACAGTAGACAGACAGTAGACAGTAGGCAGTAGACAGTAGACAGTAGTCAGTAGACAGACAGTAGGCAGTAGACAGTAGACAGTAGGCAGTAGACAACAGAACAGACAGTAGACAGTAGGCAGTAGACAGTAGACAGTAGGCAGTAGACAGTAGGCAGTAGACAACAGAACAGACAGTAGACAGTAGACAGTAGGCAGTAGACAGTAGGCAGTAGACAGACAGTAGGCAGTAGGCAGTAGGCAGTAGGCAGTAGACAGTAGACAGTAGACAGTAGACAGTAGGCAGTAGACAGTAGGCAGTAGACAGACAGTAGGCAGTAGGCAGTAGGCAGTAGGCAGTAGACAGTAGACAGTAGACAGTAGGCAGTAGGCAGTAGGCAGTAGGCAGTAGGCAGTAGACAGTAGACAGTAGACAGTAGGCAGTAGGCAGTAGGCAGTAGACAGTAGACAGACAGTAGGCAGTAGACAGTAGACAGTAGGCAGTAGGCAGTAGACAGTAGACAGTAGACAGTAGACAGTAGGCAGTAGGCAGTAGGCAGTAGACAGTAGACAGACAGTAGGCAGTAGACAGTAGACAGTAGGCAGTAGACAGTAGGCAGTAGACAGTAGGCAGTAGACAACAGAACAGACAGTAGACAGTAGACAGTAGACAGTAGACAGTAGGCAGTAGACAGTAGACAGTAGACAGTAGACAGTAGACAGACAGTAGACAGTAGACAGACAGTAGACAGTAGACAGACAGTAGACAGTAGACAGTAGGCAGTAGACAGTAGACAGTAGACAGTAGGCAGTAGACAGTAGGCAGTAGACAGTAGGCAGTAGACAGTAGACAGTAGACAGTAGACAGTAGGCAGTAGACAGTAGGCAGTAGACAGTAGACAGTAGGCAGTAGACAGACAGTAGACAGTAGGCAGTAGACAGTAGGCAGTAGGCAGTAGACAGACAGTAGACAGTAGACAGTAGACAGTAGGCAGTAGACAGTAGACAGTAGACAGTAGACAGACAGTAGACAGTAGACAGACAGTAGACAGTAGGCAGTAGACAGTAGGCAGTAGACAACAGAACAGACAGTAGACAGTAGACAGACAGTAGACAGTAGACAGACAGTAGACAGTAGACAGACAGTAGACAGTAGACAGTAGGCAGTAGACAGTAGACAGTAGACAGTAGGCAGTAGACAGTAGACAGTAGACAGTAGGCAGTAGACAGTAGGCAGTAGACAGTAGACAGACAGTAGACAGTAGACAGTAGGCAGTAGACAGTAGACAGTAGGCAGTAGACAACAGAACAGACAGTAGACAGTAGACAGTAGGCAGTAGACAGTAGACAGTAGGCAGTAGACAGTAGACAGTAGACAGTAGACAGTAGACAGACAGTAGACAGTAGACAGTAGACAGTAGACAGTAGACAGTAGACAGTAGACAGTAGACAGTAGACAGTAGACAGTAGGCAGTAGACAGTAGACAGTAGGCAGTAGACAGTAGACAGTAGGCAGTAGGCAGTAGACAGTAGACAGTAGACAGTAGACAACAGAACAGACAGTAGACAGTAGACAGTAGACAGTAGGCAGTAGACAGTAGACAGTAGACAGTAGACAGACAGTAGACAGTAGACAGTAGACAGTAGACAGTAGGCAGTAGACAGTAGGCAGTAGACAGTAGACAGTAGACAGTAGGCAGTAGACAGACAGTAGACAGTAGACAGACAGTAGACAGTAGACAGACAGTAGACAGTAGACAGTAGGCAGTAGACAGTAGACAGTAGACAGTAGACAGTAGACAGTAGGCAGTAGACAGTAGGCAGTAGGCAGTAGACAGTAGGCAGTAGACAGTAGACAGTAGGCAGTAGACAGTAGGCAGTAGACAGTAGGCAGTAGACAGTAGACAGTAGGCAGTAGACAGTAGGCAGTAGACAGTAGACAGTAGGCAGTAGACAGTAGACAGTAGGCAGTAGACAACAGAACAGACAGTAGACAGTAGACAGTAGACAGTAGGCAGTAGACAGTAGACAGTAGGCAGTAGACAGTAGACAGTAGACAGTAGACAGTAGACAGTAGACAGACAGTAGACAGTAGACAGTAGACAGTAGACAGTAGACAGTAGGCAGTAGACAACAGAACAGACAGTAGGCAGTAGACAGTAGGCAGTAGACAGTAGACAGTAGACAGACAGTAGACAGTAGACAGTAGGCAGTAGGCAGTAGACAGACAGTAGGCAGTAGACAGTAGACAGTAGGCAGTAGACAGTAGACAGACAGTAGACAGTAGACAGTAGGCAGTAGGCAGTAGACAGACAGTAGGCAGTAGACAGTAGACAGTAGACAGTAGGCAGTAGGCAGTAGGCAGTAGGCAGTAGACAGTAGACAGACAGTAGGCAGTAGACAGTAGACAGTAGGCAGTAGGCAGTAGACAGTAGACAGTAGACAGTAGGCAGTAGGCAGTAGGCAGTAGGCAGTAGACAGACAGTAGGCAGTAGGCAGTAGACAGACAGTAGGCAGTAGACAGTAGACAGTAGACAGTAGACAGTAGGCAGTAGGCAGTAGACAGACAGTAGGCAGTAGGCAGTAGACAGACAGTAGGCAGTAGACAGTAGGCAGTAGGCAGTAGACAGACAGTAGGCAGTAGACAGTAGGCAGTAGGCAGTAGACAGTAGGCAGTAGGCAGTAGACAGTAGACAGTAGACAGTAGACAGTAGACAGTAGACAGACAGTAGGCAGTAGACAGTAGGCAGTAGGCAGTAGACAGACAGTAGGCAGTAGACAGTAGACAGTAGACAGTAGACAGTAGGCAGTAGGCAGTAGGCAGTAGGCAGTAGACAGTAGGCAGTAGGCAGTAGACAGTAGACAGTAGACAGTAGACAGTAGACAGACAGTAGGCAGTAGGCAGTAGACAGACAGTAGGCAGTAGACAGACAGTAGACAGTAGACAGTAGACAGACAGTAGGCAGTAGGCAGTAGGCAGTAGACAGTAGGCAGTAGACAGTAGACAGTAGACAGTAGACAGTAGGCAGTAGACAGACAGTAGGCAGTAGACAGTAGGCAGTAGACAGTAGACAGTAGACAGTAGACAGTAGGCAGTAGACAGTAGACAGTAGACAGTAGACAGTAGGCAGTAGACAGTAGGCAGTAGACAGGCAGTAGGCAGTAGACAGTAGGCAGTAGACAGTAGACAGTAGGCAGTAGACAGTAGACAGACAGTAGACAGTAGACAGTAGACAGTAGGCAGTAGACAGTAGACAGTAGACAGTAGGCAGTAGACAGTAGACAGTAGGCAGTAGACAGTAGACAGACAGTAGACAGTAGACAACAGAACAGACAGTAGGCAGTAGGCAGTAGGCAGTAGACAGTAGACAGTAGGCAGTAGACAGTAGGCAGTAGGCAGTAGACAGTAGACAGTAGGCAGTAGGCAGTAGGCAGTAGGCAGTAGACAGTAGGCACTAGACAGTAGGCAGTAGGCAGTAGACAGTAGGCAGTAGACAGTAGACAGTAGGCACTAGGCACTAGGCAGTAGGCAGTAGACAGTAGACAGTAGACAGTAGACAGTAGGCAGTAGACAGTAGACAGTAGACAGTAGACAGTAGACAGTAGACAGACAGTAGGCAGACAGTAGACAGTAGGCAGTAGACAGTAGGCAGTAGACAGTAGACAGTAGGCAGTAGGCAGTAGACAGTAGACAGTAGGCAGTAGGCAGTAGGCAGTAGACAGTAGACAGTAGGCAGTAGACAACAGAACAGACAGTAGACAGTAGACAGTAGGCAGTAGACAGTAGACAGTAGACAGACAGTAGGCAGTAGGCAGTAGACAGTAGGCAGTAGACAGTAGACAGTAGACAGACAGTAGACAGTAGGCAGTAGGCAGTAGGTAGACAGTAGACAGTAGGCAGTAGACAGTAGACAGTAGGCAGTAGGCAGTAGGTAGACAGTAGACAGTAGGCAGTAGACAGACAGTAGACAGTAGGCAGTAGGCAGTAGGCAGTAGACAGTAGACAGTAGGCAGTAGGCAGTAGGCAGTAGACAGTAGACAGTAGGCAGTAGGCAGTAGGCAGACAGTAGACAGTAGACAGTAGGCAGTAGACAGACAGTAGGCATTAGGCAGTAGGCAGTAGACAGTAGACAGACAGTAGGCAGTAGGCAGTAGGCAGTAGGCAGTAGGCAGTAGGCAGACAGTAGACAGTAGGCAGTAGGCAGACAGTAGACAGTAGACAGTAGGCAGTAGGCAGTAGGCAGACAGTAGACAGTAGACAGTAGGCAGTAGGCAGTAGGCAGACAGTAGACAGTAGACAGTAGACAGTAGACAGTAGACAGACAGTAGGCAGTAGGCAGTAGGCAGACAGTAGGCAGTAGACAGTAGACAGTAGGCAGTAGGCAGTAGACAGTAGGCAGTAGACAGTAGACAGTAGACAGTAGACAGACAGTAGGCAGTAGACAGTAGACAGTAGGCAGTAGACAGTAGACAGTAGACAGTAGGCAGTAGGCAGTAGGCAGTAGACAGTAGACAGACAGTAGGCAGTAGACAGTAGACAGTAGACAGTAGGCAGTAGGCAGTAGACAGTAGACAGTAGACAGTAGACAGTAGACAGTAGGCAGTAGGCAGTAGACAGTAGGCAGTAGACAGTAGACAGTAGACAGTAGACAGACAGTAGGCAGTAGACAGTAGACAGTAGACAGTAGGCAGTAGACAGTAGACAGTAGACAGTAGACAGTAGACAGTAGGCAGTAGACAGTAGACAGTAGGCAGACAGTAGACAGACAGTAGGCAGTAGACAGTAGACAGTAGACAGTAGGCAGTAGACAGTAGACAGTAGGCAGTAGGCAGACAGTAGGCAGTAGACAGTAGACAGACAGTAGACAGTAGGCAGTAGGCAGTAGACAGTAGACAGTAGGCAGTAGGCAGTAGACAGTAGACAGTAGGCAGTAGACAACAGAACAGACAGTAGACAGTAGACAGTAGGCAGTAGACAGTAGGCAGTAGACAGTAGACAGTAGACAGTAGACAGTAGGCAGTAGACAGTAGACAGACAGTAGACAGTAGACAGACAGTAGACAGTAGACAGACAGTAGGCAGTAGACAGTAGGCAGTAGACAGTAGGCAGTAGGCAGTAGACAGTAGACAGTAGGCAGTAGGCAGACAGTAGGCAGTAGACAGTAGGCAGTAGACAGTAGACAGTAGGCAGTAGGCAGTAGACAGTAGACAGTAGACAGTAGACAGTAGACAGTAGGCAGTAGACAGTAGGCAGTAGGCAGTAGACAGTAGGCAGTAGGCAGTAGACAGTAGACAGTAGACAGTAGGCAGTAGACAGACAGTAGACAGTAGGCAGTAGGCAGTAGACAGTAGGCAGACAGTAGACAGTAGGCAGTAGACAGTAGGCAGTAGGCAGTAGACAGTAGGCAGTAGGCAGTAGGCAGTAGACAGTAGACAGTAGGCAGTAGACAGTAGGCAGTAGGCAGACAGTAGACAGTAGACAGTAGGCAGTAGGTAGACAGTAGGCAGTAGACAGTAGACAGTAGGCAGTAGACAGTAGGCAGTAGGCAGACAGTAGACAGTAGACAGTAGGCAGTAGACAGTAGACAGTAGACAGTAGGCAGTAGACAGTAGACAGTAGGCAGTAGACAGTAGGCAGTAGGCAGACAGTAGACAGTAGACAGTAGGCAGTAGGTAGACAGTAGGCAGTAGACAGTAGACAGTAGGCACTAGACAGTAGGCAGTAGGCAGTAGACAGTAGGCAGTAGGCAGTAGGCACTAGACAGTAGGCAGTAGGCAGTAGGCAGTAGACAGTAGACAGTAGACAGTAGGCAGTAGACAGTAGACAGTAGGCAGTAGACAGACAGTAGGCAGTAGGCAGTAGGCAGTAGACAGTAGACAGACAGTAGACAGACAGTAGACAGTAGACAGTAGGCAGTAGGCAGTAGGCAGACAGTAGACAGTAGGCAGTAGACAGTAGACAGTAGACAGTAGGCAGTAGGCAGTAGACAGTAGACAGTAGGCAGTAGGCAGACAGTAGACAGTAGGCAGTAGACAGTAGACAGTAGACAGTAGACAGACAGTAGGCAGTAGGCAGTAGACAGTAGGCAGTAGACAGTAGACAGTAGACAGACAGTAGGCAGTAGGCAGTAGACAGTAGACAGACAGTAGGCAGTAGGCAGTAGACAGTAGACAGACAGTAGGCAGTAGACAGTAGACAGTAGACAGACAGTAGGCAGTAGACAGTAGACAGTAGACAGACAGTAGGCAGTAGGCAGTAGACAGTAGACAGACAGTAGACAGTAGGCAGTAGGCAGACAGTAGGCAGTAGGCAGTAGACAGTAGACAGTAGGCAGTAGGCAGACAGTAGACAGTAGACAGTAGACAGTAGGCAGTAGGCAGTAGACAGTAGACAGTAGGCAGTAGACAGTAGGCAGTAGGCAGTAGACAGTAGACAGTAGACAGTAGACAGTAGGCAGTAGGCAGTAGGCAGACAGTAGACAGTAGGCAGTAGACAGTAGACAGTAGACAGTAGGCAGTAGACAGTAGACAGTAGACAGTAGACAACAGAACAGACAGTAGACAGTAGACAGTAGGCAGTAGACAGTAGACAGTAGACAGTAGACAGTAGACAGTAGGCAGTAGGCAGTAGGCAGTAGGCAGACAGTAGACAGTAGGCAGTAGACAGTAGACAGTAGACAGACAGTAGGCAGTAGACAGTAGACAGTAGGCAGTAGGCAGTAGACAGTAGACAGTAGACAGTAGGCAGTAGGCAGTAGACAGTAGGCAGTAGACAGTAGACAGTAGACAGTAGACAGTAGGCAGTAGACAGTAGACAGTAGACAGTAGACAGTAGACAGTAGGCAGACAGTAGACAGTAGACAGTAGACAGTAGGCAGTAGACAGTAGACAGTAGACAGTAGACAGTAGGCAGTAGGCAGTAGACAGTAGACAGTAGGCAGACAGTAGGCAGTAGACACTAGACAGTAGACAGTAGACAGACAGTAGACAGTAGACAGACAGTAGACAGTAGGCAGTAGGCAGTAGACAGTAGACAGTAGGCAGTAGGCAGTAGGCAGTAGACAGTAGACAGTAGGCAGTAGACAACAGAACAGACAGTAGACAGTAGACAGTAGGTAGTAGACAGTAGACAGTAGGCAGTAGACAGACAGTAGACAGTAGACAGTAGGCAGTAGACAGTAGACAGTAGGCAGTAGACAGTAGGCAGTAGGCAGACAGTAGACAGTAGACAGTAGGCAGTAGGTAGACAGTAGGCAGTAGACAGTAGACAGTAGGCACTAGACAGTAGGCAGTAGGCAGTAGACAGTAGGCAGTAGGCAGTAGGCACTAGACAGTAGGCAGTAGGCAGTAGACAGTAGACAGTAGACAGTAGGCAGTAGACAGTAGAAGGTAGGCAGTAGACAGACAGTAGGCAGTAGGCAGTAGGCAGTAGACAGTAGACAGTAGACAGACAGTAGACAGTAGACAGTAGGCAGTAGGCAGTAGGCAGACAGTAGACAGTAGGCAGTAGACAGTAGACAGTAGACAGTAGGCAGTAGGCAGTAGACAGTAGACAGTAGGCAGTAGGCAGACAGTAGACAGTAGGCAGTAGACAGTAGACAGTAGACAGTAGACAGACAGTAGGCAGTAGGCAGTAGACAGTAGGCAGTAGACAGTAGACAGTAGACAGACAGTAGGCAGTAGGCAGTAGACAGTAGACAGACAGTAGGCAGTAGGCAGTAGACAGTAGACAGACAGTAGGCAGTAGACAGTAGACAGTAGACAGACAGTAGGCAGTAGACAGTAGACAGTAGACAGACAGTAGGCAGTAGGCAGTAGACAGTAGACAGACAGTAGACAGTAGGCAGTAGGCAGACAGTAGGCAGTAGGCAGTAGACAGTAGACAGTAGGCAGTAGGCAGACAGTAGACAGTAGACAGTAGACAGTAGGCAGTAGGCAGTAGACAGTAGACAGTAGGCAGTAGACAGTAGGCAGTAGGCAGTAGACAGTAGACAGTAGACAGTAGACAGTAGACAGTAGGCAGTAGGCAGTAGGCAGACAGTAGACAGTAGGCAGTAGACAGTAGACAGTAGACAGTAGGCAGTAGACAGTAGACAGTAGACAGTAGACAGTAGACAGTAGGCAGTAGACAGTAGACAGTAGACAGTAGACAGTAGACAGTAGGCAGTAGGCAGTAGGCAGTAGGCAGACAGTAGACAGTAGGCAGTAGACAGTAGACAGTAGACAGACAGTAGGCAGTAGACAGTAGACAGTAGGCAGTAGGCAGTAGACAGTAGACAGTAGACAGTAGGCAGTAGGCAGTAGACAGTAGGCAGTAGACAGTAGACAGTAGACAGTAGACAGACAGTAGGCAGTAGACAGTAGACAGTAGACAGTAGACAGTAGACAGTAGACAGTAGGCAGACAGTAGACAGTAGACAGTAGGCAGTAGACAGTAGACAGTAGACAGTAGACAGTAGGCAGTAGGCAGTAGGCAGTAGACAGTAGACAGTAGGCAGACAGTAGGCAGTAGACACTAGACAGTAGACAGTAGACAGACAGTAGACAGTAGACAGACAGTAGACAGTAGGCAGTAGACAGTAGACAGTAGGCAGTAGGCAGTAGGCAGTAGACAGTAGACAGTAGACAGTAGGCAGTAGGCAACAGAACAGACAGTAGACAGTAGACAGTAGGTAGTAGACAGTAGACAGTAGGCAGTAGACAGTAGACAGACAGTAGGCAGTAGACAGTAGACAGTAGACAGTAGACAGTAGGCAGTAGGCAGTAGGCAGTAGACAGTAGGCAGTAGACAGTAGACAGTAGGCAGTAGACAGTAGGCAGTAGACAACAGAACAGACAGTAGACAGTAGACAGTAGGCAGTAGGCAGTAGGCAGTAGACAGTAGGCAGTAGGCAGACAGTAGACAGTAGGCAGTAGACAGTAGGCAGTAGACAGTAGGCAGTAGACAGTAGGCAGTAGGCAGTAGACAGTAGACAGTAGACAGTAGACAGTAGACAGTAGGCAGTAGGCAGACAGTAGACAGACAGTAGGCAGTAGACAGTAGACAGTAGACAGTAGGCAGTAGACAGTAGACAGTAGACAGTAGACAGTAGGCAGTAGACAGACAGTAGACAGTAGACAGTAGACAGTAGGCAGTAGACAGACAGTAGACAGTAGGCAGTAGACAGTAGGCAGTAGACAGTAGGCAGACAGTAGACAGTAGGCAGTAGGCAGTAGGCAGTAGGCAGTAGACAGTAGGCAGTAGGCAGACAGTAGACAGTAGGCAGTAGGCAGTAGGCAGTAGACAGTAGGCAGTAGGCAGACAGTAGACAGTAGGCAGTAGACAGTAGACAGTAGGCAGTATGCAGTAGACAGTAGGCAGACAGTAGACAGTAGACAGACAGTAGACAGTAGACAGTAGGCAGTAGACAGTAGGCAGTAGGCAGACAGTAGACAGTAGACAGTAGGCAGTAGGCAGTAGACAGTAGACAGTAGACAGTAGGCAGACAGTAGACAGTAGACAGTAGGCAGTAGACAGTAGGCAGACAGTAGACAGTAGGCAGTAGGCAGTAGACAGTAGGCAGTAGACAGTAGACAGTAGGCAGTAGACAGTAGGCAGTAGGCAGTAGACAGTAGGCAGTAGACAGTAGGCAGTAGACAGTAGGCAGTAGGCAGTAGACAGTAGACAGTAGGCAGGCAGTAGGCAGTAGACAGTAGACAGTATGCAGTAGACAGTAGACAGTAGGCAGTAGACAGTAGACAGTAGGCAGACAGTAGACAGTAGACAGACAGTAGACAGTAGGCAGTAGACAGTAGACAGTAGGCAGTAGGCAGTAGACAGTAGACAGTAGGCAGTAGGCAGTAGACAGTAGACAGTAGACAGTAGGCAGTAGGCAGTAGACAGTAGGCAGTAGACAGTAGACAGTAGGCAGTAGACAGTAGACAGTAGACAGACAGTAGACAGTAGGCAGTAGACAGTAGGCAGTAGGCAGTAGACAGTAGACAGTAGGCAGACAGTAGACAGTAGACAGACAGTAGACAGTAGACAGTAGGCAGTAGGCAGTAGACAGTAGGCAGTAGACAGTAGGCAGTAGACAGTAGGCAGTAGACAGTAGGCAGTAGACAGTAGACAGTAGGCAGACAGTAGACAGTAGACAGTAGGCAGTAGACAGTAGGCAGTAGGCAGTAGACAGTAGGCAGACAGTAGACAGTAGGCAGTAGACAGTAGGCAGTAGGCAGTAGACAGTAGGCAGTAGGCAGTAGGCACTAGACAGTAGGCAGTAGGCAGTAGACAGTAGACAGTAGACAGTAGGCAGTAGACAGTAGAAGGTAGGCAGTAGACAGACAGTAGGCAGTAGGCAGTAGGCAGTAGACAGTAGACAGTAGACAGACAGTAGACAGTAGACAGTAGGCAGTAGGCAGTAGGCAGACAGTAGACAGTAGGCAGTAGACAGTAGACAGTAGACAGTAGGCAGTAGGCAGTAGACAGTAGACAGTAGGCAGTAGGCAGACAGTAGACAGTAGGCAGTAGACAGTAGACAGTAGACAGTAGACAGACAGTAGGCAGTAGGCAGTAGACAGTAGGCAGTAGACAGTAGACAGTAGACAGACAGTAGGCAGTAGGCAGTAGACAGTAGACAGACAGTAGGCAGTAGGCAGTAGACAGTAGACAGACAGTAGGCAGTAGACAGTAGACAGTAGACAGACAGTAGGCAGTAGACAGTAGACAGTAGACAGACAGTAGGCAGTAGGCAGTAGACAGTAGACAGACAGTAGACAGTAGGCAGTAGGCAGACAGTAGGCAGTAGGCAGTAGACAGTAGACAGTAGGCAGTAGGCAGACAGTAGACAGTAGACAGTAGACAGTAGGCAGTAGGCAGTAGACAGTAGACAGTAGGCAGTAGACAGTAGGCAGTAGGCAGTAGACAGTAGACAGTAGACAGTAGACAGTAGACAGTAGACAGTAGGCAGTAGGCAGTAGGCAGACAGTAGGCAGTAGACAGTAGACAGTAGACAGTAGGCAGTAGACAGTAGACAGTAGACAGTAGACAACAGAACAGACAGTAGACAGTAGACAGTAGGCAGTAGACAGTAGACAGTAGACAGTAGACAGTAGACAGTAGGCAGTAGGCAGTAGGCAGTAGGCAGACAGTAGACAGTAGGCAGTAGACAGTAGACAGTAGACAGACAGTAGGCAGTAGACAGTAGACAGTAGGCAGTAGGCAGTAGACAGTAGACAGTAGGCAGTAGGCAGTAGACAGTAGGCAGTAGACAGTAGACAGTAGACAGTAGACAGACAGTAGGCAGTAGACAGTAGACAGTAGACAGTAGACAGTAGACAGTAGACAGTAGACAGTAGGCAGACAGTAGACAGTAGACAGTAGGCAGTAGACAGTAGACAGTAGACAGTAGACAGTAGGCAGTAGGCAGTAGGCAGTAGACAGTAGACAGTAGGCAGACAGTAGACAGTAGACAGACAGTAGACAGTAGACAGACAGTAGACAGTAGGCAGTAGGCAGTAGACAGTAGACAGTAGGCAGTAGGCAGTAGGCAGTAGACAGTAGACAGTAGGCAGTAGGCAACAGAACAGACAGTAGACAGTAGACAGTAGGTAGTAGACAGTAGACAGTAGGCAGTAGACAGTAGGCAGTAGACAGTAGACAGACAGTAGGCAGTAGACAGTAGACAGTAGACAGTAGACAGTAGGCAGTAGGCAGTAGACAGTAGGCAGTAGACAGTAGACAGTAGGCAGTAGACAGTAGGCAGTAGACAACAGAACAGACAGTAGACAGTAGACAGTAGGCAGTAGGCAGTAGGCAGTAGACAGTAGGCAGTAGGCAGACAGTAGACAGTAGGCAGTAGACAGTAGGCAGTAGACAGTAGGCAGTAGACAGTAGGCAGTAGACAGTAGACAGTAGACAGTAGACAGTAGGCAGTAGGCAGACAGTAGACAGACAGTAGGCAGTAGACAGTAGACAGTAGACAGTAGGCAGTAGACAGTAGACAGTAGACAGTAGACAGTAGGCAGTAGACAGACAGTAGACAGTAGACAGTAGACAGTAGGCAGTAGACAGACAGTAGACAGTAGGCAGTAGACAGTAGGCAGTAGACAGTAGGCAGACAGTAGACAGTAGGCAGTAGGCAGTAGGCAGTAGGCAGTAGACAGTAGGCAGTAGGCAGACAGTAGACAGTAGGCAGTAGGCAGTAGACAGTAGGCAGTAGGCAGACAGTAGACAGTAGGCAGTAGACAGTAGACAGTAGGCAGTATGCAGTAGACAGTAGGCAGACAGTAGACAGTAGACAGACAGTAGACAGTAGGCAGTAGACAGTAGGCAGTAGGCAGACAGTAGACAGTAGACAGTAGGCAGTAGGCAGTAGACAGTAGACAGTAGACAGTAGGCAGACAGTAGACAGTAGACAGTAGGCAGTAGACAGTAGGCAGACAGTAGACAGTAGGCAGTAGGCAGTAGGCAGTAGGCAGTAGGCAGGCAGTAGGCAGTAGACAGTAGGCAGTAGACAGTAGACAGTAGGCAGTAGACAGTAGGCAGTAGGCAGTAGACAGTAGGCAGTAGACAGTAGGCAGTAGACAGTAGGCAGTAGGCAGTAGACAGTAGACAGTAGGCAGGCAGTAGGCAGTAGACAGTAGACAGTAGGCAGTAGACAGTAGACAGTAGGCAGTAGACAGTAGACAGTAGGCAGATAGTAGACAGTAGACAGACAGTAGACAGTAGGCAGTAGACAGTAGGCAGTAGGCAGTAGACAGTAGACAGTAGGCAGTAGGCAGTAGACAGTAGACAGTAGACAGTAGGCAGTAGGCAGTAGACAGTAGGCAGTAGACAGTAGACAGTAGGCAGTAGACAGTAGACAGACAGTAGACAGTAGGCAGTAGACAGTAGGCAGTAGGCAGTAGACAGTAGACAGTAGGCAGACAGTAGACAGTAGACAGACAGTAGACAGTAGACAGTAGGCAGTAGGCAGTAGACAGTAGGCAGTAGACAGTAGGCAGTAGACAGTAGGCAGTAGACAGTAGGCAGTAGACAGTAGACAGTAGGCAGACAGTAGACAGTAGACAGTAGGCAGTAGACAGTAGGCAGTAGGCAGTAGACAGTAGGCAGACAGTAGACAGTAGGCAGTAGACAGTAGGCAGTAGGCAGTAGACAGTAGACAGTAGGCAGTAGGCAGTAGGCAGTAGGCAGTAGACAGTAGGCAGTAGACAGTAGGCAGTAGACAGTAGGCAGTAGGCAGTAGGCAGTAGGCAGACAGTAGGCAGTAGACAGTAGGCAGTAGACAGTAGGCAGTAGGCAGACAGTAGACAGTAGGCAGTAGACAGTAGGCAGTAGACAGTAGGCAGTAGACAGTAGACAGTAGGCAGTAGGCAGTAGACAGTAGGCAGTAGGCAGTAGGCAGTAGACAGTAGGCAGTAGGCAGTAGACAGTAGGCAGTAGGCAGTAGGCAGTAGACAGTAGGCAGTAGGCAGTAGGCAGACAGTAGGCAGTAGGCAGTAGACAGTAGACAGTAGACAGTAGGCAGTAGGCAGTAGGCAGTAGGCAGACGGCAGTAGACAGTAGACAGTAGGCAGTAGACAGTAGGCAGTAGACAGTAGGCAGGCAGTAGACAGTAGGCAGTAGACAGTAGGCAGTAGACAGTAGACAGTAGGCAGTAGACAGTAGACAGACAGTAGACAGTAGGCAGTAGGCAGTAGACAGTAGGCAGGCAGTAGGCAGTAGGCAGTAGACAGTAGGCAGTAGGCAGTAGACAGTAGACAGTAGGCAGTAGGCAGTAGACAGTAGGCAGTAGGCAGTAGACAGTAGGCAGTAGACAGTAGGCAGTAGGCAGTAGGCAGTAGGCAGTAGGCAACAGAACAGACAGTAGGCAGTAGGCAGTATGCAACAGAACAGACAGTAGGCAGTAGGCAGTAGACAGTAGGCAGTAGACAGTAGGCAGTAGGCAGTAGGCAGTAGACAGTAGACAGTAGGCAGTAGACAGTAGGCAGTAGACAGTAGGCAGGCAGTAGACAACAGAACAGACAGTAGGCAGTAGGCAGTAGACAGTAGACAGTAGGCAGTAGGCAGACAGTAGGCAGTAGACAGTAGACAGTAGGCAGTAGACAGTAGGCAGTAGACAGTAGGCAGTAGGCAGTAGACAGTAGACAGACAGTAGACAGTAGACAGACAGTAGGCAGTAGACAGTAGACAGTAGACAGTAGGCAGTAGGCAGTAGACAGTAGACAGTAGACAGTAGACAGTAGACAGTAGGCAGACAGTAGACACTAGACAGACAGTAGGCAGTAGGCAGTAGACAGTAGACAGTAGGCAGTAGACAGTAGACAGTAGGCAGTAGGCAGTAGGCAGTAGACAGTAGACAGTAGGCAGTAGACAGTAGACAGTAGGCAGTAGGCAGTAGGCAGTAGGCAGTAGACAGTAGACAGTAGGCAGACAGTAGACAGTAGACAGACAGTAGGCAGTAGGCAGTAGACAGTAGGCAGTAGACAGTAGACAGTAGGCAGTAGGCAGTAGACAGTAGGCAGTAGGCAGTAGACAGTAGACAGTAGACAGTAGGCAGACAGTAGACAGACAGTAGACAGTAGACAGTAGGCAGTAGGCAGTAGGCAGTAGACAGTAGGCAGTAGGCAGTAGACAGTAGGCAGTAGGCAGTAGGCAGTAGACAGTAGGCAGTAGGCAGTAGACAGTAGACAGTAGGCAGACAGTAGACAGTAGGCAGGCAGTAGACAACAGAACAGACAGTAGGCAGTAGGCAGTAGACAGTAGACAGTAGGCAGTAGACAGTAGGTAGGCAGTAGACAGTAGACAGTAGACAGTAGGCAGTAGACAGTAGACAGACAGTAGGCAGTAGGCAGTAGGCAGTAGACAGTAGGCAGACAGTAGACAGTAGACAGTAGGCAGTAGGTAGACAGTAGGCAGTAGACAGTAGACAGTAGGCACTAGACAGTAGGCAGTAGGCAGTAGACAGTAGGCAGTAGGCAGTAGGCACTAGACAGTAGGCAGTAGGCAGTAGGCAGTAGGCAGTAGACAGTAGGCAGTAGGCAGTAGACAGTAGGCAGTAGGCAGTAGGCAGTAGACAGTAGACAGTAGACAGTAGACAGTAGGCAGTAGACAGTAGACAGTAGGCAGTAGACAGACAGTAGGCAGTAGGCAGTAGGCAGTAGACAGTAGACAGTAGGCAGTAGACAGTAGGCAGTAGGCAGACAGTAGACAGTAGACAGTAGGCAGTAGGTAGACAGTAGGCAGTAGACAGTAGACAGTAGGCACTAGACAGTAGGCAGTAGGCAGTAGACAGTAGGCAGTAGGCAGTAGGCACTAGACAGTAGGCAGTAGGCAGTAGGCAGTAGGCAGTAGACAGTAGACAGTAGACAGTAGGCAGTAGACAGTAGACAGTAGGCAGTAGACAGACAGTAGGCAGTAGGCAGTAGGCAGTAGACAGTAGACAGTAGACAGTAGACAGTAGACAGACAGTAGACAGTAGGCAGTAGGCAGACAGTAGACAGTAGGCAGTAGACAGTAGACAGTAGACAGTAGGCAGTAGGCAGTAGACAGTAGACAGTAGGCAGTAGGCAGACAGTAGACAGTAGGCAGTAGACAGTAGACAGTAGACAGTAGACAGACAGTAGGCAGTAGGCAGTAGACAGTAGGCAGTAGACAGTAGACAGTAGACAGACAGTAGGCAGTAGGCAGTAGACAGTAGACAGACAGTAGGCAGTAGGCAGTAGACAGTAGACAGACAGTAGGCAGTAGACAGTAGACAGTAGACAGACAGTAGGCAGTAGACAGTAGACAGTAGACAGACAGTAGGCAGTAGGCAGTAGACAGTAGACAGACAGTAGACAGTAGGCAGTAGGCAGACAGTAGGCAGTAGGCAGTAGACAGTAGACAGTAGACAGTAGGCAGACAGTAGACAGTAGACAGTAGACAGTAGGCAGTAGGCAGTAGACAGTAGACAGTAGGCAGTAGACAGTAGGCAGTAGGCAGTAGGCAGTAGACAGTAGACAGTAGACAGTAGACAGTAGACAGTAGGCAGTAGGCAGTAGGCAGTAGGCAGTAGGCAGACAGTAGACAGTAGGCAGTAGACAGTAGACAGTAGACAGTAGGCAGTAGACAGTAGACAGTAGACAGTAGACAACAGAACAGACAGTAGACAGTAGACAGTAGGCAGTAGACAGTAGACAGTAGACAGTAGACAGTAGGCAGTAGGCAGTAGGCAGTAGGCAGACAGTAGACAGTAGGCAGTAGACAGTAGACAGTAGACAGACAGTAGGCAGTAGACAGTAGACAGTAGGCAGTAGGCAGTAGACAGTAGACAGTAGACAGTAGGCAGTAGGCAGTAGACAGTAGGCAGTAGACAGTAGACAGTAGACAGTAGACAGACAGTAGGCAGTAGACAGTAGACAGTAGACAGTAGACAGTAGGCAGTAGACAGTAGACAGTAGACAGTAGACAGTAGACAGTAGGCAGACAGTAGACAGTAGACAGTAGACAGTAGGCAGTAGACAGTAGACAGTAGACAGTAGACAGTAGGCAGTAGGCAGTAGGCAGTAGACAGTAGACAGTAGGCAGACAGTAGGCAGTAGACACTAGACAGTAGACAGTAGACAGACAGTAGACAGTAGACAGACAGTAGACAGTAGGCAGTAGGCAGTAGACAGTAGACAGTAGGCAGTAGGCAGTAGGCAGTAGACAGTAGGCAGTAGACAACAGAACAGACAGTAGACAGTAGACAGTAGGTAGTAGACAGTAGACAGTAGGCAGTAGACAGTAGGCAGTAGACAGTAGACAGACAGTAGGCAGTAGACAGTAGACAGTAGACAGTAGACAGTAGACAGTAGGCAGTAGGCAGTAGGCAGTAGACAGTAGGCAGTAGACAGTAGACAGTAGGCAGTAGACAGTAGGCAGTAGACAACAGAACAGACAGTAGACAGTAGACAGTAGGCAGACAGTAGACAGTAGGCAGTAGACAGTAGGCAGTAGACAGTAGGCAGTAGGCAGTAGACAGTAGACAGTAGACAGTAGACAGTAGACAGTAGGCAGTAGGCAGACAGTAGACAGACAGTAGGCAGTAGACAGTAGACAGTAGACAGTAGACAGTAGGCAGTAGACAGTAGACAGTAGGCAGTAGGCAGTAGACAGACAGTAGACAGTAGACAGTAGACAGTAGGCAGTAGGCAGTAGACAGACAGTAGACAGTAGGCAGTAGACAGTAGGCAGTAGACAGTAGGCAGACAGTAGACAGTAGGCAGTAGGCAGTAGGCAGTAGGCAGTAGACAGTAGGCAGTAGGCAGACAGTAGGCAGTAGGCAGTAGGCAGTAGACAGTAGGCAGTAGGCAGACAGTAGACAGTAGGCAGTAGACAGTAGGCAGTAGGCAGTATGCAGTAGACAGTAGGCAGACAGTAGACAGTAGACAGACAGTAGACAGTAGACAGTAGGCAGTAGACAGTAGGCAGTAGGCAGACAGTAGACAGTAGACAGTAGGCAGTAGGCAGTAGACAGTAGACAGTAGACAGTAGGCAGACAGTAGACAGTAGACAGTAGGCAGTAGACAGTAGGCAGACAGTAGACAGTAGGCAGTAGGCAGTAGGCAGTAGGCAGGCAGTAGGCAGTAGACAGTAGGCAGTAGACAGTAGGCAGTAGGCAGTAGACAGTAGGCAGTAGGCAGTAGACAGTAGGCAGTAGACAGTAGGCAGTAGACAGTAGGCAGTAGGCAGTAGACAGTAGACAGTAGGCAGACAGTAGACAGTAGGCAGTAGACAGTAGACAGTAGGCAGTAGACAGTAGACAGTAGGCAGTAGACAGTAGACAGTAGGCAGACAGTAGACAGTAGACAGACAGTAGACAGTAGGCAGTAGACAGTAGACAGTAGGCAGTAGGCAGTAGACAGTAGGCAGTAGGCAGTAGACAGTAGACAGTAGACAGTAGGCAGTAGGCAGTAGACAGTAGGCAGTAGACAGTAGACAGTAGGCAGTAGACAGTAGACAGTAGACAGACAGTAGGCAGTAGACAGTAGGCAGTAGGCAGTAGACAGTAGACAGTAGGCAGACAGTAGACAGTAGACAGACAGTAGACAGTAGACAGTAGGCAGTAGGCAGTAGACAGTAGGCAGTAGACAGTAGGCAGTAGGCAGTAGACAGTAGGCAGTAGGCAGTAGGCAGTAGACAGTAGACAGTAGGCAGACAGTAGACAGTAGACAGTAGGCAGTAGACAGTAGGCAGTAGGCAGTAGACAGTAGGCAGACAGTAGACAGTAGGCAGTAGACAGTAGACAGTAGACAGTAGGCAGTAGACAGTAGGCAGTAGGCAGTAGGCAGTAGACAGTAGGCAGTAGACAGTAGGCAGTAGACAGTAGGCAGTAGGCAGTAGGCAGTAGGCAGACAGTAGACAGTAGGCAGTAGACAGTAGGCAGTAGACAGTAGGCAGTAGGCAGACAGTAGACAGTAGGCAGTAGACAGTAGGCAGTAGACAGTAGGCAGTAGACAGTAGACAGTAGGCAGTAGGCAGTAGACAGTAGGCAGTAGGCAGTAGGCAGTAGACAGTAGGCAGTAGGCAGTAGACAGTAGGCAGTAGGCAGTAGGCAGTAGACAGTAGGCAGTAGACAGTAGGCAGACAGTAGGCAGACGGCAGTAGACAGTAGGCAGTAGGCAGTAGACAGTAGACAGTAGACAGTAGGCAGTAGGCAGTAGGCAGTAGGCAGTAGACAGTAGACAGTAGGCAGTAGACAGTAGGCAGTAGGCAGTAGACAGTAGACAGTAGACAGTAGACAGTAGACAGTAGGCAGTAGGCAGTAGGCAGTAGGCAGTAGGCAGACAGTAGACAGTAGGCAGTAGACAGTAGACAGTAGACAGTAGGCAGTAGACAGTAGACAGTAGACAGTAGACAGTAGACAACAGAACAGACAGTAGACAGTAGACAGTAGGCAGTAGACAGTAGACAGTAGACAGTAGACAGTAGACAGTAGGCAGTAGGCAGTAGGCAGTAGGCAGACAGTAGACAGTAGGCAGTAGACAGTAGACAGTAGACAGACAGTAGGCAGTAGACAGTAGACAGTAGGCAGTAGGCAGTAGACAGTAGACAGTAGACAGTAGGCAGTAGGCAGTAGACAGTAGGCAGTAGACAGTAGACAGTAGACAGTAGACAGACAGTAGGCAGTAGACAGTAGACAGTAGACAGTAGACAGTAGGCAGTAGACAGTAGACAGTAGACAGTAGACAGTAGACAGTAGGCAGACAGTAGACAGTAGACAGTAGACAGTAGGCAGTAGACAGTAGACAGTAGACAGTAGGCAGTAGGCAGTAGGCAGTAGACAGTAGACAGTAGGCAGACAGTAGGCAGTAGACACTAGACAGTAGACAGTAGACAGACAGTAGACAGTAGACAGACAGTAGACAGTAGGCAGTAGGCAGTAGACAGTAGACAGTAGGCAGTAGGCAGTAGGCAGTAGACAGTAGGCAGTAGACAACAGAACAGACAGTAGACAGTAGACAGTAGGTAGTAGACAGTAGACAGTAGGCAGTAGACAGTAGGCAGTAGACAGTAGACAGACAGTAGGCAGTAGACAGTAGACAGTAGACAGTAGACAGTAGACAGTAGGCAGTAGGCAGTAGGCAGTAGACAGTAGGCAGTAGACAGTAGGCAGTAGGCAGTAGGCAGTAGACAGTAGGCAGTAGGCAGTAGACAGTAGGCAGTAGGCAGTAGGCAGTAGACAGTAGGCAGTAGACAGTAGGCAGACAGTAGGCAGACGGCAGTAGACAGTAGGCAGTAGGCAGTAGACAGTAGACAGTAGACAGTAGGCAGTAGGCAGTAGGCAGTAGGCAGTAGACAGTAGACAGTAGGCAGTAGACAGTAGGCAGTAGGCAGTAGACAGTAGACAGTAGACAGTAGGCAGTAGGCAGTAGGCAGTAGGCAGTAGGCAGTAGGCAGACAGTAGACAGTAGGCAGTAGACAGTAGACAGTAGACAGTAGGCAGTAGACAGTAGACAGTAGACAGTAGACAACAGAACAGACAGTAGACAGTAGACAGTAGGCAGTAGACAGTAGACAGTAGACAGTAGACAGTAGACAGTAGGCAGTAGGCAGTAGGCAGTAGGCAGACAGTAGACAGTAGGCAGTAGACAGTAGACAGTAGACAGACAGTAGGCAGTAGACAGTAGACAGTAGGCAGTAGGCAGTAGACAGTAGACAGTAGACAGTAGGCAGTAGGCAGTAGACAGTAGGCAGTAGACAGTAGACAGTAGACAGTAGACAGACAGTAGGCAGTAGACAGTAGACAGTAGACAGTAGACAGTAGACAGTAGACAGTAGACAGTAGGCAGACAGTAGACAGTAGACAGTAGACAGTAGGCAGTAGACAGTAGACAGTAGACAGTAGACAGTAGGCAGTAGGCAGTAGGCAGTAGACAGTAGACAGTAGGCAGACAGTAGGCAGTAGACACTAGACAGTAGACAGTAGACAGACAGTAGACAGTAGACAGACAGTAGACAGTAGGCAGTAGGCAGTAGACAGTAGACAGTAGGCAGTAGGCAGTAGGCAGTAGACAGTAGGCAGTAGACAACAGAACAGACAGTAGACAGTAGACAGTAGGTAGTAGACAGTAGACAGTAGGCAGTAGACAGTAGGCAGTAGACAGTAGACAGACAGTAGGCAGTAGACAGTAGACAGTAGACAGTAGACAGTAGACAGTAGGCAGTAGGCAGTAGGCAGTAGACAGTAGGCAGTAGACAGTAGACAGTAGGCAGTAGACAGTAGGCAGTAGACAACAGAACAGACAGTAGACAGTAGACAGTAGGCAGACAGTAGACAGTAGGCAGTAGACAGTAGGCAGTAGACAGTAGGCAGTAGGCAGTAGACAGTAGACAGTAGACAGTAGACAGTAGACAGTAGGCAGTAGGCAGACAGTAGACAGACAGTAGGCAGTAGACAGTAGACAGTAGACAGTAGGCAGTAGACAGTAGACAGTAGGCAGTAGGCAGTAGACAGACAGTAGACAGTAGACAGTAGACAGTAGGCAGTAGGCAGTAGACAGACAGTAGACAGTAGGCAGTAGACAGTAGGCAGTAGACAGTAGGCAGACAGTAGACAGTAGGCAGTAGGCAGTAGGCAGTAGGCAGTAGACAGTAGGCAGTAGGCAGACAGTAGGCAGTAGGCAGTAGGCAGTAGACAGTAGGCAGTAGGCAGACAGTAGACAGTAGGCAGTAGACAGTAGGCAGTAGGCAGTATGCAGTAGACAGTAGGCAGACAGTAGACAGTAGACAGACAGTAGACAGTAGACAGTAGGCAGTAGACAGTAGGCAGTAGGCAGACAGTAGACAGTAGACAGTAGACAGTAGGCAGTAGGCAGTAGACAGTAGACAGTAGACAGTAGGCAGACAGTAGACAGTAGACAGTAGGCAGTAGACAGTAGGCAGACAGTAGACAGTAGGCAGTAGGCAGTAGGCAGGCAGTAGGCAGTAGACAGTAGGCAGTAGACAGTAGACAGTAGGCAGTAGACAGTAGGCAGTAGGCAGTAGACAGTAGGCAGTAGACAGTAGACAGTAGGCAGTAGGCAGTAGACAGTAGACAGTAGGCAGACAGTAGACAGTAGGCAGTAGGCAGTAGACAGTAGACAGTAGGCAGTAGACAGTAGACAGTAGGCAGTAGACAGTAGACAGTAGGCAGACAGTAGACAGTAGACAGACAGTAGACAGTAGGCAGTAGACAGTAGACAGTAGGCAGTAGGCAGTAGACAGTAGGCAGTAGGCAGTAGACAGTAGACAGTAGACAGTAGGCAGTAGGCAGTAGACAGTAGGCAGTAGACAGTAGACAGTAGGCAGTAGACAGTAGACAGTAGACAGACAGTAGACAGTAGGCAGTAGACAGTAGGCAGTAGGCAGTAGACAGTAGACAGTAGGCAGACAGTAGACAGTAGACAGACAGTAGACAGTAGACAGTAGGCAGTAGGCAGTAGACAGTAGGCAGTAGACAGTAGGCAGTAGGCAGTAGACAGTAGGCAGTAGGCAGTAGGCAGTAGACAGTAGACAGTAGGCAGACAGTAGACAGTAGACAGTAGGCAGTAGACAGTAGGCAGTAGGCAGTAGACAGTAGGCAGACAGTAGACAGTAGGCAGTAGACAGTAGACAGTAGACAGTAGGCAGTAGACAGTAGGCAGTAGGCAGTAGGCAGTAGACAGTAGGCAGTAGACAGTAGACAGTAGGCAGTAGGCAGTAGGCAGTAGGCAGACAGTAGACAGTAGGCAGTAGACAGTAGGCAGTAGACAGTAGGCAGTAGGCAGACAGTAGACAGTAGGCAGTAGACAGTAGGCAGTAGACAGTAGGCAGTAGACAGTAGACAGTAGGCAGTAGGCAGTAGACAGTAGGCAGTAGGCAGTAGGCAGTAGACAGTAGGCAGTAGGCAGTAGACAGTAGGCAGTAGGCAGTAGGCAGTAGACAGTAGGCAGTAGACAGTAGGCAGACAGTAGGCAGACGGCAGTAGACAGTAGGCAGTAGGCAGTAGACAGTAGACAGTAGGCAGTAGGCAGTAGGCAGTAGACAGTAGGCAGTAGACAGTAGACAGTAGACAGTAGGCAGTAGGCAGTAGGCAGTAGGCAGACGGCAGTAGACAGTAGACAGTAGGCAGTAGACAGTAGGCAGTAGACAGTAGGCAGGCAGTAGACAGTAGGCAGTAGACAGTAGGCAGTAGACAGTAGACAGTAGGCAGTAGACAGTAGACAGACAGTAGACAGTAGGCAGTAGGCAGTAGACAGTAGGCAGGCAGTAGGCAGTAGGCAGTAGGCAGTAGGCAGTAGACAGTAGACAGTAGGCAGTAGGCAGTAGACAGTAGGCAGTAGGCAGTAGACAGTAGGCAGTAGACAGTAGGCAGTAGGCAGTAGGCAGTAGGCAGTAGGCAACAGAACAGACAGTAGGCAGTAGGCAGTATGCAACAGAACAGACAGTAGGCAGTAGGCAGTAGGCAGTAGACAGTAGGCAGTAGACAGTAGGCAGTAGGCAGTAGGCAGTAGACAGTAGACAGTAGGCAGTAGGCAGTAGACAGTAGGCAGTAGACAGTAGGCAGGCAGTAGACAACAGAACAGACAGTAGGCAGTAGGCAGTAGACAGTAGACAGTAGGCAGTAGGCAGACAGTAGGCAGTAGACAGTAGACAGTAGGCAGTAGACAGTAGGCAGTAGACAGTAGGCAGTAGGCAGTAGACAGTAGACAGACAGTAGACAGTAGACAGACAGTAGGCAGTAGACAGTAGACAGTAGACAGTAGACAGTAGGCAGTAGGCAGTAGACAGTAGACAGTAGACAGTAGACAGTAGGCAGACAGTAGACACTAGACAGACAGTAGACAGTAGGCAGTAGACAGTAGGCAGTAGGCAGTAGGCAGTAGGCAGTAGACAGTAGACAGTAGGCAGTAGACAGTAGACAGTAGGCAGTAGGCAGTAGGCAGTAGACAGTAGACAGTAGACAGTAGGCAGACAGTAGACAGTAGACAGACAGTAGGCAGTAGGCAGTAGACAGTAGGCAGTAGACAGTAGACAGTAGACAGTAGGCAGTAGGCAGTAGACAGTAGGCAGTAGGCAGTAGACAGTACACAGTAGACAGTAGGCAGACAGTAGACAGTAGACAGTAGACAGACAGTAGACAGTAGACAGTAGGCAGTAGACAGACAGTAGGCAGTAGACAGTAGGCAGTAGGCAGTAGGCAGTAGACAGTAGGCAGTAGGCAGTAGGCAGTAGACAGTAGGCAGTAGGCAGTAGACAGTAGGCAGTAGACAGTAGGTAGGCAGTAGACAGTAGACAGTAGACAGTAGACAGTAGGCAGTAGGCAGTAGACAGTAGACAGTAGACAGACAGTAGACAGTAGGCAGTAGGCAGTAGGCAGTAGACAGTAGGCAGACAGTAGACAGTAGACAGTAGGCAGTAGGCAGTAGGCAGTAGGCAGGCAGTAGACAGTAGGCAGTAGACAGTAGGCAGTAGACAGTAGGCAGTAGGCAGTAGACAGTAGGCAGTAGGCAGTAGGCAGTAGACAGTAGGCAGTAGACAGTAGACAGTAGGCAGTAGGCAGTAGGCAGTAGGCAGGCAGTAGACAGTAGGCAGTAGACAGTAGGCAGTAGACAGTAGGCAGTAGGCAGTAGACAGTAGGCAGTAGGCAGTAGACAGTAGGCAGTAGACAGTAGGCAGTAGACAGTAGGCAGTAGACAGTAGACAGTAGGCAGTAGACAGTAGGCAGTAGGCAGTAGGCAGTAGACAGTAGGCAGTAGACAGTAGACAGTAGGCAGTAGGCAGTAGACAGTAGACAGACAGTAGACAGTAGGCAGTAGGCAGTAGACAGTAGGCAGTAGGCAGTAGACAGTAGGCAGGCAGTAGGCAGTAGGCAGTAGACAGTAGACAGTAGACAGTAGACAGTAGACAGTAGGCAGTAGACAGTAGGCAGTAGACAGTAGACAGTAGGCAGTAGACAGTAGGCAGTAGGCAGTAGGCAGTAGACAGTAGACAGTAGACAGTAGGCAGTAGGCAGTAGGCAGTAGGCAGTAGGCAGTAGGCCTATGGAGAAATGATCTATTACCAAACTATCCCAGGGGAGGGGTTCAGCATAAGAAACTAGGGAGTGAAGGTAAGTGTTGCAGTAGACAACAGAACAGACAGTAGACAACAGAACAGGCAGTAGACAACAGAACAGACAGTAGGAGACTTTTAGGCAGCAACGAGTGAAAGAGAGGAGGGAGTGAAGCATGAAGAGAGGAAAAGTTGATAGACAGAGGACGAGAGAGAGAGGACGAGAGAGAGAGAGTGGGGTTAAGTGAGTTGCTGAGTAGAGAGTGAGAGTTGGAGTGTAAGTGTGTGTGTGTGTGTGTGTGTGTGTGTGTGTGTGTGTGTGTGTGTGTGTGTGTGTGTGTGTGTGTGTGTGTGTGTGTGTGTGTGTGTGTGTGTGTGTGTGTGTGTGTGTGTGTGTGTGTGTGTGTGTGTGTGTGTGTGTGTGTGTGTGTGTGTGTGTGTGTGTGTGTGTGACCTGTACGAGAGAGAGAGAGTGGGGTTAAGTGAGTTGCTGAGTAGAGAGTGAGAGTTGGAGTGTAAGTGTGTGTGTGTGTGTGTGTGTGTGTGTGTGTGTGTGTGTGTGTGTGTGTGTGTGTGTGTGTGTGGTGTGTGTGTGTGTGTGTGTGTGTGTGTGTGTGTGTGTGTGTGTGTGTGTGTGTGTGTGTGTGTGTGTGTGTGTGTGTGTGTGTGTGTGTGTGTGTGACCTGTATGAGCCAGTGAGAGTGGAATGTGTGTGTTGCTCTTGACAAACAGAGATAAGTATTAGCCAGCAGGCTAGAAGAGGAGTGGTCGGCCCCAGGCAGAGCCCTGGTTCCAGGCTGTACTCCCCTCCGCACCCCTAGCAGGCTGGAAGGTGTGGTGACTGACTCCCCCCTAGCAGGCTGGAAGGCGTGGTGACTGACTCCCCCCTAGCAGGCTGGAAGGCGTGGTGACTGGTGGTGGTGTGGAGGAATGTGGTCACAAGGCCTCTATGACTCTAGCTAAGAGGTCACATAGCAGTACACAGACATCCTGAGAGACCAACACACAGTGTGTATGCGGGTATCATGATGACCTTAGAAGTTGACAGAGAACAGTTTGCTGTTGTAACCTGCCTCTTATTAAAGTTGACTGTAATCTAATCACCCAAATCACCAAACCCACTAACTAACATGTTATAACACTGTCAGAGAAATCTAGTGGTCAAACTGTGTACAACTTCATTGTAGCTGTAACTTACTGTCTCTAGCAGTCTGGTCATATGAAAATAGTAAATCATTTATGAGAGCTTTCATCCAGAAGCTTTTTGCAAAGACTGAAGTGGTTTGGTAGTCCTGGCCCATGGGTCACAGTCAGTCTTGACACTGGGAATCTATCTTGCCATGGGTGTTCTGGTAAAGGACCAGTGTCAAGGGTCATAGGTCATAGGCTAGCTGACATCAGTCTCTGTTCTCCAGTGAGTGAACACAAGAGTACACCAATGTTTCCACTGCAGTCATTAAACTGTGGCGCTGCGCCATGGCAAAATAAATATCAAACATCACAAAATATTTCTGTGGCGGAGCGCTTTGAAGATGCTAGAACATTCCACATGTACTTTTCCTCTGCAAACAAAACGAGTAATGAATAGAAGAATCTGACAACCCCATAGTAGAATAGTTGATCTATTTACCTAGTGGGCTTGTTGTGTTCTATGCTAGAGGAAATATTCCTCTCGAGGCTCATTCAAGTTATGGAAACCTGCATTCTGACAAGCAGTCAATGCACAACAAATCTTGCAATCGTGGGGAAAACAGCGGTTTTAATGGCCTTTATTAAAAAGAGGGCGATCCCAGCTTTTTATTTATTTCTTAACTCTTAAATGTGTGTGAACTGCACCATTTTTAAACCCAGAGTATTTGGCAGAGTCATGGTGAAGCATGTTACTGCTCTGCATAGGGGAGAGTGGGACTAAATGGAACATGAGACAGATGACGTTTTTAGTTGCACAAGAGCAGTGGCAAGTGAGTAGCGTGTGAGAAGTAGGGCGTGTGAGAAGTAGGGCGTGTGAGAAGTACAGGCGGGGGGGGGGGGCGTGTTTTTCCCCCGGGTGGTGTCTTACCCCATGTTACCCTAACAGGTAGACCTACATTTATATTCACTGTGTTTATGCACGTTTTTTGGGACATAAAATGCATCAATAGGATGCTAACTAGTTAAAATATCCCATTTGGGATCTAGCTAATGATTATCCCAATAGGGTAAATGCAGATGGGCAATCCCATGCTTCAGCCATTTTACACTGAACAAAAATATAAACGCAACATGTAAAGTGTTGGTCCCATGTTCCATGAGCTGAAATAAAAGATCCTAGAAATGTTCCATACGCACAAAAATCTTATTTCTCTCAAATGTTTTGCACACATTTGTTTACATCCCTGTTAGTGAGCATTTCTCCTTTGCCAAGATAATCCATCCACCTGACAGGTGTGGCATACGGGCTCACTTTGTGCTGGTGACAATTAACGGCCACTGTAGAATGTGCAGTTTTATCATGTAGCAATGGGGGGGACCATTGCTACACTGGAGTACACTGACCTCACCGTCTGTCTGGGTTTTGGTAGATTTACTGAGACATAAATCTGTCTGCTCTGCCCATCCAGTCTGTCCTGAGTAACCTGCTGTCTGTCCGTCTCTCTGTCTGTCCGTCTCTCTGTCTGTCCGTCTCTGTCTGGAATGTCAACTTCAACCCGACTGTCTGGCTTCTCTCAAACGGCTGACCGAGCTGTAGAGACGTGACGTGACCAGAATTCCATGTGAGACTAATGGACATTTAATGTGACTTGAAGCTCCTTTTAATCTGTTTTGTCCAGTGGGGTAAAGTAACTACGTAAAAAATACTTTCACGTACTACTTAAGTGGTTTTTTTGGAGGGTATCTGATTGAGCCGATCTGCGTGGCTCTCCCACACAGCTGCCAGGCGGTCTCTTCGGTCACTCGTCAATCGTCTGAACTGGTGTGAAGCCAGGACACGTCACCTGTAACGTTTACACATTTATACTGTATTAATCTAACAACCTGTAACGAACCTCAAACTAGAAACAATCATGTTTACTCTCTCTTACTTTGTGGGCCAATTTTGCTTTATTCTCATCATAGGCTCTATTTTCCCATGTGCGCTACTATTCATGCATCTTAACACCGATGCGATCTCTCGCGGTTAGCAAATTCCAGTTGCGGTTGATTTTTTCCAATGGGAAAAAAACACGAATGCTATTTGTTGAACATCAGGAGTACAGTAATGCTTCTGGCATTTCTGGAAAGCTGAAATCAGAGATTTTAAATTGTTTAACCTGTAGCCAAGGCTTTATAGTATATGGTTAATTATGGCATTGTTACAACCTGCCAGTATATCAACGTTGCCTGCTAAGGGACAGTATATTATGGGATAGTAGGCCTAGCTGAACAAGGCTATCTGAATGTGCACATTATGGAAGTTAAAGGGAGCCTTTATATTCATTATTTAATAGAAAACAATGCACTGACTATTATGTGACTAAGATGGCTGAGACTAAGGGAGTGGAAGCTATAATGTGACTAAGATGGCTGAGACTAAGGGAGTGGAAGCTATAATGTGACTAAGATGGCTGAGACTAAGGGAGTGGATCGAAAATCGGTGACAAAATTAACACTGTTGTACAGACACTTGGGTGAATCAGAGCGAGAGAGAGGGAGGGAGGGGGAGGGAGGGAGGGTGGGAGAGGGGGAGGGTGGGTGAGGGAGAGGGAGGGAGGGTGGGAGAGGGGGAGGGTGGGTGAGGGAGAGGGAGGGAGGGAGGGAGGGAGGGGGAGGGAGGGAGGGAGGTAGAGGGAGGGAGGGAGGGAGGGAGGGAGGGAGAGGGAGGGAGGGAGAGGGAGGGAGAGGGAGGGAGGGAGGGAGGGAGGGACCAAAATTGACTACAGGGTCGGTAGGGGTACAGGAGTGTATGATGTCATTCCATTTCATGTCTTGCTAGTGGGTTGACGCCAGCAGTGTACAAAGTGTTCAGTGTGCATGGGCTGTTCAAAGGCTGACTTGTTTAAACATGATTTAGGATATTCTGGTTTCAAAACCACCTAATCTCTTCCTTCCCTTCCTCCCTTACCCAGAGAATGCTGGAGGGGAGGGACAGGGAGGGAGGGAGGGAGGGAGGGAGGGAGAGAGGGAGAGAGGGAGGGAGAGAGAGAGGGAGGGAGGGAGGGAGGGAGGGAGAGAGGGAGAGAGGGAGGGAGGGAGAGAGGGAGGGAGGGAGGGAGGGAGGTAGTGATACGCTTCATGAATATGCTTTCCAGATTTAGAATTTAAACAATGTGAAGCATTACAACATCACAGTAGCATCACAGCAAGTCCTGAACATGTCCCAAGGTGTCTGTGAGCACATAACAATTCAGAAACACCACTAGTTTGAATGTAGCCTGGTTCAGATGTTAACTGTTACCAACTCCTCTAAAGCACAATACATACAGACAACACCTTCAGAAAGTATTCACACCCCTTGACTTATTCCACATGTTGTTGTGTTACAGCCTGAATTTAAAATGGATTAAATATAGGGTTTTCTCTCTCACCCATCTACACACAATACCCCATAATGACAAAGTGAAAACATGGTTTTAGCAATGTTAGCAGATTTGTTGAAAATTAAATACAGAGATATCTAATTTACATAGGCCTACAGTAAGTATTCACACCCTGAGTCAGTACGTTTTAAAATCACCTTTGGCAGCGATTACAGCTGTTAGTCTTTATGGATAAGTCTCTAAGAGCTTTGCACACCTGGATTGTACAATATTTGCACATTTATTCAAGTAGCCATAGATTTTCAAGCCGATCTTAAGTCAAAACTGTAACTTGGCAACACAGGAACATTCAATGTCGTCTTGGTAAGCAACTACATTTTATATTTGGCCTTTTGGTGTTTTAAGTTATTGTCGGGCTAAAAGGTGAATTTGTCTCCCAGTGTCTGTTGAAAGTGGCTGTCCCCTGACCCAAAAAAAAATCTTGGTCGACCGAGAGTAATCTTTTCTTTCGACCAATCTAAAAACGTGTATTTTTCCATATATAGGTGCAAGTGTTTTAATAAAATCAACGATATGTACAGCGCTTGTCTGATGCTTTAAGCACGCTGTTTGATTCAATAATGAAGACACACAAGTGAGTCGAAGGAGCCAGAGATCAAGATAGCCTAACCAGAAGAAAATGAAACCTGTTCCCGACCCCCCTCCTCCGGCTGGCCTTCGCAGCCGTTACGCTCCTGAAGTTGCCGATAATAGTCACACTAACGGTCGGCAACCTTTGTGCCAATTTATCTTACCATTTCTACCGATCTGTGTGCCAGTTATGATTTTCATATGCACATATTTTTGTGGAACAGTTTCATTTCATTTATAATAGTCTTGTGTCTCAAAATCATTGTCATGTGGTTAATCTACATTCTATCTAAATGAAAATCATACGAATCTAAAAGTAATTTCTATTGCCATTGCCAACTATGTAAAAATAGCCTACATAAAGCCAACAAATAAAAACTTTGCAGCCTGCAAGTAGAACATTTCCTGATAAAAAATAAATATCCAATAAATAACATTGGCTACTCATTGCATGTCTGCAACAAACTTGAAACATTGTATCAACTATCAACCGTGTCTGCCCTGATCCACTGGATCTGTAGCTCAGCTGGTAGAGCATGGCGCTTGTAACGCCAGGGTAGTGGGTTCGATCCCCGGGACCACCCATACACAAACATGTATGCACGCATGACTGTAAGTCGCTTTGGATAAAAGCGTCTGCTAAATGGCATATTATTATTATTATTATCACAGCATTATAGGACAGTTTATGTAAATGAGCGTCATAGACAACTGCTAGACACTTTTTACAAGAAACTCAGAAGTGACCCCACCTCACAATTTCAGAATACTATCTTTAAAGTCCTAGATGGGTATTTAAGTTCTGGTCAAATCACAACACAACTTTTTGTCTATTCAACACCCTAAAATTGCCACTTTCTATACTTTGCCGAAATTACACAAGAATGTTACAAAACCTCCAGGGCGTCCTATTGTAGCGGGCATTGAAGCAGTAACGGCCCCTTTATCGACCTTTGTTGACTTTTTTTATTAGACCACTCGCAGAACAGCTCCCCTCCTTTGTAAAGGACACCAGCAGTATGATCTCTATTATTGATTTATCTCTTGATCCTCTCCCTGATAATACCTTGTGAGTTACTTTTGATGTTGAGTCGTTATACACAAATATTCCACACGAGGGCGGTATTGAAGCCATGGAACATTTTCTTCTGCAACGTGACCCACATTTACATTTTAGTAAATTGAACTACCTTCCAGTGCATGCATTATAACATTGGCTGAAATAGTACTCACACACAACTACTTAATGTTTCTAAATGATTTCTTTATTCAGACGAAGGGTACTGCTATGGGATCCCCTATGGCTCCTAACTATGCTAATTTGTATGTGGGTTACATGGAGAAACAGTTAATTTTCAATCCTCTCAAAAATGTTTTCTTGCCTAACATTATTATTTGGAAACGGTACATTGATGATATTTTTGTTCTATGGAGGGGTGATTCAAAACAGCTCCAGGCATTCCATGCTTTTCTTAACTCTTGTTCTGAGAACCTGAGATGTACTATGCAATCTGACACAGGTCAAATCAGTTTCCTTGATCTTTTGATTTTGTGTGAGGATAATGTTCTATACACTGATCTTTACAGGAAACCTACTGATCGTAACAGTTTGTTGAGGGCTGATAGTTGTCACCCGTTTCCCTTGAAAAACTGTTTGCCCTACAGCCAATTATGTAGAATGAAAATAATTTGTAAAAAACAATCAGATTTCGACAGAAATATGGCTGAGACGCAAAGACAATTCAAGGAGAGGGGGTACAAAAATGGTCAGATTAATACTTATCTTGAGAAAATTCAAAACAAATCGAGACCTGATCTCTTTCAAGGACAGTCTCGCAAAAAGAAGCATTCTTGCGTTCTAACTACACGCTATTCAAAGTGCTCTGAACAAATTAAGGGAATCGTTCCCAAACATTGGCACATTCTATGATCCGATGACAGTATCGGTAATGTGTTTTCGGACCCTCAATTGGTCGTATTCTAGCGGGGCAGAAATCTCAGAGATCAATTGGTAAACTCTGATTTACCACCCCTAAATATCCCTGCACAACGTCTATTTGCGCCTCTACCGGATGGAAACCACAAGTGTAACGGCTGCGCTCAATGCAATGGCACATACAAATGTAGATCCTTCAAACACCCCCAAACAGGGAAACAGATCCCAATCAAAAGTGTTATTACGTGCTCCACTAAGGCAGTTATTTATCTTATCACTTGTCCTTGTGGTAAACATTATGTGGGTAAAACAAAGCGCAAATTAAAAGTATGAATCTCGGAGCATCGTAGCACCATTAGGTGCAAAAACTCGACATACCCAGTCGCTGCCCACTTTTTGGAAGCGAACCACTCGATTTCGTCCCTATGTTATATCGGCATCGAACATGTCACCCTCCCTAGGACAGGGGGTGACCTCGATAACTTATTGTTAAAACGAGAGGCTGCCTGGATCTTTAATTTAAAGACCCTTGCTCCCTTCGGTCTCAACGTAGACTTTGATTTGAAGCCATTCTTGTGATTATTGTGATTTTGCTATTCATTGTAAATGTTTGTGGGCCTATGTAGCCAAGTTGTATCTATGATCGTATGCTATCTATTCATGTTTTTTGTTTGTTCTGTTTATCTGTGAATTAACCAATGAAATCAGGCCACACCAGGCCATGATTACAGACACTTGCGTGTGTCCTTTGACACTATATAAACTAGTGACCCGCAGTGTTTGTCATTATACCCTGATGAAGACAGCTTGTCTGTCCAAACGTTGGTTATTAGGATATTAATAATAATAATAATAATAATATGCCATTTAGCAGACGCTTTTATCGAAAGCGACTTACAGTCATGTGTGCATACATTTTTGTGTATGGGTGGTCCCGGGGATCGAACCCACTACCCTGGCATTACAAGCTGAGCTACAGAGGACTATAGTCTCTATATATCTACCTATAGTCTCTATATATCTATATATCTACCTATAGTCTCTATATATCTATATACAGGTAAAAGTCAGTAAATTAGAATATTTTGAAAAACTTGATTTATTTCAGTAATTGCATTCAAAAGGTGTAACTTGTACATTATATTTATTCATTGCACACAGACTGATGCATTCAAATGTTTATTTCATTTAATTTTGATGATTTGAAGTGGCAACAAATGAAAATCCAAAATTCCGTGTGTCACAAAATTAGAATATTACTTAAGGCTAATACAAAAAAGGGATTTTTTAGAAATGTTGGCCAACTGAAAAGTATGAAAATGAAAAATATGAGCATGTACAATACTCAATACTTGGTTGGAGCTCCTTTTGCCTCAATTACTGCATTAATGCGGCGTGGCATGGAGTCGATGAGTTTCTGGCACTGCTCAGGTGTTATGAGAGCCCAGGTTGCTCTGATAGTGGCCTTCAACTCTTCTGCGTTGTTGGGTCTGGCATTCTGCATCTTCCTTTTCACAATACCCCACAGATTTTCTATGGGGCTAAGGTCAGGGGAGTTGGCTGGCCAATTTAGAACAGAAATACCATGGTCCGTAAACCAGGCACGGGTAGATTTTGCGCTGTGTGCAGGCGCCAAGTCCTGTTGGAACCTGAAATCTCCATCTCCATAGAGCAGGTCAGCAGCAGGAAGCATGAAGTGCTCTAAAACTTGCTGGTAGACGGCTGCGTTGACCCTTGATCTCAGGAAACAGAGTGGACCGACACCAGCAGATGACATGGCACCCCAAACCATCACTGATGGTGGAAACTTTACACTAGACTTCAGGCAACGTGGATCCTGTGCCTCTCCTGTCTTCCTCCAGACTCTGGGACCTCGATTTCCAAAGGAAATGCAAAATTTGCTTTCGTCAGAAAACATGACTTTAGACCACTCAGCAGCAGTCCAGCTCTTTTTTTCCTTAGCCCAGGTGAGACGCTTTTCGCGCTGTTTCTTGGTCAACAGTGGCTTGACACGAGGTATGCGGCAGTTGAAACCCATGTCTTTCAAGCGTCTCTTGGTGGTGGATCTTGAAGCCCTGACTCCAGCAGCTGTCCACTCCTTGTGAATCTCCCCCACATTTTTGAATGGGTTTTTTTTCACAATCTTGACTAGGGCGCGGTGATCCCTATCGCTTGTACACTTTTTCTGACCACAGTTTTTCCTTCCCTTTGCCTCTCTATTAATGTGTTTGGACACAGAGCTCTGAGAACAGCCAGCCTCTTCTGCAATAACCTTTTGTGTCTTTCCCTCCTTGTGCAATGTGTCGATGGTCGCCTTTTGGACAGCTGTCAAATCTGAAGTCTTCCCCATGTTTGTGTAGGCTTCAGAACTGGACTGAGAGACCATTTAAAGCCCTTTGCAGGTGTTTTGAGTTAATCAGCTGATTATTTTGTGGCACCAGGTGTCTTCAAAATGTAACCCTTACACAATATTCTAATTTTGTGACACACGGAATTTTGGATTTTCATTTGTTGCCACTTCAAATCATCACAATTAAATGAAATAAACATTTGAATGCATCAGTCTGTGTGCAATGAATAAATATAATGTACAAGTTACACCTTTTGAATGCAATTACTGAAATAAATCAAGTTTTTCAAAATATTCTAATTTACTGACTTTTACCTGTATATACCTATAGTCTCTATATATCTATAGTCTCTATATATCTATAGTCTCTATATATCTACCTATAGTCTCTATATATCTACCTATAGTCTCTATATATCTATATATCTACCTATAGTCTCTATATATCTACCTATAGTATCTATATATCTATATATCTACCTATAGTCTCTATATATCTATATATCTACCTATAGTCTCTATATATCTACCTATAGTCTCTATATATCTATATATCTACCTATAGTCTCTATATATCTACCTATAGTCTCTATATATCTACCTATAGTCTCTATATATATACCTATAGTCTCTATATATCTACCTATAGTCTCTATATATCTATATATCTACCTATAGTCTCTATATATCTACCTATAGTCTCTATATATCTACCTATAGTCTCTATATATCTATATATATACCTATAGTCTCTATATATCTATATATCTACCTATAGTCTCTATATATCTACCTATAGTCTCTATATATCTATATATATACCTATAGTCTCTATATATCTATATATATACCTATAGTCTCTATATATCTACCTATAGTCTCTATATATCTACCTATAGTCTCTCTATATATATATATATATCTATAGTCTCTATATATATACCTATAGTCTCTATATATCTATATATATACCTATAGTCTCTATATATCTACCTATAGTCTCTATATATCTATATATCTACCTATAGTCTCTATATATCTATATATCTACCTATAGTCTCTATATATCTATATATATACATATAGTCTCTATATATCTATATATCTACCTATAGTCTCTATATATCTACCTATAGTCTCTATATATCTATATATCTACCTATAGTCTCTATATATCTACCTATAGTCTCTATATATCTATATATCTACCTATAGTCTCTATATATATACCTATAGTCTCTATATATCTATATATATACCTATAGTCTCTATATATCTACCTATAGTCTCTATATATCTATATATCTACCTATAGTCTCTATATATCTACCTATAGTCTCTATATATCTATCTATAGTCTCTATATATCTACCTATAGTCTCTATATATCTATATATCTACCTATAGTCTCTATATATCTACCTATAGTCTCTATATATCTATATATATACCTATAGTCTCTATATATCTATATATATACCTATAGTCTCTATATATCTATATATATATACCTATAGTCTCTATATATCTATATATCTACCTATAGTCTCTATATATATACCTATAGTCTCTCTATATCTATATATATACCTATAGTCTCTATATATCTATATATCTACCTATAGTCTCTATATATCTATATATCTACCTATAGTCTCTATATATATACATATAGTCTCTATATATCTATATATATACCTATAGTCTCTATATATCTATATATCTACCTATAGTCTCTATATATCTATATATCTACCTATAGTCTCTATATATCTACCTATAGTCTCTATATATCTACCTATAGTCTCTATATATCTATATATATACCTATAGTCTCTATATATCTATATATCTACCTATAGTCTCTATATATCTACCTATAGTCTCTATATATCTATATATATACCTATAGTCTCTATATATCTATATATATACCTATAGTCTCTATATATCTATATATATATACCTATAGTCTCTATATATCTATATATCTACCTATAGTCTCTATATATATACCTATAGTCTCTCTATATCTATATATATACCTATAGTCTCTATATATCTATATATCTACCTATAGTCTCTATATATCTATATATCTACCTATAGTCTCTATATATATACATATAGTCTCTATATATCTATATATATACCTATAGTCTCTATATATCTATATATCTACCTATAGTCTCTATATATCTATATATCTACCTATAGTCTCTATATATCTACCTATAGTCTCTATATATCTATATATATACCTATAGTCTCTATATATCTATATATCTACCTATAGTCTCTATATATCTACCTATAGTCTCTATATATCTACCTATAGTCTCTATATATCTATATATCTACCTATAGTCTCTCTCTCTATATATATATATACCTATAGTCTCTATATATCTACCTATAGTCTCTATATATCTACCTATAGTCTCTATATATCTACCTATAGTCTCTATAGAGGACCACACTACATTATACTATAACATCTGAGCTGAAGTGAGACTCTCCTTTTCTTTTTCAAGAGCTCTCGTGTCTCGTGTCTCGTGTCCAAGTTCCACTTCCAAAGCCGCTTTTTCCTCCTCGACTTGAGAAGATCGTAACTCAGCCCCCTGAATGTCATCGAGACAAACCAAATATCCACATGTGCATCGGAGTCGCATCTTTCTCCTCTAATTTCCAGCGTGTTTGTAGCCTAAAGCCTCGCGGAGGAAAGCCTAGTTATAGATCGCTTAATATAATCGGGATCAATTTTTTTCCCCCTTCAAATGTTTAAGCTAACAAGGTGTGCGCTTTTTGTTCTTTTTTTTTCAAACAAGGGGTACACCTTACCACTGCCTTTAGCAGACTGAACGGTATCGGGTGTGTGAGTGTAGTTATC
The DNA here is from genome assembly GCF_964263955.1 of Coregonus lavaretus. Classification (NCBI taxonomy): domain Eukaryota; kingdom Metazoa; phylum Chordata; class Actinopteri; order Salmoniformes; family Salmonidae; genus Coregonus; species Coregonus lavaretus. The sequence goes on along the minus strand of NC_140017.1, from coordinate 36,630,928 downwards.
TCTCGTCCTGCTTGTTGACATGTGTTTGTTTGTATTGTTGTTGACATGTGTTTGTTTGTATTGTTGTTGACATGTGTTTGTTTGAATTGTTGTTGACATGTGTTTGTTTGTATTGTTGTTGACATGTGTTTGTTTGTATTGTTGTTGACATGTGTTTGTTTGTATTGTTGTTGACATGTGTTTGTTTGTATTGTTGTTGACATGTGTTTGTTTGTATTGTTGTTGACATGTGTTTTGTTAATCCAGGAAGTGGCCTCCACCACCACTCCACAGCCATGAGTTCCCAGAACACCTATGGAAGCAGCATGTGTGAGTATTACACATTTCCTGTCTTAAAACCTCTTAAATGTAAAGTGGGGACCCTATTATTATAATGTTTTCAATTCATGGTATGACAACGGTAGCCACTATCTGCAAAAGCAGGGTGTCTGCGGAAAGCTGTGTATCTTGGCTATTGATCGGTGCCTTACTACCATATATGGGCATACGAATATATAAGGGAGGCCGAGCCGATGACCTCATTTCAAGAAGTAGTGGAAACCGTGTGTGAGCATGCCGGAAGTCCTTGTTGTTGAGGATTTGATTAATCGCATCGATCACACATTGCTGCAATTGGTTGAGACAAGGATATGTCAACACCGCACAACAACTGAGGTGCTGGATCGTTCTCTGAATTGTGTTGGAAGTAGTTCCGGGTATTTTTTGTGAAGCGGATAGCCAAGATCGGCAGGGGGACATCATTATGCGCGACACAGGAAGTATGCACACCAACATCCGGCTGATCTAATTATTTTCCTTCTTGAAATATTTGGCGGTTTGAGGAAGACTTTCATAAGGACGGTCGACAGAGAGAGGAAGAGGCGACGCGAGAGAGCGCTGAACTTTTTGGACGGGTTAGCTAAGAACAAGATAAGAAAATTGAGAGATAGACAGCGATGCCAGAGTACCCTGGTGCGAACCAGGAGTACAGTGGAAGTAACTTTAGACAAAGAGTTGGTTGGAGAGCCTCGTAAATGGCGTCCTTTGAGAAAGCAAGAACAAGATGTATGTCAGGAGAAGTGATTTGATCCCCTGCTGATTTTGTACGTTTGCCCACTGACAAAGAAATTATCAGTCTATAATTTTAATAGTAGGTTTATTTGAACAGTGAGAGACAGAATAACAACAAAAAAATCCAGAAAAACGCATGTCAAAAATGTTATAAATTGATTTGCATTTTAATGAGGGAAATAAGTATTTGACCTCTCTGCCAAACATGACTTAGTACTTGGTGGCAAAACCCTTGTTGGCAATCACAGAGGTCAGACGTTTCTTGTAGTTGGCCACCAGGTTTGCACACATCTCAGGAGGGACTTTGTCCCACTCCTCTTTGCAGATCTTCTCAAAGTCATTAAGGTTTCGAGGCTGACGTTTGGCAACTCAAACCTTCAGCTCCCTCCACAGATTTTCTATGGGATTAAGGTCTGGGGACTGGCTAGGCCACTCCAGGACCTTAATGTGCTTCTTCTTGAGCCACTCCTTTGTTGCCTTGGCCGTGTGTTTTGGGTCATTGTCATGCTGGAATACCCATCCACGACCCATTTTCAATGCCCTGGCTGAGGGAAGGAGGTTCTCACCCAAGATTTGACGGTACATGGCCCCGTCCATCGTCCCTTTGATGTGGTGAAGTTGTCCTGTCCCCTTAGCAGAAAAACACCCCCAAAGCATAATGTTTCCACCTCCATGTATGACGGTGGGGATGGTGTTCTTGGGGTCATAGGCAGCATTCCTCCTCCTCCAAACACGGCGAGTTGAGTTGATGCCAAAGAGCTCAATTTTGGTCTCATCTGACCACAACACTTTCACCCAGTTCTCCTCTGAATCATTCAGATGTTCATTGGCAAACTTCAGACGGCCCTGTATATGTGCTTTCTTGAGCAGGGGGACCTTGCGGGCGCTGCAGGATTTCAGTCCTTCACAGCGTAGTGTGTTACCATTGGTTTTCTTGGTGACTATGGTCCCAGCTGCCTTGAGATCATTGACAAGATCCTCCCGTGTAGTTCTGGGCTGATTCCTCATCGTTCTCATGATCATTGCAACTCCACGAGGTGAGATCTTGCATGGAGCCCCAGGCCGAGGGAGATTGACAATTATTTTGTGTTTCTTCCATTTGCGAATAATCACACCAACTGTTGTCACCTTCTCACCAAGCTGCTTGGCGATGGTCTTGTAGCCCATTCCAGCCTTGTTTAGGTCTACAATCTTGTCCCTGACATCCTTGGAGAGCTCTTTGGTCTCGGCCATGGTGGAGAGTTTGGAATCTGATTGATTGATTGCTTCTGTGGACAGGTGTCTTTTATACAGGTAACAAGCTGAGATGAGGAGCACTCCCTTTAAGAGTGTGCTCCTAATCTCAGCTCGTTACCTGTATAAAAGACACCTGGGAGCCAGAAATCTTTCTGATTGAGAGGGGGTCAAATACTTATTTCCCTCATTAAAATGCAAATCAACTTATAACATTTTTGACATGCGTTTTTCTGGATTTTGTTGTTGTTATTCTGTCTCTCACTGTTCAAATAAACCTACTATTCAAATTATAGACTGATCATTTCTTTGTCAGTGGGCAAACGTACAAAATCAGCAGTTGATCAAATACTTTTTTCCTTCACTGTATACTTGGAATACGGAGGAGGAATGGAGGGAAAATGAGAGGCAGAGGAGGTCTAAGAGAGAGAGGGAGGAAGATTGTGAGCTTGAGTTAGTTAAAAATGGCGGGAAAAAAGGGAGAAGGTTTGTTAACCTCTTAAGGATCGGACCCTTTTTTTCCATTTTCGCCTAAAATGACATACCCAAATCTAACTGCCTGTAGCTCAGGACCTGAAGCAAGGATATGCATATTCTTGATACCATTTGAAAGGAAACACTTTGAAGTTTGTGGAAATGTGAAATTAATGTAGGAGAATATAACACATTAGATCTGGTACAAGATAATACAAACAAAAAAACATGCGTTTTTATTTTTTTATCATCTTTGAAATGCAAGAGATAGGCCACAATATAATATTGTAGTTTAGGCGCAATTTAGAATTTGGCCACTAGATGGCAGCAGTGTGTGCGCAAAGTTTCAGATTGATCCAGTGAAGCATTGCAATACTGGACTATTTTGTATCAAGTCTGCCCAAATGTGCCGAATTGGTCAATTGATACATTTTCAAGTACATAACTCTAGAGAACATACAAAAATGATATCGTAATACAAAATGTAAGTTTACACACTCCCAGGAATGTCATACATGATGGATCATTAGCTTATACACTAACTTTCACACATCTAGATGGCCGGGCGGGGTGGGTGTGGAGCCAGAGACAGCAGGGGTTCAAACTATAGAACCCAGTTCCTACATTTGAATATAAAAATTGATTTTATCAAACAAAACTATGCTACATTATATCTCTGGGACCCTTAGGATGACAAATCAGAGCAAGATTACTGAATGTAAGTACATTATTTACCTTCAGAGGTGAATGTATCAAACCAGTTGCCGTGATAAGTTTTTTGTTGTTGTGCACTCTCCTCAAACAATAGCATGGTATTTTTTCACTGTAATAGCTACTGTAAATTGGACAGTGCAGTTAGATTAACAAGAATGTAAGCTTTCTGCCCATATAAGACATGTCTATGTCCTGGAAAGTTTGCTGTTTCTTACAACAATCATGCTAATCACATTAGCGCACGTTAGCTCAACTGTCCCGTATACGGGACACCGATCCCGTAGAGGTTAAAGAAGAATGGTAGAAAATGTAAGCAGAGTGAGCTGAAGACAGGAGGCGAAATGGAAGTGAATGAGGGTGAAGTATCTGAGGTGGTAGGTGTGGTGAAGTACTCGGAGCCTGAGGCTTGCACCGAGGGTCAGGATAAAGATTGGTCTGTAGGAGTGACGTTTTTGGAAAAAGTGGACCCTTACCTTTTGGCTGATCCATTTGTGGTTTCAGGGTGGGTGACAACAGAGTTGGGTGCTGTGGAATCAGTGAGGGTAACCAGAAGTGGTCTAGTGATAATGGTTTGTGTTTCTGCTAGCCAGAGGGAGCAGGCGCTCTGAGTTAAACAAATGGGGGAAAGAAATATGAATTGTTTCGCTCTTAAGGAAAGGGCGCCATTGAAAGGAGTGATTACTGGGGTAGCGGTAAATGTGAAAGTTGACCAACTGAAGGGGAAGATACCCGGTGTTTGTGATGCTCGTCGTTTGGTGCGACGCAGACAGGGTGGCGTGAGTGGAGAAACAGAAGAGTCATTGTCTGTTCTTTTGAGTTTTGATGTTGAGTCTTTGCCCGACAAAGTGATTTTAGGATATATAAGTTATCCTGTACGAGCTTATGTGCCAAATACATTACGTTGTTACAGGTTCATGGGCATGTGGCAGCAGTGTGTAGGAGAGAGGTTCCTAGGTGTGAGAAGTGTGCAGAAGGGCATGAGACAAAGGAATGTGTAGCATTGGGGAAAGTAGTGGTATGTGTTAATTATAGGGGTGCCCATGGGGCTGGGGATCAGAAATGTCCCGTGCGAGAGAAGCAGGTTGAGGTTTCCAGGGTAAGAGTAGTGAAGTTGTCATATGCTGAGGCAGTGAAGAACGTAGAGGAAGAGGGGTCAAGGGGGAGGAGTGGTGAGAGTAGTACAGAGGGACAGGCCAACAAGTGATATATGTTTCAGTAAGATTGGATTTTTAGCATTTATAGCAATGGTTATTAATTGTACTGCAGGGATGGAAAGTAAGTCGAAGAAGATAGAGGTTGTGGTGGCAGCTACAGAGAGGTATTTGGGTGTGCGAGACTTGACGTCAGAAGAGTTACAGGGTGTGTTAAGTGGTGGTGTCCCATCCTTTCAGGTTGAGGGCATGAGGTAGGAATCAATAGATTTAAATAGTGGAGTAGGGTGGTCTTATTTTTATTTTATTTATTTTTATTTGTTAGTGTAGTGTTAGATGGTAGGGTATTTCTTTATTTTATTAATTGTATTTCTCAAGCAAAATATAAGGGAGTTGTACTCCAGTCCAGTAGGTGGCGGTAATGCAACATATTGGATGCCAACCGCCGTTAAATCTCATAGACGAAGAAGACCTCATTTCAAGACGGCTGCTACCTATGTACCTGTGACCTACCATTATTGATTATTAAAAACTAAGAATATCGAACAGGAACCTAAAAAGAGGATTTCGACTTGGCCGACGAAGATTGCTTTCTAGAAGGATTGGATCCACTTTTAGATCTGTAAGTAAATTATTTTCATACTTTATATAGCTAGTTTACTATATGTATTTCATTTTTATAAGTTGTCTGCTTTTTGTGCTTTGGATTTAGTTTACATAGGCCTATCTAACAAGTCATTTCAATGTTATATAATTCCAAAGTAGTTATTGTCTAGGTTTCATATGGAAACATCCTGTGACCACACCTGACGCCACTTACTACGCTGCCGAGTGGCGCAGTGGTCTAAGGCACTGCATCGAAGTGCTGGCTGTGCCACTAGAGATCCTGGTTCGAATCCAGGCTCTGTCGTAGCCGGCCGCGACCGGGAGACCCATGGGGCGGCGCACAATTGGCCCAGCGTCGTCCAGGGTAGGGGAGGGAATGGCCGGCAGGGATGTTGGTAGAGCATGGCGTTTGCAACGCCAGGGTTGTGGGTTCGATTCCCACGGGGAGGGCCAGTATGAAAAAAATAAGATAATGTAAGTCGCTCTGGATAAGAGTGTCTGCTAAATGACTGTAAATGTAAAAATGTAAATGTAATATTAGTTCACTGTTTACTGTTTCATCCTTGTAACTTTGGAGACGCCACTAATCTCTCATGGCCATTGTTTATTTGTGGTTCTCACCTCTGCCTTTGTCTCCAAAGAGTTTCTGTTTGCTTTGTGTGTGCTTCACACCTTCTATGTGAGTCACTGTACAGATAAAGTTTAGGCTTGGTGTTTTTACTTTACAGTAATGTCGTTTAGTAAATTTAGTCAACTGTAATTCTGTGTGTCTTACAACAATATATCCTTTTATTTTATTCACCAGAGTGGAGGATGCAGAGGATTTGGATGATGACGTTTGGGAGCCACCCCTCCCCAGCAAGCCAATGCGGGTGAGGAAGACTACGAGCATGGGGGGGGGGGTGTCGACCAATCTGATCTCTGATAGGCTACTACCAGGTCCTCCACTAGACCAGGAAGTGGTATAAGACTTTGTTTTACCACTTTGTGGACATTGCTACAGTAAATGCTTTTCATTCTCCACAAGCAGATGGCCAAAGCAAAAGGTCAAACCCCTCTCTCCCAGTTGGCCTTCCCGAGAGCAGCTGGTGTTGGAAATGGCTGAATTGGGGTCCCAAAGCAACCTCACAACCATCACAAGATGGTATTGTTCACATGTTGTGGAAGCCATCTGATGTGTTTCCAGCTCTGGTCATCAATAATTCACTTATAGCTTGTCAATGAAAGAAATAAAATAAAATAACAACTGTTATTTTGTGTGTGCTTGATCTTCTGTATTCTGAACTATGTAACTCCCATCTGTCTTCTGATCATTTCCTCATCATCTCCCAGATGTCTTCTTTCCAAATATACCAAGTTTTTGCATGTCAGAGTCATGTAGTTACACATGAATAGCAGTTACCTTTGGGTATGTCTATTTAGGCGGAAATCTACATTTTGCCATTACATTTGAAGAGGTTAACCCCAGTCATAGAGATACATGACTGTGTTTCTACCTACTACAGTATATGGAAGTAACATACTGTGAGTGCCAGATCACCCTTAACACCACCCATAGAGACATACATGACCCCTGTGTTAGCTATGGAAGTAACATACTGTGTGAGTACAACATTTTAAAGGGATACTTCGGGATTTTAGTAGTTTCGCGAGCCAATGCTAACTAGCGCTAGTGCAGTGACGCGCTAGCAGTTACCTTAGACTTCTAGTCATTGTGCTAATGCTAGCCAGCAATTGCGCTAACGCTAGTTAGCAATTTCCTTCAAACTGCACGCATAGATATATTAATGGTATCCGTGAGTTCATCTGACTCTGGGTCAGTAGATAAAGGGCTTCATCTGACTCTGGGTCAGTAGATAAAGGGCTTCATCTGACTCTGGGTCAGTAGATAAAGGGCTTCATCTGACTCTGGGTCAGTAGATAAAGGGCTTCATTGCCAAAATCCTGACCTATCCCTTTAACACCACCCATAGAGACATACATAACAGCTGTGTAAACTCTGTAGTAGGACCAGGAGTTTTTCCTGACCTGAACTTGCTCTATAACAGGTCAGGTCAGGTCTCGTCCTCAGCTCCAGGTCTTCTACTCTGAAGACAGTTAAAAATAGATCTAGTTTGTCCTACTATATATTTAAGCAGTAGTTGCTTCTCCTAATGTATGTGTGTGTGTGTGTGTGTGTGTGTGTGTGTGTGTGTGTGTGTGAGAACATGCAGTCCAGACGATGAACGAGGACCTGAATGCGTCTCTGGCCCAGGCCGATGAGTTATCCAGAGAGTTTAACTCTCTGTTACAGGAAGTCTCCCCCAGCACCCAGTCTGTTTCTCAGGTAAACACACACACACACACACACACACACACACACACACACACACACACACACACACACACACACACCTCAGCTATTCATATCCAGAGCTCAGTATCGGTGCTGTACTGTATGTTCTCCTCCTCTCCCTACAGACTCCCTCAGGTCCTGTAATCCCCAGAGAAAGACCCCAGCCCTCAACCTCAGAGAGACAGACAGGAGGCAGCTCCAGCACTCTCCCCTACTCCACCAGCTCCAGCTCTCTCCCCTACTCCACCAGCTCCAGCTCTCTCCCCTACACTCCCAGCTCCAGCTCTCTCCCCTACACTCCCAGCTCCAGCTCCAGCTCTCTCCCCTACTCCCCCAGCACTACCCTCCCCTACTCCACCAGCTCCAGCTCTCTCCCCTACTCCCCCAGCACTACCCTCCCCTACTCCCCCAGCTCCAGCTCTCTCCCCTACTCCCCCAGCACTACCCGCCCCTACTCCCCCAGCTCCAGCTCTCTCCCCTACTCCCCCAGCACTACCCGCCCCTACTCCCCCAGCTCCAGCTCTCTCCCCTACTCCCCCAGCACTACCCGCCCCTACTCCCCCAGCTCCAGCTCTCTCCCCTACTCCCCCAATACTACCCTCCCCTACTCCACCAGCTCCAACCTGGATTCCATAATCTCCAGCAGTAAAGCTAGGCCCTCCTCCCCTGTCTTCTCCCCCCACCAGCTCACCCCTTCCCAGGCACAACGGGACAGATACTCTCTCCCGCCCTCCCATCGCTCTGGAGGTTTTGACCCCAACTACTCCTATGATCAGCTGACCCCTCCCAACCAATCACCTCGTACCCAGCGACGTGCGTCTCCCTCTCCGTCTCGCCAAATGACCTACGACCGCAGCCCACAGGGATCAATCAGCTACATTGATTCAAGCCCCTCCCCTCCTTCCCATGCTCCTGGCTACGACCAATCACATCGGGGGAGGGTACAACCCTCACAGCCCTTGTCCAATCTGCTGTCCCCGTATGACTCTGCTACCATGGGTCAGACGTCCCCACGACTGGGCCGAAGCCGCTCCCCTCGCCAATTCAGCCAACCAGCAGCATCCAGCACCCTGCCACGGAACTTTGTGCCTTTCAGTCCGTCTGGTGAGTAGCCTACTGTAGCTACAGCGCATTTGGAAAGTATTCAGACCCCTTGACTTTTTCCACATTTTGTTACGTTACAGCCTTATTCTAAAATTGATTACATTATTTTACACATCAATCTACATAATAATAATAATAATAATAATAACCCCATAATAACAAAACGAAAAAAAAAAAATATTTTTTTAATTTATAAAAAATAAAAAACAGAAATGCCTTATAAACATAAGTATTCAGACCCTTTGCTATGAGACTCGAAATTGAGCTCAGGTGCATCCTGTTTCCGTTGATCATCCTTGAGATGTTCCTACAACTTGATTGGAGTCCACCTGTGGTAAATTCAATTGATTGGACATGATTTGGAAAGGCACACACCTGTCTATATAAGGTCCCACAGTTGACAGTGCATGTCAGAGCAAAAACCAAGCCATGAGGTCGAAGGAATTGTCCGTAGAGCTCCGAGACAGGATTGTGTCAAGGCACAGATCTGGGGAAGAGTACCAAAAAATGTCGGCATCATTGAAGGTCCTGAAGAACACAGTGGCCTTCATCATTCTTAGGCGGCAGGTAGCTTAGTGGTTAAGAGCGTTGTGCCAGTAACTGAAAGGTCGCTGGTTCTAATCCCCAAGCCGACTAGGTGAAAAATCTGTCGATGTGCCCTTGAGCAAGGCACTTAACCCTAATTGCTCCTGTAAGTCGCTCTGGATAAGAGCGTCTGCTAAATGACTAAAATGTAAATGTAAATGTAAGAAGTTTGAGAAGAAGGTACACCTTCCAACAGGACAACGACCCTAAGCACACAGCCAAGACAACGCAGAAGTGGCTTCAGGACAAGTCTCTGAATGTTCTTGAGTGGCCCAGCCTGAGCCCGGACTTGAACCCGATCGAACATCTCTGGAGAGACCTGAAAATAGCTGAGCAGCAAAGCTTCCAATCCAACCTGACAAAGCTTAAGAGGATCTGCAGAGAAGAATGGGAGGAACTTCCCAAATACAGGTGTGCCAAGCTTGTAGCGTCATACCCAAGAAGACTCGAGGCTGTAATCGCTGCCAAAGGTGCTTCAACAAAGTACTGAGTAAAGGGTCTGAATACTTATGTAAATGTTATATTTACGTTTTTATTTTAAAATACATTTGCAAACATTTCTAAAAACAGTTTTTGCTTTGTCATTATGTGGTATTGTGTGTAGATTGATGAGGGCGAAAAAAAAGATGTATTCAATTTTACGAAAAGGCTGTTACATAACAAAATGTGGAAAAAGTCAAGGGGTCTGAATACCTTCCAAATGCACTGTATAGTACTATATTAAAGGCCCAGTGCAGTCAAACACGTGATTTTTCCTGTGTTTATTTATTTATTGAGATATACTGTATATATATATATATATATATATATATATATATATATATATATATATATATATATATATATATATATATATATACACAGTACCAGTCAAAAGTTTGGACACACCTACTCATTCAAGGGATTTTCTTTATTTTTACCATTTTTTATATTGTAGAATAATAGTGAAGACATCAAAACTATGAAATAACACATATGGAATCATGTAGTAAACAAAAAAGTGTTAAACAAATCAAAATATATTTGAGATTCTTCAAATAGCCACCCTTTGCCTTGATGACAGCTTTGCACACTCTTGGCATTCTCTCAACCAGCTTCACCTGGAATGCTTTTCCAATGGTCTTGAAGGAGTTCCCATATATGCTGAGCACTTGTTGGCTGCTTTTCCTTCACTGCAGTCCGACTCATCCCAAACCATCTCAATTGGGGTGAGGTCGGGGGATTCTGGAGGCCAGGTCATCTGATGCAGCACTCCATCACTCTCCTTGGTAAAATAGCCCTTACACAGCCTGGAGGTGTGTTTTGGGTCATTGTCCTGTTGAAAAACAATTGATAGTCCCACTTAGCCCAAACCAGATGGGATGGCGTATCGCTGCGGAATGCTGTGGTAGCCATGCTGGTTAAGTGTGCCTTGAATTCTAAATAAATCACAGACAGTGTCACCAGCAAAGCACCCCCACACCATAACACCACCACCTCCATGCTTTACGGTGGGAAATACACATGCGGAGATCATCTGTCTCGAAAAGACACAGCGGTTGGAACCAAAAATCTTACATTTGGACTCCAGACCAAAGGACAAATTTCCACCGGTCTAATGTCCATTGCTCGTGTTTCTTTGCCCAAGTAAGTCTCTTCTTCTTATTGGTGTCCTTTAGTAGTGGTTTCTTTGCAGCAATTCGACCATGAAGGCCTGATTTAACACGGTCTCCTCTGAACAGGTGATGTTGAGATGTGTCTGTTACTTTTATTTTTTTTGGTCATTTTAGCAGATGCTCTTATCCAGAGCGACTTACAGTTAGTGAGTGCATACATTTTCATACTGGCCCCCCGTGGGAAACGAACCCACAATCCTGGCGTTGCAAGCGCCATGCTCTACCAACTGAGCTACAGAGAACTCTGAAGCATTTATTTGGCCTGCAATTTCTGAGGCTGGTAACTCTAATGAGCTTATCCTCTGCAGCAGAGGTAACTCTGGGTCTTCTATTCCTGTCGCGGTCCTCATGAGAGCCAGTTTCATCATAGCGCTTGATGGTTTTTGCGACTGTACTTAAAGAAACTTTCAAAGTTCTTGAAATGTTCCGTATTGACTAACCTTCATGTCTTAAAGTAATGATGGACTGTCATTTCTCTTTGCTTATTTGAGCTGTTCTTGCCATAATATGGACTTGGTCTTTTACCAAATAGGGCTATCTTCTGTATACCCCCCTACCTTGTCACAACACAACTGATTGGGTCAAACACAGAAGGAAAGAAATTCCACAAATTAACTTTTAAGAAGGCACACCTGTTAATTGAAATGCATTCCAGGTGACTACCTCATGGAGCAGGTTGAGAGAATGCCAAGAGTGTGCAAAGCTGTCATCAAGGCAAAGGGTGGCTATTTGAAGAATCTCAAATATAAAATATATTTTGATTTGTTTAAAACTTTTTTGGTTACTATATGATTCCATATGTGTTATTCATAGTTTTGATGTTTTCACTATTATCATAAAAATTCAAATCAATTTATAACATTTTTGACATGGGTTTTTCTGGATTTTTTTGTTGTTATTCTGTCTCTCACTGTTCAAATAAACCTACCATGAAAATTATAGACTGATCATGTCTTTGTCAGTGGGCAAATGCCACTACATTGACTCTTTAGTATGTGAAGTTAATAACGCTGACTCTTTAGTACGTGCCACTACATTACTCTTTAATACGTGCCACTACATTGAGTCTTTAGTACGTGAAGCTAATAACATTGACTCTTTAGTATGTGAAGTTAATAACATTGACTCTTTAGTACGTGCCACTACATTGAGTCTTTAGTACGTGAAGCTAATAACATTGACTCTTTAGTATGTGAAGTTAATAACATTGACTCTTTAGTACGTGCCACTACATTGACTCTTTAGTACGTGAAGCTAATAACATTGACTCTTTAGTACGTGCCACTACATTGACTCTTTAGTACGTGCCACTACATTGACTCTTTAGTACTTGAAGCTAATAACATTGACTCTTTAGTATGTGAAGTTAATAACATTGACTCTTTATTATGTGCCACTACATTGACTCTTTAGCACGTGAAGTTCATAACTTTGACTCTTTAGTACGTGCCACTACATTGACTCTTTAGTACGTGCCACTACATTGACTCTTTAGTACGTGCCGCTACATTGACTATTTAGTAGGTGCCGCTACATTGACTCTTTAGTACGTGCCACTACATTGACTCTTTAGTACGTGCCACTACATTGACTCTTTAGTACGTGCCACTACATTGACTCTTTATTACGTGCCACTACATTGACTCTTTAGTACGTGCCACTACATTGACTCTTTCGTGCGTGCCACTACATTGACTCTTTCGTACGTGAAATTAATAACGCTGACTCTTTAGTACGTGCCACAACATTGACTCTTTAGTACGTGCCACTACATTGACTCTTTAGTGCGTGCCTACATTGACTCTTTAGTACGTGCCACTACATTGACTCTTTAGTACGTGGAATTAATAACGCTGACTCTTTAGTACGTGCCACAACATTGACTCTTTAGTACGTGCCACTACATTGACTCTTTAGTGCGTGCCTACATTGATTCTTTAGTACGTGCCACTACATTGACTCTTTAGTGCGTGCCACTACATTGACTCTTTAGTACGTGAAGCTAATAACATTGACTCTTTAGTATGTGCCACTACATTGACTCTTCAGTACGTGCCACTACATTTACTCTTTAGTACGTTCCACTACATTGACTCTTTTTAGTACGTGCCACTACATTGACTCTTTAGTACGTGCCACTACATTGACTCTTTAGTACGTGCCACTACATTGACTCTTTAGTTCGTGCCACTACATTGACTCTTTAGTACATGCCACAACATTGACTCTTTAGTACGTGCCACTACATTGACTCTTTATTACGTGCCACTACATTGACTCTTTAGTAGATGCCACTACATTGACTCTTTCGTGCGTGCCACTACATTGACTCTTTAGTACGTGAAATTAATAACGCTGACTCTTTAGTACGTGCCACAACATTGACACTTTAGTACGTGCCACTACATTGACTCTTTAGTGCGTGCCTACATTGACTCTTTAGTACGTGCCACTACATTGACTCTTTAGTACGTGAAATTAATAACGCTGACTCTTTAGTACGTGCCACAACATTGACTCTTTAGTACGTGCCACTACATTGACTCTTTAGTGCGTGCCTACATTGATTCTTTAGTACGTGCCACTACATTGACTCTTTAGTGCGTGCCACTACATTGACTCTTTAGTACGTGAAGCTAATAACATTGACTCTTTAGTATGTGCCACTACATTGACTCTTCAGTACGTGCCACTACATTTACTCTTTAGTACGTTCCACTACATTGACTCTTTTTAGTACGTGCCACTACATTGACTCTTTAGTACGTGCCACTACATTGACTCTTTAGTACGTGCCACTACATTGACTCTTTAGTACGTGCCACTACATTGACTCTTTAGTACGTGCCACAACATTGACTCTTTAATACGTGCCACTACATTGACTCTTTAGTACGTGCCACTACATTGACTCTTTAGTAGGTGCCGCTAAATTGACTCTTTAGTGCGTGCCACTACATTGACTCTTTAGTACGTGCCACTACATTGACTCTTTAGTGCGTGCCACTACATTGACTCTTTAGTACGTGCCACTACATTGACTCTTTAGTGCGTGCCACTACATTGACTCTTTAGTGCGTGCCACTACATTCACTCTTTAGTACGTGCCACTACATTGACTCTTTAGTACGTGAAGCAAATAACATTGACTCTTTAGTACGTCCCACTACATTGACTCTTTAGTAGGTCCCACTACATTGACTATTTAGTACGTCCCACTACATTGACTCTTTAGTACGTCCCACTACATTGACTCTTTAGTACGTGAAGCAAATAACATTGACTCTTTAGTACGTGCCACTACATTAACTCTTTAGTGCGTGCCACTACATTGACTCTTTAGTACGTGAAGCAAATAACATTGACTCTTTAGTACGTGCCACTACATTGACTCTTTAGTGCGTGCCACTACATTGACTCTTTAGTACGTGAAGCAAATAACATTGACTCTTTAGTACGTGCCACTACATTGACTCTTTAGTACGTGCCACTACATTGACTCTTTAGTACGTGCCACTACATTGACTCTTTAGTACGTGAAGCAAATAACATTGACTCTTTAGTGCGTGCCACTACATTGACTCTTTAGTACGTGAAGCAAATAACATTGACTATTTAGTACGTGCCACTACATTGACTCTTTAGTACGTGAAGCAAATAACATTGACTCTTTAGTACGTGCCACTACATTGACTCTTTAGTACGTGCCACTACATTGACTCTTTAGTACTTAAAGCTAATAACATTGACTCTTTAGTATGTGAAGTTAATAACATTGACTCTTTATTATGTGCCACTACATTGACTCTTTAGCACGTGAAGTTCATAACTTTGACTCTTTAGTACGTGCCACTACATTGACTCTTTAGTACGTGCCACTACATTGACTCTTTAGTACGTGCCGCTACATTGACTATTTAGTAGGTGCCGCTACATTGACTCTTTAGTACGTGCCACTACATTGACTCTTTAGTACGTGCCACTACATTGACTCTTTAGTACGTGCCACTACATTGACTCTTTAGCACGTGCCACAACATTGACTCTTCAGTACGTGCCACAACATTGACTCTTTAGTGCGTGCCACTACATTCACTCTTTATTACGTGCCACTACATTTACTCTTTAGTAGATGCCACTACATTGACTCTTTCGTGCGTGCCACTACATTGACTCTTTCGTACGTGAAATTAATAACGCTGACTCTTTAGTACGTGCCACAACATTGACTCTTTAGTACGTGCCACTACATTGACTCTTTAGTGCGTGCCTACATTGACTCTTTAGTACGTGCCACTACATTGACTCTTTAGTACGTGAAATTAATAACGCTGACTCTTTAGTACGTGCCACAACATTGACTCTTTAGTACGTGCCACTACATTGACTCTTTAGTGCGTGCCTACATTGATTCTTTATTATGTGCCACTACATTGACTCTTTAGCACGTGAAGTTCATAACTTTGACTCTTTAGTACGTGCCACTACATTGACTCTTTAGTACGTGCCACTACATTGACTCTTTAGTACGTGCCGCTACATTGACTATTTAGTAGGTGCCGCTACATTGACTCTTTAGTACGTGCCACTACATTGACTCTTTAGTACGTGCCACTACATTGACTCTTTAGTACGTGCCACTACATTGACTCTTTATTACGTGCCACTACATTGACTCTTTAGTACGTGCCACTACATTGACTCTTTCGTGCGTGCCACTACATTGACTCTTTCGTACGTGAAATTAATAACGCTGACTCTTTAGTACGTGCCACAACATTGACTCTTTAGTATGTGCCACTACATTGACTCTTTAGTGCGTGCCTACATTGACTCTTTAGTACGTGCCACTACATTGACTCTTTAGTACGTGAAATTAATAACGCTGACTCTTTAGTACGTGCCACAACATTGACTCTTTAGTACGTGCCACTACATTGACTCTTTTGTGCGTGCCTACATTGATTCTTTAGTACGTGCCACTACATTGACTCTTTAGTGCGTGCCACTACATTGACTCTTTAGTACGTGAAGCTAATAACATTGACTCTTTAGTATGTGCCACTACATTGACTCTTCAGTACGTGCCACTACATTTACTCTTTAGTACGTTCCACTACATTGACTCTTTTTAGTACGTGCCACTACATTGACTCTTTAGTACGTGCCACTACATTGACTCTTTAGTACGTGCCACTACATTGACTCTTTAGTTCGTGCCACTACATTGACTCTTTAGTACATGCCACAACATTGACTCTTTAGTACGTGCCACTACATTGACTCTTTATTACGTGCCACTACATTGACTCTTTAGTAGATGCCACTACATTGACTCTTTCGTGCGTGCCACTACATTGACTCTTTAGTACGTGAAATTAATAACGCTGACTCTTTAGTACGTGCCACAACATTGACTCTTTAGTACGTGCCACTACATTGACTCTTTAGTGCGTGCCTACATTGACTCTTTAGTACGTGCCACTACATTGACTCTTTAGTACGTGAAATTAATAACGCTGACTCTTTAGTACGTGCCACAACATTGACTCTTTAGTACGTGCCACTACATTGACTCTTTAGTGCGTGCCTACATTGATTCTTTAGTACGTGCCACTACATTGACTCTTTAGTGCGTGCCACTACATTGACTCTTTAGTACGTGAAGCTAATAACATTGACTCTTTAGTATGTGCCACTACATTGACTCTTCAGTACGTGCCACTACATTTACTCTTTAGTACGTTCCACTACATTGACTCTTTTTAGTACGTGCCACTACATTGACTCTTTAGTACGTGCCACTACATTGACTCTTTAGTACGTGCCACTACATTGACTCTTTAGTACGTGCCACTACATTGACTCTTTAGTACGTGCCACAACATTGACTCTTTAATACGTGCCACTACATTGACTCTTTAGTACGTGCCACTACATTGACTCTTTAGTAGGTGCCGCTAAATTGACTCTTTAGTGCGTGCCACTACATTGACTCTTTAGTACGTGCCACTACATTGACTCTTTAGTGCGTGCCACTACATTGACTCTTTAGTACGTGCCACTACATTGACTCTTTAGTGCGTGCCACTACATTGACTCTTTAGTGCGTGCCACTACATTCACTCTTTAGTACGTGCCACTACATTGACTCTTTAGTATGTGAAGCAAATAACATTGACTCTTTAGTACGTCCCACTACATTGACTCTTTAGTAGGTCCCACTACATTGACTATTTAGTACGTCCCACTACATTGACTCTTTAGTACGTCCCACTACATTGACTCTTTAGTACGTGAAGCAAATAACATTGACTCTTTAGTACGTGCCACTACATTAACTCTTTAGTGCGTGCCACTACATTGACTCTTTAGTACGTGAAGCAAATAACATTGACTCTTTAGTACGTGCCACTACATTGACTCTTTAGTGCGTGCCACTACATTGACTCTTTAGTACGTGAAGCAAATAACATTGACTCTTTAGTACGTGCCACTACATTGACTCTTTAGTACGTGCCACTACATTGACTCTTTAGTACGTGCCACTACATTGACTCTTTAGTACGTGAAGCAAATAACATTGACTCTTTAGTGCGTGCCACTACATTGACTCTTTAGTACGTGAAGCAAATAACATTGACTATTTAGTACGTGCCACTACATTGACTCTTTAGTACGTGAAGCAAATAACATTGACTCTTTAGTACGTGCCACTACATTGACTCTTTAGTACGTGCCACTACATTGACTCTTTAGTACTTAAAGCTAATAACATTGACTCTTTAGTATGTGAAGTTAATAACATTGACTCTTTATTATGTGCCACTACATTGACTCTTTAGCACGTGAAGTTCATAACTTTGACTCTTTAGTACGTGCCACTACATTGACTCTTTAGTACGTGCCACTACATTGACTCTTTAGTACGTGCCGCTACATTGACTATTTAGTAGGTGCCGCTACATTGACTCTTTAGTACGTGCCACTACATTGACTCTTTAGTACGTGCCACTACATTGACTCTTTAGTACGTGCCACTACATTGACTCTTTAGCACGTGCCACAACATTGACTCTTCAGTACGTGCCACAACATTGACTCTTTAGTGCGTGCCACTACATTCACTCTTTATTACGTGCCACTACATTGACTCTTTAGTAGATGCCACTACATTGACTCTTTCGTGCGTGCCACTACATTGACTCTTTCGTACGTGAAATTAATAACGCTGACTCTTTAGTACGTGCCACAACATTGACTCTTTAGTACGTGCCACTACATTGACTCTTTAGTGCGTGCCTACATTGACTCTTTAGTACGTGCCACTACATTGACTCTTTAGTACGTGAAATTAATAACGCTGACTCTTTATTACGTGCCACAACATTGACTCTTTAGTACGTGCCACTACATTGACTCTTTAGTGCGTGCCTACATTGATTCTTTAGTACGTGCCACTACATTGACTCTTTAGTGCGTGCCACTACATTGACTCTTTAGTACGTGAAGCTAATAACATTGACTCTTTAGTATGTGCCACTACATTGACTCTTCAGTACGTGCCACTACATTTACTCTTTAGTACGTTCCACTACATTGACTCTTTTTAGTACGTGCCACTACATTGACTCTTTAGTACGTGCCACTACATTTACTCTTTAGTACGTGCCACTACATTGACTCTTTAGTTCGTGCCACTACATTGACTCTTTAGTACGTGCCACAACATTGACTCTTTAGTACGTGCCACTACATTGACTCTTTATTACGTGCCACTACATTGACTCTTTAGTATGTGCCACTACATTGACTCTTTAGTTCGTGCCACTACATTGACTCTTTAGTTCGTGCCACTACATTGACTCTTTAGTACGTGCCACTACATTGACTCTTTAGTACGTGCCACTACATTTACTCTTTAGTACGTGCCACTACATTGACTCTTTAGTTCGTGCCACTACATTGACTCTTTAGTACGTGCCACAACATTGACTCTTTAGTACGTGCCACTACATTGACTCTTTATTACGTGCCACTACATTGACTCTTTAATAGATGCCACTACATTGACTCTTTCGTGCGTGCCACTACATTGACTCTTTAGTGCGTGCCTACATTGATTCTTTAGTACGTGCCACTACATTGACTCTTTAGTGCGTGCCACTACATTGACTCTTTAGTACGTGAAGCTAATAACATTGACTCTTTAGTATGTGCCACTACATTGACTCTTCAGTACGTGCCACTACATTTACTCTTTAGTACGTTCCACTACATTGACTCTTTTTAGTACGTGCCACTACATTGACTCTTTAGTACGTGCCACTACATTTACTCTTTAGTACGTGCCACTACATTGACTCTTTAGTTCGTGCCACTACATTGACTCTTTAGTACGTGCCACTACATTGACTCTTTAGTACGTGCCACTACATTGACTCTTTAGTACGTGCCACTACATTTACTCTTTAGTACGTGCCACTACATTGACTCTTTAGTTCGTGCCACTACATTGACTCTTTAGTTCGTGCCACTACATTGACTCTTTAGTACGTGCCACTACATTGACTCTTTAGTACGTGCCACTACATTTACTCTTTAGTACGTGCCACTACATTGACTCTTTAGTTCGTGCCACTACATTGACTCTTTAGTACGTGCCACAACATTGACTCTTTAGTACGTGCCACTACATTGACTCTTTATTACGTGCCACTACATTGACTCTTTAATAGATGCCACTACATTGACTCTTTCGTGCGTGCCACTACATTGACTCTTTAGTACGTGAAATTAATAACGCTGACTCTTTAGTACGTGCCACAACATTGACTCTTTAGTATGTGCCACTACATTGACTCTTTAGTGCGTGCCTACATTGACTCTTTAGTACGTGCCACTACATTGACTCTTTAGTACGTGAAATTAATAACGCTGACTCTTTAGTATGTGCCACAACATTGACTCTTTAGTACGTGCCACTACATTGACTCTTTAGTGCGTGCCTACATTGATTCTTTAGTACGTTCCACTACATTGACTCTTTAGTGCGTGCCACTACATTGACTCTTTAGTACGTGAAGCTAATAACATTGACTCTTTAGTATGTGCCACTACATTGACTCTTCAGTACGTGCCACTACATTTACTCTTTAGTACGTTCCACTACATTGACTCTTTTTAGTACGTGCCACTACATTGACTCTTTAGTACGTGCCACTACATTGACTCTTTAGTACGTGCCACTACATTGACTCTTTAGTTCGTGCCACTACATTGACTCTTTAGTACGTGCCACAACATTGACTCTTTAGTACGTGCCACTACATTGACTCTTTATTACGTGCCACTACATTGACTCTTTAATAGATGCCACTACATTGACTCTTTCGTGCGTGCCACTACATTGACTCTTTAGTACGTGAAATTAATAACGCTGACTCTTTAGTACGTGCCACAACATTGACTCTTTAGTACGTGCCACTACATTGACTCTTTAGTGCATGCCTACATTGACTCTTTAGTACGTGCCACTACATTGACTCTTTAGTACGTGAAATTAATAACGCTGACTCTTTAGTATGTGCCACAACATTGACTCTTTAGTACGTGCCACTACATTGACTCTTTAGTGCGTGCCTACATTGATTCTTTAGTACGTGCCACTACATTGACTCTTTAGTGCGTGCCACTACATTGACTCTTTAGTACGTGAAGCTAATAACATTGACTCTTTAGTATGTGCCACTACATTGACTCTTCAGTACGTGCCACTACATTTACTCTTTAGTACGTTCCACTACATTGACTCTTTTTAGTACGTGCCACTACATTGACTCTTTAGTACGTGCCACTACATTGACTCTTTAGTACGTGCCACTACATTGACTCTTTAGTTCGTGCCACTACATTGACTCTTTAGTACGTGCCACAACATTGACTCTTTAGTACGTGCCACTACATTGACTCTTTATTACGTGCCACTACATTGACTCTTTAGTAGATGCCACTACATTGACTCTTTAGTACGTGCCACTACATTGACTCTTTAGTACGTGCCACTACATTGACTCTTTAGTACGTGCCACTACATTTACTCTTTAGTACGTTCCACTACATTGACTCTTTTTAGTACGTGCCACTACATTGACTGTTTAGTACGTGCCACTACATTGACTCTTTAGTACGTTCCACTACATTGACTCTTTAGTACGTGCCGCTACATTGACTCTTTAGTAGGTGCCACTACATTGACTCTTTAGTACGTGCCACTAGATTGACTCTTCAGTACGTGCCACTACATTGACTCTTTAGTAGGTGCCACTACATTGACTCTTTAGTACGTGCCACTAGATTTACTCTTTAGTACGTTCCACTACATTGACTCTTTTTAGTACGTGCCACTACATTGACTCTTTAGTACGTGTCACTACATTGACTCTTTAGTACGTGCCACTACATTTACTCTTTAGTACGTTCCACTACATTGACTCTTTTTAGTACGTGCCACTACATTGACTCTTTAGTACGTGCCACTACATTGACTCTTTAGTACGTGCCACTACATTGACTCTTTAGTACGTGCCACTACATTGACTCTTTAGTACGTGCCACAACATTGACTCTTTAATACGTGCCACTACATTGACTCTTTAGTACGTGCCACTACATTGACTCTTTAGTAGGTGCCGCTACATTGACTCTTTAATACGTGCCACTACATTGACTCTTTAGTACGTGCCACTACATTGACTCTTTAGTAGGTGCCGCTACATTGACTCTTTAATACGTGCCACTACATTGACTCTTTAGTACGTGCCACTACATTGACTCTTTAGTACGTGCCACTACATTGACTCTTTAGTATGTTCCACTACATTGACTCTTTAGTACGTGCTGCTACATTGACTCTTTAGTACGTGCCACTACATTGACTCTTTAATACATTAAATTAATAACCTTGACTCTTTAGTACGTCCCACTACATTGACTCTTTAGTACGTGAAGTTAATAACGCTGACTCTTTTGTACGTGCCACTACATTACTCTTTAGTACTTGCCACTACATCGACTCTTTAGTATGTAAAAATAAATTGACTCTTTAGTACATGCCACTACATTGACTCTTTAGTAAGTGCCACTACATTGACTCTTTAGTACGTGCCACTACATTGACTCTTTAGTACGTGCCACTACATTGACTCTTTAGTACGTGCCACTACATTGACTCTTTAGTACGTAAAAATACATTGACTCTTTAGTATGTGAAGCAAATAACATTGACTCTTTAGTACGTGCCACTACATTGACTCTTTAGGTGGTGCCGCTATATTGACTCTTTATTATGTGAAGCAAATAACATTGACTCTTTAGTATGTGAAGCAAATAACATTGACTCTTTAGTAGGTGCCGCTACATTGACTCTTTAGTACGTGAAGCAAATAACATTGACTCTTTAGTACGTGCCACTACATTGACTCTTTAGTAGGTGCCGCTATATTGACTCTTTAGTGCGTGCCACTACATTGACTCTTTAGTGCGTGCCACTACATTGACTCTTTAGTACGTGCCACTACATTGACTCTTTAGTACGTAAAAATACATTGACTCTTTAGTACGTGAAGCAAATAACATTGACTCTTTAGTACGTGCCACTACATTGACTCTTTAGTTGGTGCCGCTATATTGACTCTTTAGTATGTGAAGCAAATAACATTGACTCTTTAGTATGTGAAGCAAATAACATTGACTCTTTAGTAGGTGCCGCTACATTGACTCTTTAGTACGTGAAGCAAATAACATTGACTCTTTAGTACGTGCCACTACATTGACTCTTTAGTAGGTGCCGCTATTTTGACTCTTTAGTGCGTGCCACTACATTGACTCTTTAGTACGTGCCACTACATTGACTCTTTAGTACGTGCCACTACATTGACTCTTTAGTACGTAAAAATACATTGACTCTTTAGTACGTGCCGCTACATTGACTCTTTAGTATGTGAAGCAAATAACATTGACTCTTTAGTACGTGCCACTACATTGACTCTTTAGTAGGTGCCGCTATATTGACTCTTTAGTATGTGAAGCAAATAACATTGACTCTTTAGTATGTGAAGGAAATAACATTGACTCTTTAGTAGGTGCCGCTACATTGACTCTTTAGTATGTGAAGCAAATAACATTGACTCTTTAGTACGTGCCACTACATTGACTCTTTAGTAGGTGCCGCTAAATTGACTCTTTAGTGCGTGCCCCTACATTGACTCTTTAGTACGTGCCACTACATTGACTCTTTAGTGCGTGCCACTACATTGACTCTTTAGTACGTGCCACTACATTGACTCTTTAGTGCGTGCCACTACATTGACTCTTTAGTGCGTGCCACTACATTCACTCTTTAGTACGTGCCACTACATTGACTCTTTAGTGCGTGCCACTACATTGACTCTTTAATACGTGCCACTACATTGACTCTTTAGTACGTGCCACTACATTGACTCTTTAGTAGGTGCCGCTACATTGACTCTTTAATACGTGCCACTACATTGACTCTTTAGTACGTGCCACTACATTGACTCTTTAGTAGGTGCCGCTACATTGACTCTTTAATACGTGCCACTACATTGACTCTTTAGTACGTGCCACTACATTGACTCTTTAGTACGTGCCACTACATTGACTCTTTAGTATGTTCCACTACATTGACTCTTTAGTACGTGCTGCTACATTGACTCTTTAGTACGTGCCACTACATTGACTCTTTAATACATTAAATTAATAACCTTGACTCTTTAGTACGTCCCACTACATTGACTCTTTAGTACGTGAAGTTAATAACGCTGACTCTTTTGTACGTGCCACTACATTACTCTTTAGTACTTGCCACTACATCGACTCTTTAGTATGTAAAAATAAATTGACTCTTTAGTACATGCCACTACATTGACTCTTTAGTACGTGCCACTACATTGACTCTTTAGTACGTGCCACTACATTGACTCTTTAGTACGTGCCACTACATTGACTCTTTAGTACGTGCCACTACATTGACTCTTTAGTACGTAAAAATACATTGACTCTTTAGTACGTGAAGCAAATAACATTGACTCTTTAGTACGTGCCACTACATTGACTCTTTAGGTGGTGCCGCTATATTGACTCTTTATTATGTGAAGCAAATAACATTGACTCTTTAGTATGTGAAGCAAATAACATTGACTCTTTAGTAGGTGCCGCTACATTGACTCTTTAGTACGTGAAGCAAATAACATTGACTCTTTAGTACGTGCCACTACATTGACTCTTTAGTAGGTGCCGCTATATTGACTCTTTAGTGCGTGCCACTACATTGACTCTTTAGTGCGTGCCACTACATTGACTCTTTAGTACGTGCCACTACATTGACTCTTTAGTACGTAAAAATACATTGACTCTTTAGTACGTGAAGCAAATAACATTGACTCTTTAGTACGTGCCACTACATTGACTCTTTAGTTGGTGCCGCTATATTGACTCTTTAGTATGTGAAGCAAATAACATTGACTCTTTAGTATGTGAAGCAAATAACATTGACTCTTTAGTAGGTGCCGCTACATTGACTCTTTAGTACGTGAAGCAAATAACATTGACTCTTTAGTACGTGCCACTACATTGACTCTTTAGTAGGTGCCGCTATTTTGACTCTTTAGTGCGTGCCACTACATTGACTCTTTAGTACGTGCCACTACATTGACTCTTTAGTACGTGCCACTACATTGACTCTTTAGTACGTAAAAATACATTGACTCTTTAGTACGTGCCGCTACATTGACTCTTTAGTATGTGAAGCAAATAACATTGACTCTTTAGTACGTGCCACTACATTGAGTCTTTAGTAGGTGCCGCTATATTGACTCTTTAGTATGTGAAGCAAATAACATTGACTCTTTAGTATATGAAGGAAATAACATTGACTCTTTAGTAGGTGCCGCTACATTGACTCTTTAGTATGTGAAGCAAATAACATTGACTCTTTAGTACGTGCCACTACATTGACTCTTTAGTACGTGCCACTACATTGACTCTTTAGTACGTGAAGCAAATAACATTGACTCTTTAGTACGTGCCACTACATTGAGTCTTTAATACGTGACCTTAATAACATTGACTCACATAGACAGTAGCCTACATTTCTCAATCCCCTGAATTAGTTAAAATGACTGTTTGCTTTCCTATGTCTCTCCAGATGAAGGCATACAGAGACAGAAGATCCCTGGTAAATGGAATGAGACAGATTTGGACGTGTCGTCTTACGAGAAGAAACCCCACCACACCTATGACAGTAAGACCTCAACCTACACACCTACGACAGTAAGACCTCAACCCACACACCTACGACAGTAAGACCTCAACCCACACACCTACAACAGTAAGACCTCAACCCACACACCTACGACAGTAAGTTCTCAACACACACATTCATACTCAGTGTGTATTTACTGAGAACATGGTGAATACACCTCTCCCACTGTCTGCAGAGAAGAACTTAAACTAAGACTAACACACACCAGTGTTAACCTAGCGCCTCCCTGTTGTTAACCCAGCGCCTCCCTAGCGCCTCCCTGTTGTTAACCCAGCGCCTCCCTGTTGTTAACCTAGCGCCTCCCTGTTGTTAACCTAGCGCCTCCCTGTTGTTAACCTAGCGCCTCCCTGTTGTTAACCCAGCGCCTCCCTGTTGTTAACCTAGCGCCTCCCTGTTGTTAACCTAGCGCCTCCCTGTTGTTAACCTAGCGTCTCCCTGTTGTTGACCCAGCGCCTCCCTGTTGTTGACCCAGCGCCTCCCTGTTGTTGACCCAGCGCCTCCCTGTTGTTAACCTAGCGCCTCCCTGTTGTTAACCTAGCGCCTCCCTGTTGTTAACCTAGCGCCTCCCTGTTGTTAACCTAGCGCCTCCCTGTTGTTAACCCAGCGCCTCCCTGTTGTTAACCTAGCGCCTCCCTGTTGTTAACCTAGCGCCTCCCTGTTGTTAACCCAGCGCCTCCCTGTTGTTAACCTAGCGCCTCCCTGTTGTTAACCTAGCGCCTCCCTGTTGTTAACCCAGCGCCTCCCTGTTGTTAACCTAGCGCCTCCCTGTTGTTAACCCAGCGCCTCCCTGTTGTTAACCCAGCGCCTCCCTGTTGTTAACCCAGCACCTCCCTGTTGTTAACCCAGCGCCTCCCTGTTGTTAACCCAGCGTCTCCCTGTTGTTAACCTAGCGCCTCCCTGTTGTTAACCCAGCGCCTCCCTGTTGTTAACCCAGCGCCTCCCTGTTGTTAACCCAGCGCCTCCCTGTTGTTAACCCAGCGCCTCCCTGTTGTTAACCTAGCGCCTCCCTGTTGTTAACCTAGCGTCTCCCTGTTGTTGACCCAGCGCCTCCCTGTTGTTGACCCAGCGCCTCCCTGTTGTTAACCTAGCGCCTCCCTGTTGTTAACCTAGCGCCTCCCTGTTGTTAACCCAGCGCCTCCCTGTTGTTAACCCAGCGCCTCCCTGTTGTTAACCTAGCGCCTCCCTGTTGTTAACCTAGCGCCTCCCTGTTGTTAACCCAGCGCCTCCCTGTTGTTAACCTAGCGCCTCCCTGTTGTTAACCCAGCGCCTCCCTGTTGTTAACCCAGCGCCTCCCTGTTGTTAACCCAGCGCCTCCCTGTTGTTAACCCAGCGCCTCCCTGTTGTTAACCTAGCGCCTCCCTGTTGTTAACCCAGTGCCTCCCTGTTGTTAACCCAGCGCCTCCCTGTTGTTAACCTAGCGCCTCCCTGTTGTTAACCCAGCGCCTCCCTGTTGTTAACCTAGCGCCTCCCTGTTGTTAACCCAGCGCCTCCCTGTTGTTAACCTAGCGCCTCCCTGTTGTTAACCCAGCGCCTCCCTGTTGTTAACCCAGCGCCTCCCTGTTGTTAACCCAGCGCCTCCCTGTTGTTAACCCAGCGCCTCCCTGTTGTTAACCTAGCGCCTCCCTGTTGTTAACCTAGCGCCTCCCTGTTGCAGAGACAGAGTGGCTGAGACCGTTGGTGCCAAACACCAACTGGAGAGAATCTAACCTGGATAAGCCTTCCCCTTCCAAGAAGGTGTGTGTGTGTGTGCGTGTGTGTGCGTGTGCGTGTGCGTGTGTGTGTGCGTGTGCGTGCGTGTGCGTGCGTGTGTGCGCGTGTGTGTGTGTGTGTCTGTGTGTGTGTGTGTGTCTGTGTGTGCGTGCGTGTGTGCGCGTGTGTGTGTGTGTCTGTGTGTGTGTGTGTGTGTGTCTGTGTGTGTGTGTGTGTCTGTGTGTGTGTGTGTGTCTGTGTGTGTGTGTGTGTGTCTGTGTGTGCGTGTGTGTGCGTGTGCGTGTGTACACGCATGCGTTTGTTTGTTTTTTGTGTGTTAAAAAAAAAAAAGATAGGTAGATCAGCTTTAATATTGCAGATAGATTGTAACTTCCATCAATGTAATTGCGTTTGTTTGTTTGTTAATCAGCCCTCTCTCTAATATACTTTATTGACATGGAAAGTTAAATCACTTACATTGTCATGTATAACAATGATGGTCAGATGAACAGTATCTCTCTCTCTCTCTCTCTCTCTCTCCCCTTTTCTTTCCCATTCCCTCCAGGACACCCTCACTCGTTCCCTCCAGTCCCCCCACGCCTCTCTCCCCCGTAACACCCGTATCTCTGTCCCTCCTGACTTGTCCTCCCTCTACCACGCCCCTCCCCAACCAATCATATCCCGTATCTCCATCCCCCCTCCCTCCTCCTCCTCCCATCCCCCCCGTCAGCACAGGCCCATCCCCCTCTCCGTCATCATGCGGCTCCAGAACCCCTACTGGGCCTCGTCTGCGATCCACCCCCGGGCCCTGGGGAAAGAGGGGGACACGGGGGTGTACCGTCAGGCTGTACCCAGGGAGTACAGGGAATACCTGGACTACAGAGAGTACCAGACCCAACCACAGAACCATGAGCTCAGGCAGCCGGCTTACTACGGGGAAGGTATAGACTCTACTCTCACAGTCTAACTGGTTATGTGTGGTCACCCGTCTGTGCGTAATTCTGTCCGTCCGTCCATATGCATGTGTCCGTCTGTGTGTTCTCTCCTCTCCCACAGTGCTGAACCCAGGTGATGTTGACGCTGAGTTGGAGCGACTGGACCCAATGCGTCATGGTCCCACGGCCGCTGACCCAGCTCTCCCAGAGAGAGGGGGGGAGACGGAGCGAGGTGTCGTCGTCGTCGTCGTCGACGAATCCCAGGTGGTGGCCCCCAGACCCCTCAGCCCGTCCAGGCTGCAGCCAGTGGTGGCTCCAGAGAGCCCAGATGTCCCTGACATGGAAGAGCTGTTACGGATCCGCTCTGAGATCCCCCGGGCCCTGAAGAGACGCGGCTCTCTGACCCCTAACCCTAAACCTGACCCCAACCCAAACCCTGGACCAGGGTCACAAGGTTAGGAAATGACTATTCTAATATCCCATTACATTTTTGCATAAGAATTCTACACAAAGGGGACCAGCGATGTGTGAAAATGTGAATGGTAGCAACAAAGAAAGTTCACCATCAAACTGTTTCACTGTCATTCGATTAATTGCAAGGTTTTATTTATTTAGTGTATCTACAGCCACTTGACTGCCCGACTGATCACGTTATCAATGCTCATCCTGTAGAATCTACTGCTGATCACGTTATCAATGCTCATCCTGTAGAATCTACTGCTGATCACGTTATCAATGCTCATCCTGTAGAATCTTTCACTATCTTTGCAACGGCGCTGGTCTTATGAATTTGTTTAATTTTCAAAAGCTTCTGCATGTGTATACGATGTTGTGGTAACAGTGTGACCCTGACCCTAGCCCCTGTCCCTGGCCAGCCCCAGAAGAAGCCAGCCGCCCTGCAGCCGGACAACAGTCAGAAACAGTACAAACAGTTCATCAATAAGCTCTTCCGGAGGAATGGGTCCAAGGGCCTGCAAGGGGGGGAGACGGGGAGTGACTACAGCTCCTCCTCAGATGGAGAAGGGGACAGCTCTACATCCCCCTCCACTGGACCTAACCCTGTCCCTAACCCTGTCCCTAACCCTGTCCCTAACCCTGTCCCTAACCCTGTCCCTAACCCTGGACCTGCCTCTCCAGAATACAGGGTATGACAGGCCACACTCCTATGCTTGATTCTTTCTTTGTGTTGTTGTGGCTGTTTTACAGTGAAGTTTATCAAGATGTTTTAAATGTACTTTAGATAGAGCTTGATTTGGTATTCCATGTGAGATACAGTCTCATTGTCAGTGTACTGATCCAGTTAGTGGAAGGGTTAGGGCAGGTATTCCATGTGAGATACAGTCTCATTGTCAGTGTACTGATCCAGTTAGTGGAAGGGTTAGGGCAGGTATTCCATGTGAGATACAGTCTCATTGTCAGTGTACTGATCCAGTTAGTGGAAGGGTTAGGGCAGGTATTCCATGTGAGATACAGTCTCATTGTCAGTGTACTGATCCAGTTAGTGGAAGGGTTAGGGCAGGTATTCCATGTGAGATACAGTCTCATTGTCAGTGTACTGATCCAGTTAGTGGAAGGGTTAGGGCAGGTATTCCATGTGAGATACAGTCTCATTGTCAGTGTACTGATCCAGTTAGTGGAAGGGTTAGGGCAGGTATTCCATGTGAGATACAGTCTCATTGTCAGTGTACTGATCCAGTTAGTGGAAGGGTTAGGGCAGGTATTCCATGTGAGATACAGTCTCATTGTCAGTGTACTGATCCAGTTAGTGGAAGGGTTAGGGCAGGTATTCCATGTGAGATACAGTCTCATTGTCAGTGTACTGATCCAGTTAGTGGAAGGGTTAGGGCAGGTATTCCATGTGAGATACAGTCTCATTGTCAGTGTACTGATCCAGTTAGTGGAAGGGTTAGGGCAGGTATTCCATGTGAGATACAGTCTCATTGTCAGTGTACTGATCCAGTTAGTGGAAGGGTTAGGGCAGGTATTCCATGTAAGATACAGTCTCATTGTCAGTGTACTGATCCAGTTAGTGGAAGGGTTAGGGCAGGTATTCCATGTGAGATACAGTCTCATTGTCAGTGTACTGATCCAGTTAGTGGAAGGGTTAGGGCAGGTATTCCATGTAAGATACAGTCTCATTGTCAGTGTACTGATCCAGTTAGTGGAAGGGTTAGGGCAGGTATTCCATGTGAGATACAGTCTCATTGTCAGTGTACTGATCCAGTTAGTGGAAGGGTTAGGGCAGGTATTCCATGTGAGATACAGTCTCATTGTCAGTGTACTGATCCAGTTAGTGGAAGGGTTAGGGCAGGTATTCCATGTGAGATACAGTCTCATTGTCAGTGTACTGATCCAGTTAGTGGAAGGGTTAGGGCAGGTATTCCATGTGAGATACAGTCTCATTGTCAGTGTACTGATCCAGTTAGTGGAAGGGTTAGGGCAGGTATTCCATGTGAGATACAGTCTCATTGTCAGTGTACTGATCCAGTTAGTGGAAGGGTTAGGGCAGGTATTCCATGTAAGATACAGTCTCATTGTCAGTGTACTGATCCAGTTAGTGGAAGGGTTAGGGCAGGTATTCCATGTAAGATACAGTCTCATTGTCAGTGTACTGATCCAGTTAGTGGAAGGGTTAGGGCAGGTATTCCATGTGAGATACAGTCTCATTGTCAGTGTACTGATCCAGTTAGTGGAAGGGTTAGGGCAGGTATTCCATGTGAGATACAGTCTCATTGTCAGTGTACTGATCCAGTTAGTGGAAGGGTTAGGGCAGGTATTCCATGTAAGATACAGTCTCATTGTCAGTGTACTGATCCAGTTAGTGGAAGGGTTAGGGCAGGTATTCCATGTGAGATACAGTCTCATTGTCAGTGTACTGATCCAGTTAGTGGAAGGGTTAGGGCAGGTATTCCATGTGAGATACAGTCTCATTGTCAGTGTACTGATCCAGTTAGTGGAAGGGTTAGGGCAGGTATTCCATGTGAGATACAGTCTCATTGTCAGTGTACTGATCCAGTTAGTGGAAGGGTTAGGGCAGGTATTCCATGTGAGATACAGTCTCATTGTCAGTGTACTGATCCAGTTAGTGGAAGGGTTAGGGCAGGTATTCCATGTGAGATACAGTCTCATTGTCAGTGTACTGATCCAGTTAGTGGAAGGGTTAGGGCAGGTATTCCATGTGAGATACAGTCTCATTGTCAGTGTACTGATCCAGTTAGTGGAAGGGTTAGGGCAGGTATTCCATGTAAGATACAGTCTCATTGTCAGTGTACTGATCCAGTTAGTGGAAGGGTTAGGGCAGGTATTCCATGTGAGATACAGTCTCATTGTCAGTGTACTGATCCAGTTAGTGGAAGGGTTAGGGCAGGTATTCCATGTGAGATACAGTCTCATTGTCAGTGTACTTATCCAGTTAGTGGAAGGGTTAGGGCAGGTATTCCATGTGAGATACAGTCTCATTGTCAGTGTACTGATCCAGTTAGTGGAAGGGTTAGGGCAGGTATTCCATGTGAGATACAGTCTCATTGTCAGTGTACTGATCCAGTTAGTGGAAGGGTTAGGGCAGGTATTCCATGTGAGATACAGTCTCATTGTCAGTGTACTGATCCAGTTAGTGGAAGGGTTAGGGCAGGTATTCCATGTGAGATACAGTCTCATTGTCAGTGTACTGATCCAGTTAGTGGAAGGGTTAGGGCAGGTATTCCATGTGAGATACAGTCTCATTGTCAGTGTACTGATCCAGTTAGTGGAAGGGTTAGGGCAGGTATTCCATGTGAGATACAGTCTCATTGTCAGTGTACTGATCCAGTTAGTGGAAGGGTTAGGGCAGGTATTCCATGTGAGATACAGTCTCATTGTCAGTGTACTGATCCAGTTAGTGGAAGGGTTAGGGCAGGTATTCCATGTGAGATACAGTCTCATTGTCAGTGTACTGATCCAGTTAGTGGAAGGGTTAGGGCAGGTATTCCATGTAAGATACAGTCTCATTGTCAGTGTACTGATCCAGTTAGTGGAAGGGTTAGGGCAGGTATTCCATGTGAGATACAGTCTCATTGTCAGTGTACTGATCCAGTTAGTGGAAGGGTTAGGGCAGGTATTCCATGTAAGATACAGTCTCATTGTAGTGATCCAGTTAGAGGTAGATATTCACTTATAATAGTCACATGCACTTTAAACCAGAGTTCTTGGGCATGTCTCTCCATCTCAATGTTACTACGTATGTATCTAATAAGGGGAAGTTCAGGTACTAAGTTGTGGTTCTCTTCCATCCTCCCAGGGGTACAGTTCCATCCTACGTCGGGCCAGTCGGGAGCGAGAGGGTTCTGGTCGGCGGGCTCGGCTCAGCCCTCTGGTTCTACTGCTGGACGGGTCACTGGTGGGGGAACTGGACACTGTTCAGAGGGCCGTGCAGGAGGTAGGGGGAACTGGACACTGTTCAGAGGGCCGTGCAGGAGGGAGGGGGAACTGGACACTGTTCAGAGGGCCGTGCAGGAGGGAGGGGGAACTGGACACTGTTCAGAGGGCCGTGCAGGAGGGAGGGGGAACTGGACACTGTTCAGAGGGCCGTGCAGGAGGGAGGGGGAACTGGACACTGTTCAGAGGGCCGTGCAGGAGGTAGGGGGAACTGGACACTGTTCAGAGGGCCGTGCAGGAGGGAGGGGGAACTGGACACTGTTCAGAGGGCCGTGCAGGAGGTAGGGGGAACTGGACACTGTTCAGAGGGCCGTGCAGGAGGGAGGGGGAACTGGACACTGTTCAGAGGGCCGTGCAGGAGGTAGGGGGAACTGGACACTGTTCAGAGGGCCGTGCAGGAGGGAGGGGGAACTGGACACTGTTCAGAGGGCCGTGCAGGAGGTAGGGGGAACTGGACACTGTTCAGAGGGCCGTGCAGGAGGGAGGGGGAACTGGACACTGTTCAGAGGGCCGTGCAGGAGGTAGGGGGAACTGGACGCTGTTCAGAGGGCCGTGCAGGAGGGAGGGGGAACTGGACACTGTTCAGAGGGCCGTGCAGGAGGGAGGGGGAACTGGACACTGTTCAGAGGGCCGTGCAGGAGGGAGGGGGAACTGGACACTGTTCAGAGGGCCGTGCAGGAGGTAGGGGGGAACTGGACGCTGTTCAGAGGGCCGTGCAGGAGGTAGGGGGGAACTGGACACTGTTCAGAGGGCCGTGCAGGAGGGAGGGGGAACTGGACACTGTTCAGAGGGCCGTGCAGGAGGGAGGGAGGGGGGATGGGTGCAGGAGGGTGGTGGGGTTAGGTACAGGAGGTTGGGGTTGGGTGCAGGAGGTAGGGTCTGTTGTGGACCCAAATAAAGCATTCCGTTGAGTGTGTGTTGACAGCAAGCATGAGGTTCACCCCTGCGTGTTCTGTGACCTGTAGATGAATGACGCGAGCCAGCCGAACGACGAGGGCATCACAGCCCTCCATAACGCCATCTGTGGAGGTCACTACAGCGTGGTCGACTTCCTGGTTCGTATAGGAGCCAACGTCTCCGCCCCAGACAGCCACGGATGGTAACTTCCTTATTGTCTACCCTTTGTAGCTTCCCTATTCTATTCTAGTCCCGAATACTTCCCTTCCCTTTAAACGGGCTCTTTCATTGACCAGTGCTATTTTCCTTTACTGTCCCCTCCCTCTGTTGCTGTCCCTGTTGTGTCATTCTGCGTTGTGTTTAGTCAGATCGGGTTGTAGTTTTGTTTATGTGTAGTTTTGTTCACGTAGTGTGTTGTTGTTGTTGTTGTTGTTGTGTACCAGGACCCCCCTCCACTGTGCAGCATCCTGTAATGACCTTCCTCTCTGTGAGTTCCTGGTGAGGAACGGGGCAGCTGTCATGGCGGTGACGGAGAGTGACGGGGCCACCGCCTCTCAGAAGTGTGACCCGTACGCTGTGGGCTTCGAGGAGTGCGTGAGCTTCCTCAGGGGTAGGAGGAACTAGACAGGGGTACCCTCTTTCTCCACAACTCTTTTTAGGAGTGGGGGGCAGTCCCACATCTGTTATTGAACAGAAACAGTTGAGGACCACAGGAGAGATAAGAGGACATCGAGTCAAAGAGCAGTGGACTGGATTCTAACCCATGCTGTCTCTGGCTTACATGCCAGCGGCTTTAACCACCACACCACATAGGACACTTTCTACAGAACTATTTGCACTCTGTGTCGAAACCTTTTCTGAAAGTGTTAGAAACATCGTTGGTGGTGTGTGTGTGTGTGTGTGTGTGTGTGTGTTGTCAGGTGTGGAGGAGGCGATGGGTGTGGAGAACAGCGGGGTGCTGTATGCCCTGTGGGGGTACCCTTCCCAGGAGGCAGACGAGCTGGGCTTCAGAGAGGGGGACATGGTGACTATCCTCCAGAAGCAAGACGGGGTAGATTGGTGGTGGGCATCACTTTGTGGCCGAGAGGGATTCATACCTAACAACTACTTTGGGGTAAGAGACTGACAAGAAGGGTTGAATTTCTAGTGGGGATTTTCCTGAATTGAATGGGTCTGTTTTTGATTTGATTTGTTCTGTCTCACCACCTCCCTCATCAGTCAGTAAAGGTCTGACCTAAAGGTCCAAATGGCAGGACGACTTTGACATCTGAATTAAGCAATTAATGCAATTATTTACCCAATGGCAAAGCAGCTTCCTGGTCCTGAGGTCCCACAGGGTCGCACATATTTGTTCTAACACATTACTAAAACAGAACTACATTTTCATTAGTCCAGCGCTCAAACAGAACTGTTAGGTGCTGTTCAGAACTCAATGTTTATTTTCCTTTCTTTGGTCATGCAGCTGTTCCCTAAAGTTCGTCCTAAGTCCCTCTGCTAGACCCCTCTACCCAATCAGCCCTCGTCCCACTGAATGGCTGGAACAGGGACTGGAGCAGAAAACTGTTGCTGGCTGTTGTGAAGACCTGGGAGGAGAAACGACCCTTTGTTCCTTTGTCCTGTCTGATTTCACTAAGCAGTGAACTAGATTAACAACACATGAGTCACTACAGTGAGACATAGGGCCGGTACTAGGTGGGTGTGGCAGTACATTATTACTGGATTATACTTCATGAATGATCTCAATGTGTCACCATCATTTATTTGTCTGTTTTATTGGTATATAAAGCCTCTCCCTATCCCTCTCCCTTTCTTTCTCTCTCTCTCTCTCTCTCTGTCTCTCTCTCTCTCTCTCTCTCTCTCTCTCTCTCTCTCTCTCTCTCTCTCTCTCTCTCTCTCTCTCTCTCTCTCTCTCTCTCTCTCTCCCTCTCCCTCTCTGTCTCTCTCTCTGTCTCTGTCTCTGTCTCTCTCTCTCTCTCTCTCTCTCTCTCTCTCTCTCTCTCTCTCTCTCTCTCTCTCTCTCTCTCTCTCTCTCTCTCTCTCTCTCTCTCTCTCTCTCTCTCTCTCTCTCCCTCTCCCTCTCTGTCTCTCTCTCTGTCTCTGTCTCTCT